>NC_041385.1:666631998-666665130 GCF_002162155.2 Triticum dicoccoides | reverse complement strand
TCTGTTAGTGCCATTAGTTTTCAAATTTGAAAACACTTTTTTTGTTTTTTTGTTTTCATTGTTGCTTTATTTATATCATTTTGTTTCTACTTACAACAAAATACTTTTTTTTGCTATTTTTATTTTGTTTCTAGTTTTTTTGTTTTGTTTTCTGCATTATTTATTTTCTTTTTCTTTTTGCTTTATTTTTTAATTCTTTTTTCTTTTAGGTCAACAAAATTATAAACTTTCTTTTAGTGCCATTAGTTTTAGAAAAATTATAAACTTTCTGTTAGTGCCATTAGTTTTCAAATTTGAATAGTTAAAATTTGAATTCTTTGGAATTTGTGTGAATCACAAGTTTGTGATTAACTTTACTAAAAAAAATGAACATAGATGCGCCTATAGAGAAAATTTAACTTAAATTCATAATAAATTTCTATGAATTTCAAAGTAATTCACTATGAATTTAGGTTAAATTCCCTGTATAGGGGCATCTATTTTCACTTTGAGAGGAGCTCAACAAGGTAGAGAGGGACGGGATTATAAACCGGTGTGAGCGCCGTTTGGTTGGCGAGGTGGGACTAAACTCTGAGCGCAACAAGGACCAACCATTTAGTCCCGGTTTGTGGCACAAACCGGGACTAATGGTCATGGGCCAGGGGCGAGGCGCATTGGTCCCGGTTCATGCATGGAACCGAGACCAAAAGGTCCAGACGAACCGGGACCAATGGCCCACGTGGCTGCCCTCTTGAGAGTGTTCTTGGTGAGAACATAGTTGACAAGGAGTGAACCGGGATTAATGGTATTACGAGGGCCGAACCATAAGACATTAAAGCATTTCAAATGAACTCTAAAAAGTTGAAAGTTGGCATGGTATCATAATTTCACCCACATAGCATGTGCATGTACAAAACGGACAATGGTATCATACTCGTCTATTACAAAGTTGGCATGGTATCATCATAATAGTTGCGGGAGAAAGTCTTCACTTTTTCTTCGCTGGTGTCATTTGCTTATTGCGCCGTAACCATGGATAATCTTCATCGTTTATCAGGATGCTTGGGTCAGCCTTGACTTTGAAGTGAGGAATTTCATGAAACTTTTCATAATCTTCAGACATGTCTGTCTTGCCCTCCACTCCCACGATGTCCCTTTTTCCTAAAAGAACTATGTGGCGCTTTGGCTCATCGTATGATGTATTCGCTTCCTTATCTTTTCTTTTTCTCGGTCTGGTAGACATGTCCTTCACATAGATAACCTGTGCCACATCATTGGCAGGGAGGAACGGTTCGTCAGTGTACCCAAGATTTTTCAGATCCACTGTTGTCATTCCGTATTGTGGGTCTACCTGTACCCCGCCTCCTGATAGATTGACCCATTTGCACTTAAACAAAGGAACCTTAAAATCATGTCCGTAGTCAAGTTCCCATATGTCCACTATGTAACCATAATATGTGTCCTTTCCCCTCTCGGTTGTTGCGTCAAAGCGGACACCGCTGTTTTGGTTGGTGCTCTTTTGATCTTGGTCAATCATGTAAAATGTATTCCCATTTATCTCATATCCTTTCCAAATCGTAATAGTCGAAGATGGTCCCCTAGACAACAAGTACAGCTCATCACAAACAGTGTTGTCACCTCTGAGACGTGTTTCCAACCAACTGCTGAAAGTCCTGATGTGTTCACATGTAATCCAGTCGTCGCACTGCTCCGGGTGTTTGGAGCGCAGACTGTTCTTGTGTTCATCGACATACGGGGTCACCAAGGTAGAGTTCTGTAGAACTGTGTAGTGTGCTTGAGACCAAGAATATCCGTCCCTGCATATTATTGAGTCCCTTCCAAGTGTGCCTTTTCCAGTCAGTCTCCCCTCATACCGCGATTTAGGGAGACCTATCTTCTTAAGGCCAGGAATGAAGTCAACACAAAACCCGATGACATCCTCTGTTTGATGGCCCATGGAGATGCTTCCTTCTGGCCTAGCGTGGTTACGAACATATTTCTTTAGGACTACCATGAACCTCTCAAAGGGGAACATATTGTGTAGAAATACGGGCCCCAGAATGACAATCTCGTCGACTAGATGAACTAGGACATGCGTCATGATATTGAAGAAGGATGGTGGGAACACCAGCTCGAAACTGACAAGACATTACGCCACATCACTCCTTAGCCTTGGTACGATTTCTGGATCGATCACCTTCTGAGAGATTGCATTGAGGAATGCACATAGCTTCACAATGGCTAATCGGATGTTTTCCGGTAGAAGCCCCCTCAATGCAACCAGAAGCAGTTGCGTCATAATCATGTGGCAGTCATGAGACTTTAGGTTCTGGAACTTTTTATCTGGCATATTTATTATTCCCTTTATATTCGACGAGAAGCCAGTCGGGACCTTCATACTGAGCAGGCATTCAAAGAAGATTTCTTTCTCTTCTTTCGTAAGAGCGTAGCTGGCAGGACTGAGGGAGTCCTGGATTAGGGGGTGTCCGGATAGCCGGACTACCATCATCAGCCGAACTATCGTCGGCCAGACTATCATCATCGACCGGACTCCAAGACTATGAAGATACAAGATTGAAGACTTCGTCCCGTGTCCGGATGGCACTTTCCTTGGCGTGGAAGGCAAGCTTGGCGATATGAATATGTAGATCTCCTACCATTGTAACCAACTCTATGTAACCCTAGCCCTCTCCGATGTCTATATAAACCGGATGGCTCTAGTCCGTAGGACACAACATCAACCCTTACAATCATACCATAGGCTAGCTTCTAGGGTTTAGCCTCCTTGATCTCGTGGTAGATCCACTCTTGTAAACATCCACAATATCAATATCAATCAAGCAGGACATAGGGTTTTACCTCCATCAAGAGGGCCCGAACCTGGGTAAAACATCGTGTCCCCTGTCTCCTGTTACCATCCGCCTAGACGCACAGTTCGGGACCCCCTACCCGAGATCCGCCGGTTTTGACACCGACATTGGTGCTTTCATTGAGAGTTCCTCTGTGTCGTCACCGATAGGCTTGATGGCCTCTTCAATCGACAACGATGTAGTCCTGGGTGAGACTCTTCTCCCCGAACAGATCTTCGTATTCGGCGGCTTCGCACTGCGGGCCAACTCACTTGGCCATCTGGAGCAGATTGAAAGCTACGCCCCTGGCCGTCAGGTCAGGTTTGGAAGCCTAAACTTCACGGCCGATATCCGCGGGGACTTGATCTTCGATGTATTTGATCCACAGCCGAGCGTGCCGCGCTGTCACGATGGGCACGACCTAACTCTGCCGCCGGACAGCACCTTCGAGGCCGCACACGAATCCGCTCCGGCCCATAGTCCGGAGCCGATCGCACAGATCGAGGACGGATGGCTGGACACCGCCTCGGGAGCTGCAACTTCTACGGCGATGGAGCCGAACACTTATCTTGACCCGCACAAAGCTCATGACTCCGAGGTGCCGGACTCCCTGCCGGACTCCGAACCTGCTGCGCCCCTACCAATCGAATCTGATTGGGCGCCGACCATGGAGTTCACCGCTGCGGACATCTTTCAACACTCACCCTTCGGCGACATCTTAAATTCGCGGAAGCATCTCTCGCTATCCGGAGAGCCCTGGACGAACTACGGCCAGGATGGTTGGGACGCGGACGACGAATAAATTCGGACCCCATCCACCA
Source organism: Triticum dicoccoides (assembly GCF_002162155.2). Taxonomy (NCBI): domain Eukaryota; kingdom Viridiplantae; phylum Streptophyta; class Magnoliopsida; order Poales; family Poaceae; genus Triticum; species Triticum dicoccoides. The sequence continues at coordinate 666,661,481 of NC_041385.1, read as the reverse complement.
CCCACTACGTAGCCACCATCGACGATCTAACCGACGTACTCGACTACGACTCCGAAGACATCGACGGTATGGACGACAATGCAGGAGACTATCAAGAGCCAGCGCCTACAGGACACTGGAAAACCACCTCGTCATACGACATATACATGGTGGACACCCCAAAAGATGGGGACGGCGAAGAAGCAGCAGAGGCAGATTCCTTAAAGAAACAGCCTAAACACCGACGTCAGCGCCGCCGCTCTAAATCCCGCCACAGCAAGAATGGAGATTCCGGCACAGGAGATAATAACACCCCAGAGAGTGCCGAAGATAATCCCCTCCAGCAAGATTCAGCGCAGGAGGAGGCAGAAGCAAGCCCTCACGAGAGGGCGGCAGACGAAGAGGTCGAGGATGATAATTACATACCTCCCTCCGGAGACGAGGCAAGCCTCGACTACGACGAATTCGTCGTGCCTGAGGATCCCGTCGAACAAGAGCGTTTCAGACGCAGGCTAATGGCCACAGCAAATAGTCTAAAGAAAAAGCAGCAACAGCTTCAAGCTGATCAAGACCTGATGGCCGACAGATGGACCGAGGTCCTCGCGGCCGAAGAGTATGAACTCGAACACCCCTCCAAAAGCTACCCAAAACGCAAGTTGCTCCCCCGACTAGAGGAGGAAGCATACAAACCGGCTTCACCAGCGCACAATACGGCAGACCGACCACCTCGTGGCTGGGACAGAGAGGCATGTAAACCCTCCACCAAAACCGTACCCCGGCACCGCTCAAAAAGCGCGAAGCCACGAGGGAACGCGCCGGACTTGCGGGACATATTGGAGGACAAGGCAAGACAATCCAGATCTATCTATGGATCACGTGGGCGCCCCAAGACCCACGACGAATATCGTCGCGCCGGATACAACTACTCCGGTCGGGCCGAACACAGCAGACAACGCTCTCTCGAGCTACATCGCGATATTGCTTAATACAGAGGCGCCGCACACCCACTATGCTTCACTGACGAAGTCATGGATCATCAAATCCCTGAAGGGTTTAAACCCGTTAATATCAAATCCTACATGGCACAACAGACCCCACGGTTTGGATTGAGGATTATCTACTCCATATACATATGGCCCGCGGTGACGATCTTCACGCCATCAAATATCTCCCGCTCAAGCTTAAAGGACCAGCTTGGCATTGGCTTAACAGCCTGCCCGCAGAGTCAATTGGATGCTGGGAAGACCTGGAAGCCGCATTCCTCGACAACTTCCAGGGCACGTATGTGCGACCACCGGACGCAGATGACCTAAGCCACATAATCCAGCAGCCAGACGAATCGGCCAGGCAATTTTGGACACGGTTCTTAACAAAGAAAAATCAAATCGTCGACTGTCCGGATGCAGAGGCCCTCGCTGCCTTCAAACATAACATCCGCGACGAGTGGCTGGCCCGGCACCTAGGACAGGAAAAGCCGAAATCCATGGCAGCCCTCACATCACTCATGACCCGCTTCTGTGCGGGAGAGGATAGATGGCTAGCTCGCAGCAACAACCTCAGCAAAAACGCTGGCAGTCCGGATACCAAGGACCGCAATGGCAGGTCGCGTCAAAACAAAAACAAACGCCGCATTAACGGCGACAGCAATGAGGATACGACAGTCAACGCCGGATTCTGAGGCTCCAAACCCAGTCAACGGAAGAAGCCGTTCAAAAGAACCACTCCGGGCCCATCCAATTTGGACCGAATACTCGACCGCTCCTGTCAAATACATGGAACCCCCGAAATGCCAGCTAACCACACCAACAGAGATTGCTCGGTATTCAAGCAGGCAGGCAAATTAATCGCCGAAAACAATGACAAGGGGCTACACAGCGATGACGAGGAAGAGACCCGGCCGCCGAACAACAGAGGACAAAAGGGATTCCCCCCTCAAGTTCGGACGGTAAACATGATATACGCAACGCATATCCCCAAGAGGGAGTGGAAGCGTGCACTAAGGGACGTATACGTGATGGAGCCAGTCGCCCCAAAATTCAACCCATGGTCCTCTTGTCCGATCACTTTCGATCGAAGAGACCATCCGACCAGTATCCGCCATGGCGGATTCGCCGCATTGGTTTTAGACCCAATCATTGATGGATTTCACCTCACGAGAGTCCCGATGGACGGCGGCAGTAGCCTGAACCTGCTTTATCAGGATATAGTACGCAAGATGGGCATAGACCCTTCAAGGATTAAACCTACAAAGACAACCTTCAAAGGCGTCATACCAGGTGTCGAGGCCAGTTGTACGGGCTCAGTTACACTGGAAGTGGTATTCGGATCCCCGGATAATTTCCGAAGCGAGGAGTTAATCTTCGATATAGTCCCGTTCCGCAGTGGCTATCACGCTCTACTCGGACGAACCGCGTTCGCAAAATTCAACGCGGTGCCGCATTATGCATACCTTAAGCTCAAGATGCCAGGCCCTCGCGGAGTCATCACGGTCAATGGAAACACGGAACGCTCCCTCCGAACGGAGGAACATACAGCGGCTCTCGCGGCAGAAGTACAGAGCAGTCTTTTAAGGCAATTTTCGAGTCCGGCCGTTAAACGGCCGGACACGGCCAAACGCGCCTGGAGCAACATCAACCAAGACCACCTGGCACATTCCGAGCACGCGTAGCAATGCGGCCCCAACCCCAGCCCTCGCACAATTGCAAGACAAACTCTCCGCGTACATAATTACGCCCTGGAGATACCATGGGTCTAGGGGAAGGGGCACGACCACAACAAACCCAGAGTGCGGTTCGACCAAACCAGGGGCTCCCAAGTGTGTCGCTCTTTTTATCTTTTATTTTTCTCCTTTTTTTTACAGGACTCCGTCCGTCGGTGAACCTGCCGAACTCATGATACAACATCCAGGGAGAGACAAAGGCCGCGACGAACACTCAGGTGGTCTCTATTACGAGCATTAAATTTGTTAAATACACCATTCCGCAGCCTACCCCTGGAGGGAGACGCCTTTAATTCGTCCAATCCCTTGCTTTCCGCACTATTTGTATCATTTCGCACTCATAGCAGACCTTCTTGAATAAAATGCAGCATTTTTTGCCCATAATTGCATTACTTTCTATATATATATGTTCATTTACGACATGTTGCATCCGTATATTTTGGTACGGCCGAATACACCAAGGGCTTATGTTCCCCGCATTATGGTGTGATAAAGTCCGAACACTTTCACAAGTGCGGCACCCCTAACTTATAGCATTATATGAATCGGCTCCGAATCATGTCTTGGGTCAATAGTTGGGTTTACCCGACTCCCATGTTTGGCACCTTACGTTTCCGTTCTATCGGCTAAGGTAGCACTGGGAGAACCACTGCGATTGCGCCCCGGTTGAGCCGGGTTAACGCCTCAGTGGAGAAAGCTAAAACTGACTGTCATGATAAGGCGAGAGACTCGTCGTTGTTCGAGAGGTCCTTTCGGGTCCTTAAAGGCCTACGCTGCTTCGAGCGAAGTTCCGGATAATGTCCGACGAAGGCGTGGATAGCGCCCGTAATTCGGTCTTCCGAATACTAGGGGCTTCGCCGAAATTTAAAATTATAGAATTCTATGGCTAAGTGAGAGTGTTCAAGCACTATAAGTCTGGTTGCCTTGTTCGTTGTGTTGAGCGCCTCCCTAGATGGACCCAAAAATGGGAACAAGAGTGCTCAAGTTTATCCCGAACACCCCAGCACTCGTGGCATGGGGGCTGAAGCCGACGACTTGCCATCTCTCAGATTTAATAAACGGCCGCACAGAAGGTAATATTTTAAATTCAACAAGCGTTGCTTAGCGCATATGAACAAAGTTTTCAGCGCACAGGATACTACATAGCGAGTTTACTCAATAATTACATCTCGAGGGCACTCATCCGCAATCTTGCGGGCACCCTTCAAGATAGTCTTATAGTACATTTCGGGCGTACGATATTCCTTGCCTGCTGGTGGCGCGTCAGTGATTAGCTTCTCCGCATCCAGCTTGCCCCAATGCACCTTTGTGCGGGCAAGGGCCCGACGAGCACCTTCAATATAGGTGGAGCGCTTGATAACCTCCACCCAGGGGCACGCATCCACCAACCGTCGCACGAGGCCGAAGTAGCTCCCAGGCATGGCCTCTCCAGGCCACAGCCGGACTATGAGGCCCTTCATGGCCTGCTCGGCCGCCTTGTGGCCTGCTCGACCAGCTGCTTCAGCTGGTCGCTAGGGGGCACCGGATGGCCGGCCTCAGCATACTGAGACCAGAAGACCTTCTCCATTGAGCTCCCCTCCTCGGCTCGGTAGAATGCGGCGGCATCAGACACGCTGCGAGGCAGATCTGTAAACGCCCCTGGAGAGCTCCGAATTTGGGTAAGTAGCACGTAATTTACATTCACATGCTTGCTTTCCATGAAAAACGCCTTACCCGCCGCTATCTTCCTCGCCAACTCAATCTCCTGAAGGGCCTTATGGGCATCGGCCTTGGCAGTTTTGGCACTTTCGAGAGCCGAGGCAAGCTCGGACTCTCGAGTCTTTGAGTCACGCTCCAAACTCTCATGCTTTTCCATGAGAGCCTGTAGCTCTTGCTGAACCACTGCCACCCGCGCCTCCTACTTTTCTCGCTCTGCCCGTTCCGCGGCCGCATTGCGTTCGGCCGCAGACACGGCCTCCTTCAGGGTCGCCACCTCGTTCGTGGCCCCTGCAGCACCCATGTTATCCCTGTTATTTTTTGCAACCTAAATCCTTTTCTGTAAGGTACAAGTACAAAGTGGTGTTACTCACCTTCTTTGTCCTGGAGCTACTTCTTGGCGCGGCCGAGCTCTTGCTCGGACCGCTCGAGCTCCTGCTTCAACGCACCGACCTCCACAGTCAGTGCGGCAGAGGTCAGCAGCGCAGCCTGCAACCCATATTGACATATTTTTTTAGCAACCCTGCGTATATCTTCTTTTTTTTCAGATCCTCAGTCTGGCTTTTCTTTCCGAACACCGAACCGAGCATCAGGGGGTACTGTCTATGTGGTATTACATTGCATATTTTTAAACTTCTTACCTCAAAGCCTGATAGAAGGCTACTGCAGGCTTCGGTCAGCCCGCTCTTGGCGAGCTGTACCTTCTGAATCACCGCACTCATAATAGTGCGGTGTTCTTCCTCGATGGAAGCGCTCTGGAGCGCCTCCAACAAATTGTCCGGCGCCTCCGGTTGGACGAAAGCCGCCAGCGTCACGGTCTTGCCCTTTTTGCGAAGGGGCCGCCGGCCGGACTCCGGAACCACTGCGGGTTCTGATATGGAGTCCGGCGCAAAGTCCGGGAGACCGCCTTGTGGCGCCTCCGGAGCCTCCCCCTGATGGGTCCCTTCTTGGGATCCCACCTTGGCATCCTCGGTGTCGCGAGGGGTGGAGGCGGTTGGGATGGAGTCTACATCCGACGGAGCCAACGACCCGCTCGATGAAGCGGGGAGATCATCATTGGCCGGACTACAGGCAGCATGCGGCATTAGAATGACACTATGTGACACAGAAAAAGAAATTATAAATCACTCAGGAATCCGGATACTTACGATCTCGCTGGAGGCCTGGCCCGTGAAGGCCATTCTTCCTCGCCAACATTGATGTTGGCGGAGCTGTCCGGGGGAATAGTCCTTCCCCTCTTGGACCCTTCGGCCTCCCCTGTTGGGGAAGCCTTCCTCTTCCTCTCTCCCTCCTCTGGGAGAGAGTCCTCTTTCTCCTCCTCGTTTTCGGGGAAGGAGTCCGCCCCGGAGTCGTCGGACACCTGAAAACGGGAACTCTTTCGAGCACCCGTGGCCTCCTTCTTGGCCTTCTTCTCCGGCACCACGTGCGGTGCCGGAACCAGCAGCCTCGCTAGATGGGCATCTACTGGGTTTTCTGGCATGGGAGCCGGGCAGATAATCTGCTCTGCCTTCCTCATCCAGTCCTGTCAAAGGAAAAGGGGAAATTAAAACATGCATAGAGTCAAACTATGAAAAGCAAGTGTCCCGTAAAGGGGTAGAATCACTTACCTCGTCGGCTTGGCGCTGCGAGTGAAATCCGCGATCTTCAGTCGCGGATGCGGGGGCTTCGGCGCCCTTAAACAGCACCCTCCAGGCGCCTTCGTACGTCGTGTCGAAGAGCCCGCTCAGCACCTGGTGTTGTTTCGGTTTGAACTCCCACAGATTGAATGCCCGCTCTTGGCACGGGAGAATCCGGCGGACGAGCATGACTTGGACCATGTTAACCAGCCTGATCTTCTTCACCAGCTTCTGGATACAGGCTTGGAGTCCCGTCACCTCCTCCGAACTACCCCACAGCAAGCCTTTCTCTTTCCAGGAGGTGAGCTGCATGGGGATACCAGATCTAAACTCGGGGGCTGCCACCCACTTAGGGTCGCGCGGCTCGGTGATATAGAACCATCCTGATTGCCACCCCTTGACGGATTCCACGAAGGCCCCTTCGAACCAAAGGACATTGGGCATCTTGCCCAACATGGCGCCTTCGCACTCCGCTTGAGTGCCCTTCACTACCTTCGGGCTTGACATTGAAGGTATTGAGCCACAAGCCGAAGTGGGGCTGGATACAGAGGAAGGCCTCGCACATGATGATAAATGCCGAGATGTTGAGGATGAAGTTCGGCGCCAGATCATGGAAATCCAGGCCGTAGTAGAACATGAGCCCCCGGACAAAGGGGTGAAGTGGAAAACCCAGCCCGCAGAGGAAGTGGGGAAGAAAAACGACCCTCTCATGGGGCCTGGGGGTGGGGATGAGCTGCCCCTCGTCGGGCAGCCGGTGCGTGATGTCGCCGGAGAGGTAGCCGGCGCTGCGCAGTCTTTCGATGTGCTCCTCCGTGACGGAGGAGGTCATCCACTTGCCTCCCGCTCCAGACATAACTGGGGAACGTTGAGACGAGATGTGCGGGCTTGGGCGCTAGAGCTCGAGTGCACGGAGATGGATAAGCAAAGGAGGAAGAAGGCGTAGGTGAAAAGGTGAATCCTTATCCCTTATATGGGCGGGCGAAGTCTACGCGTCCCCCACCTGCCTGGTAAAACTCGCTTATCCCCCAAGCGTCCCCATCAATGGCGCGGTTGGGTTACCCACGTCCGTATTGATGAGAATCCCGGATTAAGGGGGAACACAATCTCTGCTTCGACAAGACGTGCCAAGGAAACCGCTTCGCTAAATGCGCTGAGGCGGTAGAGTAAAAAACAATTCAAGTAATGGCTTGGTAGTGGCGTGACGTCATGCCGCAAAAAACGTCGGCAGATTGAACTTGTGTATATATTATTCTCTCTACGGTGGAATGTGGAATTTATTTTGCAGAGCCGGACAATATCCTGGTGTTCACAATCTTCTATCATTCGGAGGAGGAACCCGCCTTGCAATGCCAAGCAATATACGCGTCGGACTTATTGTCATTGAAGCCTGGTTCAGGGGCTACTGAGGGAGTCCTGGATTAGGGGGTGTCCGGATAGCCGGACTACCATCATCAGCCGAACTATCATCGGCCGGACTATCATCATCGACCGGACTCCAAGACTATGAAGATACAAGATTGAAGACTTTGTCCCGTGTCCGGATGGGACTTTCCTTGGCGTGGAAGGCAAGCTTGGCGATACGGATATGTAGATCTCCTACCATTGTAACCGACTCTATGTAACCCTAGCCCTCTCCGGTGTCTATATAAACCGGATGGCTCTAGTCCGTAGGACACAACATCAACCCTTACAATCATACCATAGGCTAGCTTCTAGGGTTTAGCCTCCTTGATCTCGTGGTAGATCCACTCTTGTAAACATCCACAATATCAATATCAATCAAGCAGGACGTAGGGTTTTACCTCCATCAAGAGGGCCCAAACCTGGGTAAAACATCGTGTCCCCTGTCTCCTGTTACCATCCGCCTAGACGCACAGTTCGGGACCCCCTACCCGAGATCCGCCGGTTTTGACACCGACAAGGACCTTCATACTGCTTCGGAGGCATGCCGTCTTTTTCGTGCAAACATTGCAGGTCCTCCCGTGCCTCAGGTGTATCTTTTGTCTTTCCATACACGCCCAAGAAGCCTAGCAGGTTCACGCAAAGGTTCTTCATCACGTGCATCACGTCGATTGAAGAGCGGACCTCTAGGTCTTTCCAGTAGGGTAGGTCCCAAAATATAGATTTCTTCTTCCACATGGATGCGTGTCCCTCAGCGTCATTCGGAACAGCTAGTGCGCCGGGACCCTTTCCAAAGATTACGTGTAAATCATTGACCATAGCAAGTACATGATCACCGGTACGCATGGCGGGCTTCTTCCGGTGATCTGCCTCGCCTTTGAAATGCTTGCCTTTCTTTCGAAATTGGTGGTTGGTCGGAAGAAATCGACGATGGCCCAGGTACACATTCTTCCTGCAGCTTCCCAGGTATATACTATCGGTGTCAAGTAAATAGTGCGTGCATGTGTGGTATCCCTTGTTTGTCTGTCTTGAAAGGTTACTAAGAGCGGGCCAATTGTTGATGGTCACGAACAGAAAGGCCTTTAGGTCAAATTCCTCCTGTTTGTGCTCATCCCACGTACGTACACCGTTTCCATTCCACAGCTGTAAAAGTTCTTCAACTAATGGCCTTAGGTACACATCAATGTCGTTTCTGGGTTGCTTAGGGCCTTGGATGAGAATTGCCATCATAATGAACTTCCGCTTCATGCACATCTAAGGAGGAAGGTTATACATACATAGAGTCACGGGCCAGGTGCTGTGATTGCTGCTCTGCTCCCCGAAAGGATTAATGCCATTCGCGCTTAAATCAAACCATACGTTCCTTGGGTCACTTGCAAACTCATCCTAGTACTTTCTCTCGATTTTCGCCACTGCGACCCGTCAGCGGGTGCTCTCAACTACCCGTCTTTCTTACGGTCCTCACTGTGGCATCGCATCAACTTGGCATGCTCTCCGTTTCTGAACAGACATTTCAACCGCGGTATTATAGGAGCATACCACATCACCTTCGCAGGAACCATCTTCTTGGGGGGCTCGCCGTCAACATCACCAGGGTCATCTCGTCTGATCTTATACTGTAATGCACCGCATACCGGGCATGGGTTCAGATCCTTGTACGCACCGCAGTAGAGGATGCAGTCATTAGGGCATGCATGTATCTTCTGCACCTCCAATCCTAGAGGGCATACGACCTTCTTTGCTGTGTATTGATGTCTACTACACAACCTTCTTCTTGTAGACGTTGTCGGTCCTGCAAGTGCACAGGTTTGTAGGAGAGTAGCAAATTTCCCTCAAGTGGATGACCTAAGGTTTATCAATCCGTAGGAGGTGTAGGATGAAGATGGTCTCTCTCAAACAACCCTGCAACCAAATAACAAAAAGTCTCTTGTGTCCCCAACACACCCAATACAATGGTAAATTGTATAGGTGCACTAGTTCGGCGAAGAGATGAAGATACAAGTGTAAAATAGATAGTAGATATAGGTTTTTATAATCTGAAATAATAAAAACAGCAAGGTAACAAGTGGTAAAAGTGAGCGTAAACGGTATTGCAATGATAGGAAACAAGGCCTAGGGTTCATACTTTCACTAGTGCAAGTTCTCTCAACAATAATAACATAGATATATCATATAACAAGCCCTCAACATGCAACAAAGAGTCACTCCAAAGCCACTAATAGCGGAGAACAAACATAGAGATTATGGTCGGGTACGAAACCACCACAAAGGTATTCTTTCGGATCGATCTATAGAAGAGTTCATACTAGAATAACACCTTAAGATACAAATCAACCAAAACCCTAATGTCACCTAGATACTCCATTGTCACCTCAAGTATCCGTGGGCATGATTATACGATATGCATCACACAATCTCAGATTCATCCAACCAACATAAAAGTACTTCAAAGAGTGCCCCAAAGCTACTACCGGAGGGTCAAGAACGTGTGCCAACCCCTATGCATAGGTTCCCAATGTCACGAAACCCGCAAGTTGATCACCAAGACATACATCAAGTGTTCTCATAAAAGACTCAATCCGATAAGATAACTTCAAAGGAGAAACTCAATTCAGCAAAAGAGAGTAGAGGGGGAGAAACATCATAAGATCCAACTACAATGGCAATGCTCGGGATACATCAAGATCATGCCATAGAGGGAACACGAGAGAGAACACGAGAGAGAGAGAGAGAGATCAAACACATAGCTACTGGTACATACCCTCAGCCCCGAGGGTGAACTACTCCCTCCTCGTCATGGATAGCGTCGGGATGATGAAGATGGCCTCCGGTGATGGGATCCCCCTCCGGCAGGGTGCCGGAACAGGGTCCCAATTGGTTTTTGGTGGCTCTGGAGGCTTGCGGCGGCGAAACTCCCGATCTATCTTATGTTCTGGAAGTTTTACGATACGAAGGTATATATGGGTGCAGGGGGTACGTCGGTGGAGCTACGAGGGCCCCATGAGGCAGGGGGCGCGCCCAGGGGGGAGGGCGCGCCCCCCACCCTCGTGAGCACCTCCCGTATCTCCTGACGTGCACTCCAAGTCCATCGGGTGGCTTTCCTTCCAAAAATAACTTCTCTAGTTGATTTCGTTCCGTTTTGACTCCGTCTGATATTCCTTTTCCTCGAAACACTGAAATAGGCATACAACAGTAAATCTGGGCCGGGCCTCTGGTTAATATGTTAGTCCCAAAAATAATATATAAGTGGATAATAAAGTCCAATACTGCCTAAAACAGTAGATATAGTAGCATGGAGCAATCAAAAATTATAGATACGTTGGAGACGTATCAAGCATCCCCAAGCTTAATTCCTGCTCGTCCTCGAGTAGGTAAATGATAAAAAAGAATTTTTGATGCGGAGTGATACTTTGGCATAATTTCAATGTAAATATTCTTAATTGTGATATGAATATTCAGATCCAAAAGATTCAAGACAAAAGTTCATATTGACATACAAATAATAATACTTCAAGCACACTAATCAGAATAATTATGTCATCTCAAAATAACATGGCCAAAGAAATGTCATCCCTACAAAATCATATAGTTAGGCTATGCTTCATTTTCGTCACACAAAGATGTTCCCAACTTCTATACCCCCGATGACAAGCCAAGCGGTTGTTTCATACTTAAATAATTTCAAACTTTTTCAACCTTCACGCAATACATGAGCGTGAGCCATGGATATAGCACTATGGGTGGAATAGAATATGATGATGGGGATTGTGTGGAGAAGACAAAAAAGGAGAAAGTCTCACATTGATGAGGATAATCAACGGGCTATGGAGATGCCCATCAATTGATGTCCACATGAGGAGTAGGGATTGCCATGCAACGGATGCACTAGATCTATGAATGCTCAACAAAAGAAAACTAGTGGGTGTGCATCCAACTTGTTTGCTCATGAAGACCTAGGGCATTTGAGGAAGCCCATCGTAGGAATATACAAGCCAAGTTCTATAATGAAAAATTCCCACTAGTATGAAAAAGACAACTTATGAGACTCACTATATGGAAAACATGGTGCTACTTTGAAGCACAATATATGAGACTCACTATATGAAGAAGGAGGTGCTACTTTGAAGCACAAGTGTGGAAAAAGAGATAGTAGCATTGCCCTTTTCTTTTTTTCTTTTTTTTGGCCTTCCTTTTTTTTGGCCTCCCTTTTTTTATTTGGGCAATGCTCTAATAATGATGATCATTACACTTCTATTGATTACAACATGAGGATTACAACTCGAAACTAGAACAAGGTATGACTCTATATGAATGCCTCCAGCGGTGTACCGGGATGGTGCAATGAATCAAGAGTGAAATGTATGAAAAATAATGCATGGTGGTTTTGCCACAAATACGATGTCAACTACATGATCATGCAATGGCAATATGACAAAAGTAATGTATGTCATAATAATGATGAACGGAATGGTGGAAAGTTGCATGGCAATATATCTCGGAATGGCTACGGAAATGCCATAATAGGTAGGTATGGTGGCTGTTTTGAGGAAGACATAGGGAGGTTTATGTGTGATAGAGCGTATCGTATCACGAAGTTTGGATGCACCGGCGAAGTTTGCGCCAACTCTCAATGTGAGAAAGGGCAATGCACGGTACCGAAGAGGCTAGCAATGGCGGAAAGGTAAAAGTGCGTATAATCCATGGACTCAACATTAGTCAAAAGAACTCATATACTTATTGCAAAAATTTAGAAGTCAACAAAAATCAAGTACTACGCGCATACTCCTAGGGGGATAGATTGGTAGGAAAAGACCATCGCTCGTCCCCGACCGCCACTCATAAGGATGCACAAGCCAGGTACACTTCATGCTTCAAATTTGTTACACAACTTTAACCATACGTGCATGCTACCGGATTTACCAACTTCAACACAAGTATTTCTCAAATTCATAATCACCCAACTAGCACGACTTTGATATTATCATCTCCATATCTCAAAACAATTATCAAGCATCAAACTTATCTTAGTATTCAATTCACTCAAAAGAAAGTTTCATATATCTTGAACACCAAGTATATTAACATTAAGCAAATTACCATGCTATTAAAGACTCTCAAAATAATCTAAGTGAAGCATGAGAGATCAATAGTTTCTTTAAAACAAATCCACCACCGTGCTCTAAAGGATATAAGTGAAGCACTAAAGCAAAAATTATCAAGCTCAAAAGATATAAGTGAAGCACAATGAGTATTCTAGCAAATTCCAATTTGTGTATGGCTCTCTCTCATTAAAGAATTCAAATCTTGATACTTCATTCAAACAGCCAGCAAAGCTAAAGAAAACTACAATGCAAGGATAGCACAACTCATGTGAAGAAGCAAAAACTTAGGCTCAACCGATACTAACCGATAGTTGTTGAAGAAGAAAGGTGGGATGCCTACCGGGGCATCCCCAAGCTTAGATGCTTGAGACTTCTTGAAATATTATCTTGGGGTGACTTGGGCATCCCCAAGCTTGAACTTTTGTGTCTCCTTAATTCCTCTTTTATCATGGTTTCTCTTTTATCAAAAGCTTCATTCACAACAAACTCAACAAGAACTCATGAGATAGGTTAGTATAAACCAATGCAAAACCTTATCATATTCTACTGTAACAAATCACTAACATTATTATTAAACATTGAATACTAAATGCCTCTGTATATTTAATACTCCTATCCTCAAATAGAATCATTAATCAAGAAAACATATGCAAACAATGCAACCATAACAGCAATCTGTCAAAACAGTACAATCTGTAAAGAATGCAAGAGTAACAATACTTCCCTGACTCCAAAAATTATGATCTAAAATTACCACTGTAATAAATTTGTCACAGCTTAATATGAAAAAAGATTCAACGTTAGACCATGCTCTGACTTTTCTAGGAAATTTTGGCAACAGCGGTAAACTTTCTGTTTTCAAACAGCAACATGCAAACTAGCAAAATAAGCATGGCAAAGGCTATCCTTGACTTTTTTATTGAAACTAAAGAGGCAAAACATTAATATAAATAACAGCAAGAAAAAACTAACAAAATAAAATGACACTCCAAGCAAAACACATATCATGTGGTGAATAAAAATATAGCTCCAAGTAAAGTTACCGATGAACGAAGACGAAAGAGGGGATGCCTTCCGGGGCATCCCCAAGCTTAGTTGCTTGGTTGTCCTTGAATATTACCTTGGGTTTCCTTGGGCATACCCAAGCTTAGGCTCTTATCACTCCTTATTCCATAGTCCATCGAATCTTTACCCAAAACTTGAAAAACTTCAACCACACAAAACTTCAACACAAAACTCGTAAGCTCCGTTAGTAAAAGAAAATAAAACTACCACTTAGGTACTGTAATGAACTCATTCTAAATTCATATTGGTGTAATATCTACTGTATTCTAACTTCTCTATGGTTCATACCACTTAATACTATCCATAGATGCATCAAAATAAGCAAACAACACATTGAAAACAGAATCTGTCAAAAAACAGAACAGTCTGTAGTAATATGTATAAAACGTATACTTCTGGAACCCCGAAAATTATGAAATAAATTTCTGGACCTGATTAATTTGTCTATTAATCATCTGCAAAAAGAATCAACCTAAATTCAATCTCCAGTAAAAAATGGCAGCTAATCTCGTGAGAGCTAAGGTTTCTGTTTTTCACAGCAAGATCACATAAACTTCACCCAAGTCTTCCCAAAGGTTCTACTTGGCACTTTATTGAAACAAAAGCTATAAAACATGATTACTACAGTAACATAATCATGTCAACACACAAAAACAGTAAGGATAAATATTGGGTTATCTCCCAACAAGCGCTTTTCTTTAATGCATTTCTAGCTAGGCATGATGATGACAATGATGCTCACATAAAAGATAAGAATTGAAACATAACGGGAGCATCATGAAGAATATGACTAGCACATTTAAGTCTAACCCACTTCCTATGCATAGGGATTTTGTTAGAAAACAACTTATGGGAACAATAATCAACTAGCATAGGATAGCACAACAAGCATAACTTCAAGATTTTAAGCACATAGAGAGGAAACTTGACATCATTGCAATTCCTACAAGCATATGTTCCTCTCTCATAATAATTTTCAGTAGCATCATGAATGAATTCAACAATATAACCAGCACCTAAAACATTCTTTTCATGAACTACAAGCATAGAAAATTTACTATTCTCAATATAAGCAAATTTCTTCTCATGAATAGTAGTGGGAGCAAACTCAACAAAATAACTATCATGTGATTGAAAATTAAGATAAAGATGACAAGTTTCATGGTTATCATTATTCTTTAAAGCATACGTGTCATCACAATAATCATCATAGATAGGAGGCATGCTTTCATCATAGTAAATTTGCTCATCAAAGCTTGGGGGACAAAAAATATCATCATCTTCAAACATAGCTTCCCTAAGCTTGTGGCTTTGCATATCATTAGCATCATGGATATTCAAGGAATTCATACTAACAACATTGCAATCATGCTCATCATTCACATATTGTATGCTAAGAATTCTATGTAATTCTTCTTCTAGTACTTGAGCACAATTTTCTTTTCCATCATACTCACGAAAGATATTAAAAAGGTGAAGCGTATGAGACAAACTCAACTCCATTTTTTTTAGTTTTCTTTTATAAACTAAACTAGTACTAAAACAAGAAACAAAAAGATTCGATTTCAAGATCTAAAGATATACCTTCAAGCACTCACCTCGCCACAAAAGAGCTTAGTGACGGAGTGTGAGTACCCTTTACCTAGCCTCCCCGGCAACGGCGCCAGAAAAGAGCTTGATGTCTACTACACAACCTTCTTCTTGTAGACGTTGTTGGGCCTGCAAGTGCACAGGTTTGTAGGACAGTAGCAAATTTCCCTCAAGTGGATGACCTAAGGTTTATCAATCCATAGGAGGCGTAGGATGAAGATGGTCTCTCTCAAACAACCCTGCAACCAAATAACAAAAAGTCTCTTGTGTCCCCAACACACCCAATACATTGGTAAATTGTATAGGTGCACTAGTTCGGCGAAGAGATGAAGATACAAGTGCAAAATAGATAGTAGATATAGGTTTTTATAATCTGAAATAATAAAAACAGCAAGGTAACAGGTGGTAAAAGTGAGCGTAAACGGTATTGCAATGATAGGAAACAAGGCCTAGGGTTCATACTTTCACCAGTGCAAGTTCTCTCAACAATAATAACATAGATAGATCATATAGCAAGCCCTCAACATGCAACAAAGAGTCACTCCAAAGCCACTAATAGTGGAGAACAAACGTAGAGATTATGGTTGGGTACGAAACCACCACAAAGCTATTCTTTCGGATCGATCTATAAAAGAGTTCGTACTAGAATAACACCTTAAGATACAAATCAACCAAAACCCTAATGTCACCTAGATACTCCATTGTCACCTCAAGTATCCGTGGGCATGATTATACGATATGCATCACACAATCTCAGATTCATCCAACCAACATAGAAGTACTTCAAAGAGTGCCCCAAAGCTACTACCGGAGGGTCAAGAACGTGTGCCAACCCCTATGCATAGGTTCCCAATGTCACGAAACCCGCAAGTTGATCACCAAGACATACATCAAGTGTTCTCATAAAAGACTCAATCCGATAAGATAACTCCAAAGGAGAAACTCAATTCATCACAAGAGAGTAGAGGGGGAGAAACATCACAAGATCCAACTACAATAGCAAAGCTAGGGATACATCAAGATCATGCCATAGAGGGAACACGAGAGAGAACACGAGAGAGAGAGAGAGAGAGAGAGAGAGAGAGAGAGAGAGAGAGAGAGAGATCAAACACATAGCTACTGGTACATACCCTCAGCCCCGAGGGTGAACTACTCCCTCCTCGTCATGGATAGCACCGGGATGATGAAGATGGCCTCCGGTGATGGGATCCCCCTCCGGCAGGGTGCCGGAACAGGGTCCCGATTGGTTTTTGGTGGATCTGGAGGCTTGCGGCGGCGGAACTCCCGATCTATCTTCTGTTCTGGAAGTTTTACGATACGTAGGTATATATGGGTGCAGGGGGTACGTCGGTGGAGCTACGGGGGGCCCACTGTTGGAAATATGCCCTAGAGGCAATAATAAAAGGATTATTATTATATTTCCTTGTTCATGATAATTGTCTTTTATTCATGCTATAATTGTATTATCCGGAAATCGTAATACACGTGTGAATACATAGACACAATATGTCCCTAGTGATCCTCTAGTTGACTAGCTCGTAGATCAACAGATAGTCATGGTTTCCTGACTATGGACATTGGATGTCATTGATAACGGGATCACATCATTAGGAGAATGATGTGATGGACAAGACCCAATCCTAAGCATAGCACAAGATCGTGTAGTTTGTTTTGCTAGAGCTTTTACCATGTCAAGTATCTTTTCCTTAGACCATGAGATCGTGTAACTCCCGGATACTGTAGGAGTGCTTTGGGTGTACCAAACGTCACAACGTAACTGGGTGACTATAAAGGTATACTACGAGTATCTCCGAAAGTGTCTGTTGGGTTCACATGGATCGAGACTGGGATTTGTCACTCCGTATGACGGAGAGGTATCTCTGGGCCCACTCGGTAATGCATCATCATAATGAGCTGAAAGTGACCAAGTGTCTGGTCACGGGATCATGCATTACAGTACGAGTAAAGTGACTTGCCGGTAACGAGATTGAACGAGGTATTGGGATACCGAGGATCGAATCTCGAGCTAGTAACATACCGATTGACAAAGGGAATTGTATACGGGGTTGCTTGAATCCTCGACATCGTGGTTCATCCCATTAGATCATCGAGAGCATGTCGGAGCCAACATGGGTATCCAGATCCCGCTGTTGGTTATTGACCGGAGAGCTGTCTCGGTCATGTCTGTGTGTCTCCTGAACCCATAGGGTCTACACACTTAAGGTTCGGTGATGCTAGGGTTGTAAAGATATTAGTATGCAGCAAACCGAAAGTTGTTCGGAGTCCCGGATGAGATCCCGGACGTCACGAGGAGTTCCGGAATGGTCCGTAGTAAAAGAATTATATATGGGAAGTCGAGTTTCAGCCATCGGGAAAGTTTCGGGGTTCACCGGTATTGTACCGGGACCACCGGAAGGGTCCCGGGGGTCCATCGGGTGGGGCCACCCATCCCGGAGGGCCCCATGGGCTGAAGTGGGAGGGGAACCAGCCCCTGGTGGGCTGGTGCCCCCCCCTGGGCCCCCCTCTTCGCCTAGGGTTGGGAACCCTAGGGGAGGGGGCGCCTCCACTTGCCTTGGGGGGCAAGTTTCCCCCTTGGCCGCCCCCCCCCCCTAGGAGATCCCATCTCCTAGGGCTGGCGCCCCCCTTGGGTCCCTATATAAAGAGGGGGTGGGAGGGCAGCCGCACCCTGACACCTAGCGCCTCCCCCCCCCTCTTGCTACACCTCTCCCTCCCATAGTCGCTTGGCGAAGCCCTGCCGGATCCCTGCTGCATCACCACACCGTTGTGCTGCTTGATCTTCATCAACCTCTCCTTCCCGCTTGCTGGATCAAGAAGGAGGAGACGTCACGCTGACTGTACGTGTGTTGAACGCAGAGGTGTCGTCCGTTCTGCGCTAGGATCTCCGGTGATTTGGATCACGACGAGTACGACTCCCTCAACCCCGTTCTCTTGAACGCTTCCGCTTGCGATCTACAAGGGTATGTAGATGCACTCCTCTCTCTCGTTGCTAGATGAACTCATAGATTGATCTTGTTGAATGTAGGAAAATTTTATTTTATGCAACATTCCCCAACAGTGGCATCATGAGCTAGGTCTATGCTAGTTCTCTATTGCACGAGTAGAACACAAATCTGTTGTGGGCGTAAATGTTGTCAACTTTCTTGCCACTACCAGTCTTATTTTGCTTCATCGGTATTGTGGGATGAAGCGGCCCGGACCGACCTTACACATACGCTTACGTGAGACAGGTTCCACCGACTGACATGCACTAGTTTCATAAGGTGGCTAGCGGGTGTCTGTCTCTCCTACTTTAGTTGGAGCGGATTCGATGAAAAGGGTCCTTATGAAGGGTAAATATAAGTTGACAAATCACGTTGTGGTTATTCGTAGGTAAGAAAACGTTCTTGCTAGAACCCTATTGCAGCCACGTAAAAGATGCATCAACAATTAGAGGCGTCTAACTTGTTTTTTGCAGCAATTGCTTTGTGATGTGATATGGCCAAAAGTTGTGATGAATGATGAATGATATATTGTGATGTATGAGATCATGTTCTTGTAATAGGAATCACGACTTGCATGTCGATGAGTATGACAACCGGCAGGAGCCATATGAGTTGTCTTAATTATTGTATGACCTGCATGTCAATGATTTAACGCCATGTAATTACTTTACTTTATTGCTAAACCGTTAGCCATAGTAGTAGAAGTAATAGTTCGCGAGCAACTTCATGGAGACACGATGATGGAGATCATGATGATGGAGATCATGGTGTCATGCCGATGACGAAGATGATCATGGAGCCCCAAAGATGGAGATCAAAGGAGCTATATGATATTGGCCATATCATGTCACTACTATTTAATTGCATGTGATGTTTATTATGTTTATGCATCTTGTTTACTTAGAACGACGGTAGTAAATAAGATGATCCCTCATAATAATTTCAAGAAAGTGTTCCCCCTAACTGTGCGCCGTTGCTAAAGTTCGTCGTTCCGAAGCACCACGTGATGATCGGGTGTGATAGATTCCTACGTTCACATACAACAGGTGTATAACAGTTTTACACATGCAAAAACACTTAGGTTAACTTGACGAGCCTAGCATGTACAGACATGGCGTCGGAACACAGAGACCGAAAGGTCGAACATGAGTCATATGGAAGATACGATCAACATGGAGATGTTCACCGATGATGACTAGTTCGTCTCACGTGATGATCGGACACGGCCTAGTCAACTCGGATCATGTAACACTTAGATGACTAGAGGGATGTCAAATCTGAGTGGGAGTTCATTAAATAATTTGATTAGATGAACTTAATTATCATGAACTTAGTCTAAAATCTTTGCAAAAAATGTCTTGTAGATCAAATGGCCAACGCTCATGTCAACATGAACTTCAACGCGTTCCTAGAGAAAACCAAGCTGAAAGATGATGGGAGCAACTATACGGACTGGGTCCAGAACCTGAGGATCATCCTCATAGCTGCCAAGAAAGCATATGTCCTAGAAGGACCGCTAGGTGAAGCACCCATCCCAGAGAACCAAGACGTTATGAACGCTTGGCAGTCACGTGCTGATGATTACTCCCTCGTTCAGTGCGGCATGCTTTACAGCTTAGAACCGGGGCTCCAAAAGCGTTTTGAGCAACACGGAGCATATGAGATGTTCGAGGAGCTGAAAATGGTTTTCCAAGCTCATGCCCAGGTCGAGAGATATGAAGTCTCCGACAAGTTCTATAGTTGTAAGATGGAGGAAAATAGTTCTGTCAGTGAGCACATACTCAAAATGTCTAGGTTGCACAATCGCCTGTCCCAGCTGGACATTAACCTACCAGACGAGGCGGTCATTGACAGAATCCTTCAGTCGCTCCCATCGAGCTACAAGAGCTTTGTGATGAACTACAATATGCATGGGATGGTGAAAACTATTCCTGAAGTATTTTCAATGCTGAAATCGGCAGAGGTAGAAATCAAGAAAGAACATCAAGTGTTGATGGTCAATAAAACCACCAAGTTCAAGAAGGGAAAGGGTAAGAAGAACTTCAAGAAGGACGGCAAGGATGTTGCCGCACCCGGTAAGCCAGTTGCCGGGAAGAAGTCAAAGAATGGACCCAAGCCTGAGACTGAGTGCTTTTATTGCAAAGGGAAGGGTCACTGGAAGCGGAACTGCCCCAAATACTTAGCGGACAAGAAGGCCGGCAACACTAAAGGTATATGTGATATACATGAAATTGATGTGTACCTTACCAGTACTCGTAGTAACTCCTGGGTATTTGATACCGGTGCCGTTGCTCATATTTGTAACTCACAGCAGGAGCTTCGGAATAAGCGGAGACTGGCGAAGGACGACGTGACAATGCGCGTCGGGAATGGTTCCAAGGTCGATGTGATCGCCGTCGGCACGCTACCTCTACATTTACCCACGGGATTAGTTTTAAACCTTAATAATTGTTATTTAGTGCCAAGTTTGAGCATGAACATTGTATCTGGATCTTGTTTAATACGAGATGGCTACTCATTTAAATCCGAGAATAATGGTTGTTCTATTTATATGAGAGATATGTTTTATGGTCATGCCCCGATGGTCAATGGTTTATTCTTAATGAATCTCGAACGTAACGTTACACATATTCATAGTGTGAATACCAAAAGATGTAAAGTTGATAACGATAGTCCCACATACTTGTGGCACTGCCGCCTTGGTCACATTAGTGTCAAGCGCATGAAGAAGCTCCATGCTGATGGACTTTTAGAGTCGCTCGATTATGAATCATTTGACACATGCGAACCGTGCCTCATGGGCAAAATGACCAAGACTCCGTTCTCCGGAACAATGGAGCGAGCAACCAACTTATTGGAAATCATACATACTGATGTGTGTGGTC
The DNA here is from genome assembly GCF_002162155.2 of Triticum dicoccoides. NCBI lineage: Eukaryota > Viridiplantae > Streptophyta > Magnoliopsida > Poales > Poaceae > Triticum > Triticum dicoccoides. The sequence goes on along the minus strand of NC_041385.1, from coordinate 666,640,427 downwards.
CAATGAGCGTTGAGGCTCGCGGAGGATATCGTTATGTTCTCACTCTCACTGATGACTTAAGTAGATATGGGTATATCTACTTGATGAAACACAAGTCTGAGACCTTTGAAAAGTTCAAGGAATTTCAGAATGAGGTAGAGAATCAACGTGACCGAAAGATAAAGTTCTTACGATCAGATCGTGGAGGAGAATATTTAAGTCACGAATTTGGTACACACTTAAGGAAATGTGGAATCGTTTCACAACTCACGCCGCCTGGAACACCTCAGCGTAACGGTGTGTCCGGACGTCGTAATCGCACTCTATTGGATATGGTGCGATCTATGATGTCTCTTACCGATTTACCGCAATCATTTTGGGGATACGCTCTAGAGACATCTACATTCACTTTAAATAGGGCTCCATCTAAATCCGTTGAGACGACACCGTATGAATTATGGTTTGGGAAGAAACCTAAGCTGTCGTTTCTAAAAGTTTGGGGATGTGATGCTTATGTCAAGAAACTTCAACCTGAAAAGCTCGAACCCAAGTCGGAAAAATGCGTCTTCATAGGATACCCTATGGAAACCATTGGGTATACCTTCCACCTTAGATCCGAAGGCAAGATCTTTGTTGCCAAGAACGGATCCTTTCTGGAAAAGGAGTTTCTCTCGAAAGGAGTAAGTGGGAGGAAAGTAGAACTCGATGAAGTACTACCTCTTGAACCGGAAAGTAGTGCAGCTCAGGAAAATGTTCCTGTGGTGCCTACACCGACTGGAGAGGAAATTAATGATGATGATCAAGGTACTTTGGATCAAGTTGCTACTGAACTTCGTAGGTCCACAAGGACACGTTCCACACCAGAGTGGTATGGCAACCCTGTCCTGGAAATCATGTTGTTAGACAACGGTGAACCTTCGAACTATGAAGAAGCGATGGCGGGCCGAGATTCCAACAAATGGCTTGAAGCCATGCAATCCGAGATAGAATCCATGTATGAAAACAAAGTATGGACTTTGACAGACTTGCCCGATGATCGGCGAGCGATAGAAAACAAATGGATCTTTAAGAAGGAGACGGACGCGGATGGTAATATTACCATCTATAAAGCTCGACTTGTCGCTAAGGGTTATCGGCAAGTTCAAGGGGTTGACTACGATGAGACTTTCTATCCCGTAGCGAAGCTGAAGTCCGTCCGAATCATGTTAGCAATTGCCGCATACTATGATTATGAGATATGGCAGATGGACGTCAAAACGGCATTCCTTAACGGCTATCTTAAGGAAGAACTGTATATGATGCAGCCGGAGGGTTTTGTCGATCCTAAGAATGCTAACAAGGTATGCAAGCTCCAGCCATCCATTTATGGGCCGGTGCAAGCATCTCGGAGTTGGAACATTCGTTTTGATGAGATGATCAAAGCGTTTGGGTTTATGCAGACTTATGGAGAAGCCTGCGTTTACAAGAAAGTGAGTGGGAGCTCTGTAGCATTTGTCATATTATATGTAGATGACATACTTTTGATGGGAAATGATATAGAACTTTTGGACAGCATTAAGGCCTACTTGAATAAGTGTTTTTCAATGAAGGACCTTGGAGAAGCTGCTTACATATTAGGCATCAAGATCTATAGGGATAGATCGAGACGCCTCATAGGTCTTTCACAAAACACATACCTTGATAAGATATTGAAGAAGTTCAATATGGATCAGTCCAAGAAAGGGTTCTTGCCTGTGTTGCAAGGTGTGAGATTGAGCTCGGCTCAATGCCCGACCACGACAGAAGATAAAGAAGAGATGAGTGTCATCCCCTATGCCTCAGCCATAGGATCTATTATGTATGCCATGCTGTGTACCAGACCTGATGTAAACCTTACCGTAAGTTTGGTAGGACGGTACCAAAGTAATCCCGGCAAGGAACACTGGACAATGGTCAAGAATATCCTGAAGTACCTGAAAAGGACAAAGGACATGTTTCTCGTTTATGGAGGTGACGAAGAGCTCGTCGTAAAGGGTTACGTTGACGCTAGCTTCGACACAGATCTGGATGACTCTAAGTCACAAACCGGATACGTGTATATGTTGAATCATGGAGCAGTAAGCTGGTGCAGTTGCAAGCAGAGCGTCGTGGCGGGATCTACATGTGAAGCGGAGTACGTGGCAGCCTCGGAGGCAGCGCATGAAGCAATATGGATGAAGGAGTTCATCACCGACCTAGGAGTCATACCCAATGCGTCGGGGCCGATCACTCTCTTCTGTGACAACACTGGAGCTATTGCCCTTGCCAAGGAACCCAGGTTTCACAAGAAGACCAGGCACATCAAGCATTGTTTCAACTCCATCCGTGAAAATGTTCAAGATGGAGACATAGATATTTGCAAAGTACATACGTATCTGAATGTCACAGATCTGTTGACTAAACCTCTTCCGCGAGCAAAACATGATCAACACCAGAACTCTATGGGTGTTCGATTCATCACAATGTAACTAGATTATTGACTCTAGTGCAAGTGGGAGACTGTTGGAAATATGCCCTAGAGGCAATAATAAAAGGATTATTATTATATTTCCTTGTTCATGATAATTGTCTTTTATTCATGCTATAATTGTATTATCCGGAAATCGTAATACACGTGTGAATACATAGACCACAATATGTCCCTAGTGAGCCTCTAGTTGACTAGCTCATTGATCAACATATAGTCATGGTTTCCTGACTATGGACATTGGATGTCATTGATAACGGGATCACATCATTAGAAGAATGATGTGATGGACAAGACCCAATCCTAAGCATAGCACAAGATTGTGTAGTTCCTTTTGCTAGAGCTTTTCCAATGTCAAGTATCTTTTCCTTAGACCATGAGATCGTGTAACTCCCGGATACCGTAGGAGTGCTTTGGGTGTACCAAACGTCACAACGTAACTGGGTGACTATAAAGGTATACTACGAGTATCTCCGAAAGTGTCTGTTGGGTTGACACGGATCGAGACTGGGATTTGTCACTCCGTATGACGGAGAGGTATCTCTGGGCCCACTCGGTAATGCATAATCATAATGAGATCAAAGTGACCAAGTGTCTGCTCACGGGATCATGCATTACGGTATGAGTAAAGTGACTTGCCGGTAACGAGATTGAACGAGGTATTGGGATACCAACGTTCGAATCTCGGGCTAGTAACGTACCGATTGACAAAGGGAATTGTATACGGGGTTGCTTGAATCCTCGACATCGTGGTTCATCCGATGAGATCACCGAGGAGCATGTGGGAGCCAACATGGGTATCCAGATCCCGCTGTTGGTTATTGACCGGAGAGCAGTCTCGGTCATTTCTGCATGTCTCCCGAACCCGTAGGGTCTACACACTTAAGGTTCGGTGACGCTAGGGTTGTAAAGATATTAGTATGCAGCAAACCGAAAGTTGTTCGGAGTCCCGGATGAGATCCCGGACGTCACGAGGAGTTCCAGAATGGTCCGGAGGTAAAGAATTATATATGGGAAGTCGAGTTTCGGCCATCGGGAAAGTTTCGGGGTTCACCGGTATTGTACCGGGACCACCGGAAGGGTCCCGGGGGTCCACCGGGTGGGGCCACCCATCCTGGAGGTCCCCATGGGCTGAAGTGGGAGGGGAACCAGCCCCTGGTGGGCTGGTGCGCCCCCCTGGGCCCCTATCCGTGCCTAGGGTTGGGAACCCTAGGGGAGGGGGCGCCTCCACTTGCCTTGGGGGGCAAGTTTCCCCCTTGGCCGCCCCCCTAGGAGATCCCATCTCCTAGGGCCGGCGCCCCCCTGGGGTCCCTATATAAAGAGGGGGGGTGGGAGGGCAGTCGCACCCTGACACCTGGCGCCTCCCTCCCCCTCTTGCTACACCTCTCCCTCCCGTAGTCGCCTGGCGAAGCCCTGCCGGATCCCTGCTGCATCCACCACCACGCCGTCGTGCTGCTGGATCTTCATCAACCTCTCCTTCCCCCTTGCTGGATCAAGAAGGAGGAGACGTCACACTGACCGTACATGTGTTGAACGCGGAGGTGCCGTCCATTCGGCGCTAGGATCTCCGGTGATTTGGATCACAACGAGTACGACTCCCTCAACCCCGTTCTCTTGAACGCTTCCGCTTGCGATCTAAAAGGGTATGTAGATGCACTCCTCTCTCTCGTTGCTAGATGAACTCATAGATTGATCTTGGTGAACGCAGGAGAATTTTATTTTATGCAATGTTCCCCAACACCCACGAGGCAGGGGGGCGCGCCCCCCACCCTCGTGAGCACCTCCCGTATCTCTTGACGTGCACTCCAAGTCCATCGGGTGGCTTTCCTTCCAAAAATAACTTCTCCAGTTGATTTCGTTCCGTTTTGACTCCGTCTGATATTCCTTTTCCTTAAAACACTGAAATAGGCATAAAATAGCAAATCTGGGTTGGGCCTCCGGTTAATATGATAGTCCCAAAGATAATATAAAAGTGGATAATTAATCCCAATATTGCCTAAAACAGTAGTTAAAGTAGCATGGAGCAATCAAAAATTATATATATGTTGGAGACGTATCACGTATGTATTGTCGGGCAATTCGTTATCCTTTGGAAGCTTCTTCTTCAATATTTTCAGTAGCTTCTCAAATCCTTTGTCAGACACAGCATCTACCTTCCACTGTAGCAATTCCAGTACGGTACCGAGCTTTGTGTTGACATCTTCGCAATTGGGGTACAACCCTTTTTGTGATCCTCTAACATGTGATTGAACTTCAGCTTCTCCTTTTGACTTTCGCATTGCGTCCTTGCATCGACAATGACCCGGCGGAGATCATCATCATCGGGCACATCGTCTGGTTCCTCTTGATCTTCAGCAGCTTCGCCCGTTGCATCATCATCGTGCACATCGTCTGGTTCCTCTTGATGTTCAGTAGCATCACCGTATTCAGGGGGCACATAGTTGTCATCGTACTCTTCTTCTTTGCTGTCTTCCATCATAACCCCTATTTCTCCGTGCCTCGTCCAAACATTATAGTGTGGCATGAAACCCTTGTAAAGCAGGTGGGTGTGAAGGATTTTCCGGTCAAAGGAAGACTTAGTATTCCCACATATAGGGCATGGACAACACATAAAACCATTCTGCTTGTTTGCCTCAGCCACTTCGAGAAAATCATGCACGCCCTTAATGTACTCGGAGGTGTGTCTGTCACCGTACATCCATTGCCGGTTCATCTTCGTGCATTATATATAATTAAGTGTGTCAAATATCATTACAGAACATCATGAATAGATAATTAAGTGACCAAATTAATAGAAGTTCATCATCACATTAAAACCAAAGTACATACATAGTTCTCATCTAACAACATAAAGCTCTGCAGAGCATCTAAATTAATTAAACCATACATTGAAACTATGTAAAACATTTCAATGCAAAAACAAATGCGATCATAATCGCAACCAAGGTAACAACTGATCCAACGACATAATGATACCAAGCCTCGGTATGAATGACATGTTTTCTAATCTTTCTAATCTTCAAGCGCATTGCATCCATCTTGATCTTGTGATCATCGACGACATCCGCAACATGCAACTCCAATATCATCTTCTCCTCCTCAATTTTTCTTATTTTTTCCTTCAAGAAATTGTTTTCTTCTTCAACTAAATTTAACCTCTCGACAATAGGGTCGGTTGGAATTTCCGGTTCAACAACCTCCTAGATAAATAAAATCTATGTCACATTGGTCGGCATAATTTTCATAAACAATAAATGAACCAATAGTTATGAAAAGATAATATATACCACATCCGAATCATAGACAGGACGAGGGCCGATGGGGGCGGATACCAAAACCATCGCACTATATAAGATGCAATAATAAAAGTAAGAAAATAATACAATTATCTATCTAAACATACAAGTAAGAATATTTTTCCTTTCAAAAAGAAGATAAGAACAAGAGGCTCACCACGGTGGTGCCGGTGATGAGATCGAAGCGAGTGATCGACGGCGGTGAAGATGGGGACGGGGCGTGACGGACCGCTAAATCTAGAAAAATATTGAGGAAAATGGAGCTTAGAGGTCGAGCTTGGAGAGGAGAAAGCTTATGTAGCGTGGCTCGGGCATTTCATCGAACACCTTGTGTGCATAGGAGGTGAGCTAGAGCACCACCAAGCCCTCTCCCCCTCGGCGGCCAGAAAAAACAGAGCAGTGTGCTCTGCTCTTAAGCGAGGGGGTATATATAGGCACCTCATTGGTCCCGGTTGGTGGCATGAACCGGGACTAAAGGGCAGCCTTTGGTCCCGGTTCGAGCCACAAACCGGGACCAATGGTGGTGGGCCAGGAGCGAGGCCCATTGGTCCCGTTTCGTCCCACCAACCGGGACCAAAAAGTCAAGACGAACCGGGACAAATGGCCCACGTGGCCCGGCCGGCCCCCGGGGCTCACGAACCTGGTCCAATGCCCCCATGGGTCCCGGTTCTGAACTGAACTGGGACTAATGGGCTGACCCGGCATGGACCTTTGCCCCCTTTTCTACTAGTGGTTGTGTGTGTATGTTTCTGAACATGCGTGTGTTATTGTGTATGCAGGCGAGCGAGCATGTGTGAGAACGGGTCACGCTGCCTATGGAGGCACCGGAGGAGGTGTGAACTGTCGATAGAGTAGAATAGGGTGAGAAAAGAAAATGAGCTTTTTTTAGACAAACTCGCAAAGCTTTATTAAGTCGTCACAATGTTTACAGGGACGGATGGAAGATCTCCGGGGTGACCTAACCAGACATGGCGGCCACCCCCTAGTGAAAGTGCATGCTTTGCGAGATTGTGAGCTTCAAAGTTTGAGCTCCTAAATTCATGACTAAATTTACACAAATCAAAAGACGATGAGTGATCTAAGATTTCATGTATGATTGCTCCATAGCTGGGTGCATTCTCCTTCTGGATATCTTCTATGACAACTTTGCAGTCCGGGGCCACATGAATACGCCTTAGATATAGATCATCTGAAAGGGCAAGTGCCTCCCGCACAACCAAGGCTTCTAGCGCTTGAGGATCGGCAATGTGTCGAAAAGCTAGCACTGAAGCTCCCAAGAAACTGCCCGTTGCATCACGACTGATAGCTCCTATTCTCCATGATGAGAGACTGCAGTGTCGACGTTAACTTTCGCGCAGTTCGCCACTGGTGGCTGCCACTGCCTCGGTCTGGGTGCCCGGACTGTTGCCGTCGTCATCTTCGGCGTATGGACTACTTGGAGCTCGGATAACAATCTTGTGATGAAGCCGTTTATGGTCATCGGTGACTGGAAGATGGCCTCATGAATCGCCTTTCGCCGCGCACTCCATATTGCCCACACCATGACAATTGTCCTAACAAAATCGTCCTTGGTCATTATTTCATGTATATGAAATAGCCAATCCTTGGAGCATTCATTAGATCATTCCTCCTGAGCCAAGATGTCGACGAGGTGTTCTGGCGCCAAAGCCCAAACGCTGCTGGACATCAGACAGGTGAAGAGAGCATGCCGCCAAGTGTCCCTTGCCCCACATAGATTGCAGCTATCTTCTGATGACATATTGGGGTGGTTCAGGAGCTTGCCAGTAGGCATAGACTGTCTTGCAAGTCTCCACACGAACATTCTAACTTTAGACGGTACTTGTATATGCCAAATACTGCTCCACTGCTTACTCTCATGCTCGGTGTGCGATGAACCTTCAGATTCGTTTAACCAAGCTTCCCGATGAATTTTTGTCCTCAAGATCATACGGTATGCGGACCTGACACTGAACTTTCCATGGGTTTCTTCATGCCAACCCCAAAAATCATTTTCTTCTTTTCATTTTCTTCTCTATTAAAAGAAAATGAGCTAATGGGCTAGGCCACTTCAAGGGATGACCGTATAAACAATTGCAGTCCTTGGCCCAGATATCTTCAGTGGTTAGTGGGCCGTTTTGATATATTTTTTGGCAGATATAATTTGCTAACTTCATGTCGGAACAACGAACCTGGATAGCCCGAACGTCATTGTCCAACAAGAATGCATAATTGTGTCCCGAAAACAAGGATGCATAATTTGTATAAAAATATTCTTAAAAACATAAATTGCTTGAGTGTATGTGACTGTATGTGAGCGTCTCCGGTTGTACCGTGCTAAAAAAACATAAATTGCACAAAAGTTTACCCATGTGGTTTCACTCGCAACTTATTTCATCGGGCATTCAGACACGGGTCACTTCGACTGCCTCAACAAAATACAGTATACAACAAGAAAGATCACGATCACGGTATCACAGACGACAACAGAGCTGCAACAATTTCCAAAAAAAAAAAAGACGACAACAGAGCTGCAAAATTGTTCACTATTCATATTTTTTTTTCACCGTTTCACTAGTACTGTACTGTACAATTGTCATCGAACGATTTTCCACACACATGTAGCTAGGTTGTCTAGATCGTGTCGAGCTGTGCAGCGTCGACGTGCATCC
>NC_041385.1:666624600-666631282 GCF_002162155.2 Triticum dicoccoides | reverse complement strand
GTGTATGCGTGCGTGTTTTTTTCGACAAGCGGGAGAGTTCTCTTGTGGCGCGGCGAGGAGCCGCTTATATAGCAGCTGAAGGGGGCAATGTGCATGGCATTTTCTTTCAAAATATTTCGTGTCGCCATCGCAGTAGTGGGCCTTGTGTATGCTGCAGGCGATCGATCGATGATGGAGATGTTTCGTGGAATGTGGAGCAGCCGAGTCACTAAGGGAGATAAGAAAGATGCACTTCGCTCGGTGGTGATTCCGAACGGGCGGCAAAATCCAGGGAAGCTGTTGACTAGAACACTGAAAATGCTTTCTTACTGTGCGTATTGGAGCATCGGTCAGACCACTGTAACACCTTCAGAGGCCACACCTCAAATCACACGCAGAGCTAGTATTTACCTCACTATTACCTCCTTTCAAGCCAATATCGTTACTATGCGTATGGGAGCATCGGCCATGCATGGGCATGGCCCATGGTTTTCATGTAAACCAAGTAGGGCACCTTGCGTAGTAGTGCAGGGTGGTTAGTGTGGCGAGAGTGCTACAGTGTCGCTGTCTCAAGCGAAAAGCACAAGTTCTCAAACATTCTCAGGGTTTAATTTGATGCAAACCACTATGCTTCAGTGCATCTAGTTTATGTCCACAAGTACACGGGATAGATACAAAACCACAACATGCCGACAGTGCTGCCTGTCTGAAACGAGTTCCGTAGGGCCACGATGTGCCAAGAGGGGATCATGCATTACGGTATGAGTAAAGTGACTTGCCGGTAACGAGATTGAACGAGGTATTGGGATACCAACGTTCGAATCTCGGGCTAGTAACGTACCGATTGACAAAGGGAATTGTATACGGGGTTGCTTGAATCCTCGACATCGTGGTTCATCCGATGAGATCACCGAGGAGCATGTGGGAGCCAACATGGGTATCTAGATCCCGCTGTTGGTTATTGACCGGAGAGCAGTCTCGGTCATTTCTGCATGTCTCCCGAACCCGTAGGGTCTACACACTTAAGGTTCGGTGACGCTAGGGTTGTAAAGATATTAGTATGCAGCAAACCGAAAGTTGTTCGGAGTCCCGGATGAGATCCCGGACGTCACGAGGAGTTTCGGAATGGTCCGAAGGTAAAGAATTATATATGGGAAGTCGAGTTTCGGCCATCGGGAAAGTTTCGGGGTTCACCGGTATTGTACCGGGACCATCGGAAGGGTCCGGGGGGTCCACCGGGTGGGGCCACCCATCCCGGAGGGCCCCATGGGCTGAAGTGGGAGGGGAACCAGCCCCTGGTGGGCTGGTGCGCCCCCCTGGGCCCCTATCCGTGCCTAGGGTTGGGAACCCTAGGGGAGGGGGGCGCCTCCACTTGCCTTGGGGGGCAAGTTTCCCCCATTGGCCGCCCCCCCTAGGAGATCCCATCTCCTAGGGCCGGCGCCCCCCTGGGGTCCCTATATAAAGAGGGGGGGGTGGGAGGGCAGTCGCACCCTGACACCTGGCGCCTCCCTCCCCCTCTTGCTACACCTCTCCCTCCCGTAGTCGCTTGGCGAAGCCCTGCCGGATCCTTGCTACATCCACCACCACGCCGTCGTGCTGCTGGATCTTCATCAACCTCTCCTTCCCCCTTGCTGGATCAAGAAGGAGGAGACGTCACACTGACCGTACGTGTGTTGAACGCGGAGGTGCCGTCCGTTCAGCGCTAGGATCTCCGGTGATTTGGATCACAACGAGTACGACTCCCTCAACCCCGTTCTCTTGAACGCTTCCGCTTGCGATCTAAAAGGGTATGTAGATGCACTCCTCTCTCTCGTTGCTAGATGAACTCATAGATTGATCTTGGTGAACGTAGGAGAATTTTATTTTATGCAACGTTCCCCAACACCCACGAGGCAGGGGGGCGCGCCCCCCACCCTCGTGAGCACCTCCCGTATCTCCTGACGTGCACTCCAAGTCCATCGGGTGGCTTTCCTTCCAAAAATAACTTCTCCAGTTGATTTCGTTCCGTTTTGACTCCGTCTGATATTCCTTTTTCTTAAAACACTGAAATAGGCATAAAATAGCAAATCTGGGTTGGGCCTCCGGTTAATATGATAGTCCAAAAAATAATATAAAAGTGGATAATAAATCCCAATATTGCCTAAAACAGTAGTTAAAGTAGCATGGAGCAATCAAAAATTATATATATGTTGGAGACGTATCACGTATGTATTGTCGGGCAATTCGTTATCCTTTGGAAGCTTCTTCTTCAATATTTTCAGTAGCTTCTCAAATCCTTTGTCAGACACAGCATCTACCTTCCACTGTAGCAATTCCAGTATGGTACCGAGCTTTGTGTTGACATCTTCGCAATTGGGGTACAACCCTTTTTGTGATCCTCTAACATGTGATTGAACTTCAGCTTCTCCTTTTGACTTTCGCATTGCGTCCTTGCATCGACAATGACCCGGCGGAGATCATCATCATCGGGCACATCGTCTGGTTCCTCTTGATCTTCAGCAGCTTCGCCCGTTGCATCATCATCGTGCACATCGTCTGGTTCCTCTTGATGTTCAGTAGCATCACCGTATTCAGGGGGCACATAGTTGTCATCGTACTCTTCTTCTTTGCTGTCTTCCATCATAACCCCTATTTCTCCGTGCCTCGTCCAAACATTATAGTGTGGCATGAAACCCTTGTAAAGCAGGTGGGTGTGAAGGATTTTCCGGTCAAAGGAAGACTTAGTATTCCCACATATAGGGCATGGACAACACATAAAACCATTCTGCTTGTTTGCCTCAGCCACTTCGAGAAAATCATGCACGCCCTTAATGTACTCGGAGGTGTGTCTGTCACCGTACATCCATTGCCGGTTCATCTTCGTGCATTATATATAATTAAGTGTGTCAAATATCATTACAGAACATCATGAATAGATAATTAAGTGACCAAATTAATAGAAGTTCATCATCACATTAAAACCAAAGTACATACATAGTTCTCATCTAACAACATAAAGCTCTGCAGAGCATCTAAATTAATTAAACCATACATTGAAACTATGTAAAACATTTCAATGCAAAAACAAATGCGATCATAATCGCAACCAAGGTAACAACTGATCCAACGACATAATGATACCAAGCCTCGGTATGAATGACATGTTTTCTAATCTTTCTAATCTTCAAGCGCATTGCATCCATCTTGATCTTGTGATCATCGACGACATCCGCAACATGCAACTCCAATATCATCTTCTCCTCCTCAATTTTTCTTATTTTTTCCTTCAAGAAATTGTTTTCTTCTTCAACTAAATTTAACCTCTCGACAATAGGGTCGGTTGGAATTTCCGGTTCAACAACCTCCTAGATAAATAAAATCTATGTCACATTGGTCGGCATAATTTTCATAAACAATAAATGAACCAATAGTTATGAAAAGATAATATATACCACATCCGAATCATAGACAGGACGAGGGCCGATGGGGGCGGATACCAAAACCATCGCACTATATAAGATGCAATAATAAAAGTAAGAAAATAATACAAGTATCTATCTAAACATACAAGTAAGAATATTTTTCCTTTCAAAAAGAAGATAAGAACAAGAGGCTCACCACGGTGGTGCCGGTGATGAGATCGAAGCGAGTGATCGACGGCGGTGAAGATGGGGACGGGGCGTGACGGACCGCTAAATCTAGAAAAATATTGAGGAAAATGGAGCTTAGAGGTCGAGCTTGGAGAGGAGAAAGCTTATGTAGCGTGGCTCGGGCATTTCATCGAACACGTTGTGTGCATAGGAGGTGAGCTAGAGCACCACCAAGCCCTCTCCCCCTCGGCGGCCAGAAAAAACAGAGCAGTGTGCTCTGCTCTTAAGCGAGGGGGTATATATAGGCACCTCATTGGTCCCGGTTGGTGGCATGAACCGGGACTAAAGGGCAGCCTTTGGTCCCGGTTCGAGCCACAAACCGGGACCAATGGTGGTGGGCCAGGAGCGAGGCCCATTGGTCCCGGTTCGTCCCACCAACCGGGACCAAAAGGTCCAGACGAACCGGGACAAATGGCCCACGTGGCCCGGCCGGCCCCCGGGGCTCACGAACCTGGTCCAATGCCCCCATGGGTCCCGGTTCTGGACTGAACTGGGACTAATGGGCTGACCCGGCATGGACCTTTGCCCCCTTTTCTACTAGTGGTTGTGTGTGTATGTTTCTGAACATGCGTGTGTTATTGTGTATGCAGGCGAGCGAGCATGTGTGAGAACGGGTCACGCTGCCTATGGAGGCACCGGAGGAGGTGTGAACTGTCGATAGAGTAGAATAGGGTGAGAAAAGAAAATGAGCTTTTTTTAGACAAACTCGCAAAGCTTTATTAAGTCGTCACAATGTTTACAGGGACGGATGGAAGATCTCCGGGGTGACCTAACCAGACATGGCGGCCACCCCCTAGTGAAAGTGCATGCTTTGCGAGATTGTGAGCTTCAAAGTTTGAGCTCCTAAATTCATGACTAAATTTACACAAATCAAAAGATGATGAGTGATCTAAGATTTCATGTATGATTGCTCCATAGCTGGGTGCATTCTCCTTCTGGATATCTTCTATGACAACTTTGCAGTCCGAGGCCACATGAATACGCCTTAGATGTAGATCATCTGAAAGGGCAAGTGCCTCCCGCACAACCAAGGCTTCTAGCGCTTGAGGATCGGCAATGTGTCGAAAAGCTAGCACTGAAGCTCCCAAGAAACTGCCCGTTGCATCACGACTGATAGCTCCTATTCTCCATGATGAGAGACTGCAGTGTCGACGTTAACTTTCGCGCAGTTCGCCACTGGTGGCTGCCACTGCCTCGGTCTGGGTGCCCGGACTGTTGCCGTCGTCATCTTCGGCGTATGGACTACTTGGAGCTCGGATAACAATCTTGTGATGAAGCCGTTTATGGTCATCGGTGACTGGAAGATGGCCTCATGAATCGCCTTTCGCCGCGCACTCCATATTGCCCACACCATGACAATTGTCCTAACAAAATCGTCCTTGGTCATTATTTCATGTATATGAAATAGCCAATCCTTGGAGCATTCATTAGATCATTCCTCCTGAGCCAAGATGTCGACGAGGTGTTCTGGCGCCAAAGCCCAAACGCTGCTGGACATCAGACAGGTGAAGAGAGCATGCCGCCAAGTGTCCCTTGCCCCACATAGATTGCAGCTATCTTCTGATGACATATTGGGGTGGTTCAGGAGCTTGCCAGTAGGCATAGACTGTCTCGCGAGTCTCCACACGAACATTCTAACTTTAGACGGTACTTGTATATGCCAAATACTGCTCCACTGCTTACTCTCATGCTCGGTGTGCGATGAACCTTCAGATTCGTTTAACCAAGCTTCCCGATGAATTTTTGTCCTCAAGATCATACGGTATGCGGACCTGACACTGAACTTTCCATGGGTTTCTTCATGCCAACCCCAAAAATCATTTTCTTCTTTTCATTTTCTTCTCTATTAAAAGAAAATGAGCTAATGGGCTAGGCCACTTCAAGGGATGACCGTATAAACAATTGCAGTCCTTGGCCCAGATATCTTCAGTGGTTAGTGGGCCGTTTTGATATATTTTTTGGCAGATATAATTTGCTAACTTCATGTCGGAACAACGAACCTGGATAGCCCGAACGTCATTGTCCAACAAGAATGCATAATTGTGTCCCGAAAACAAGGATGCATAATTTGTATAAAAATATTCTTAAAAACATAAATTGCTTGAGTGTATGTGACTGTATGTGAGCGTCTCCGGTTGTACCGTGCTAAAAAAACATAAATTGCACAAAAGTTTACCCATGTGGTTTCACTCGCAACTTATTTCATCGGGCATTCAGACACGGGTCACTTCGACTGCCTCAACAAAATACAGTATACAACAAGAAAGATCACGATCACGGTATCACAGACGACAACAGAGCTGCAACAATTTCCAAAAAAAAAAGACGACAACAGAGCTGCAAAATTGTTCACTATTCATATTTTTTTTTCACCGTTTCACTAGTACTGTACTGTACAATTGTCATCGAACGATTTTCCACACACATGTAGCTAGGTTGTCTAGATCGTGTCGAGCTGTGCAGCGTCGACGTGCACCTGCACGGCCGCCGGCTCCTCGGGTCGGGCCTGCGGCGCGAACGGCTCCTGTCTGCAGGTGGGGCACGTCTGGCGCGCGGAGAGCCATCGGTCAATGCACCGGACGTGGAAGCCGTGGTGGCAGCGCGGCAACACGCGGACGCGCTCGCCCTGCTTCAGGTCGGCGAGGCAGATGGCGCACTCGGTGGAGCAGCACACGGCGAGCTCGATCTCCGCCGAGTACTCCATCGTCGGGATCGCCCGGATGGCGGCGCCCTTGCCCGCCCGCTTCTTCTTGCCGCCGGCGCCGGCGGCGGCGTGCAGCACGGTGCTCTCCAGGCCGCCGGCCTCTGCGTCGCTGGGGACCTCCGCCGGGCCGTAGCACACGCGCCGCGTGACGCGGCACGCGCACTGGACGAACGCGCGGACCACGAGCGCCACGACGAGGACGCAGAGGAGCAGCGACAGGATCGAGATCACCGTTGCGTCCACGGAGCCGAAGGGGCTCGAGGGCGGCGTCTGCCCCGACGGGCCGGGCGCCGCCACCGCCGGCGTCGCCGCGGCGTGCGACAGAAGCCTCCTGGCATGCACGTGTCCCATGTCCATCGTAGCAACCTGT
>NC_041385.1:666613160-666624590 GCF_002162155.2 Triticum dicoccoides | reverse complement strand
GTGTATGCGTGCGTGTTTTTTTCGACAAGCGGGAGAGTTCTCTTGTGGCGCGGCGAGGAGCCGCTTATATAGCAGCTGAAGGGGGCAATGTGCATGGCATTTTCTTTCAAAATATTTCGTGTCGCCATCGCAGTAGTGGGCCTTGTGTATGCTGCAGGCGATCGATCGATGATGGAGATGTTTCGTGGAATGTGGAGCAGCCGAGTCACTAAGGGAGATAAGAAAGATGCACTTCGCTCGGTGGTGATTCCGAACGGGCGGCAAAATCCAGGGAAGCTGTTGACTAGAACACTGAAAATGCTTTCTTACTGTGCGTATTGGAGCATCGGTCAGACCACTGTAACACCTTCAGAGGCCACACCTCAAATCACACGCAGAGCTAGTATTTACCTCACTATTACCTCCTTTCAAGCCAATATCGTTACTATGCGTATGGGAGCATCGGCCATGCATGGGCATGGCCCATGGTTTTCATGTAAACCAAGTAGGGCACCTTGCGTAGTAGTGCAGGGTGGTTAGTGTGGCGAGAGTGCTACAGTGTCGCTGTCTCAAGCGAAAAGCACAAGTTCTCAAACATTCTCAGGGTTTAATTTGATGCAAACCACTATGCTTCAGTGCATCTAGTTTATGTCCACAAGTACACGGGATAGATACAAAACCACAACATGCCGACAGTGCTGCCTGTCTGAAACGAGTTCCGTAGGGCCACGATGTGCCAAGAGGGGTAGCTTGCTCCGGAAACTCGAAAAGTAGGAAGGGATTTGCCAGACCGCACTTACGCCCATCATTAGCGATTAGTTAAACTTTTAAAAATCACGATCATAATCCTGCTTGTCATTGGAGCCTCCACTAACCGCGACCTGCCAGCGCGCCAGCGGGTGACAAGTGGATCGGCAGGCGCCAGCGTGGTGCTGACTTGTCTATACGCGGCTGGTTCGGTGCCGGCCGCCCTCGACGACGTGGCGTCCGATGTGTCTCTCTCTGTCGTTCTTGCCGGCTGCTTTCAGTTTCTGTTGGCGCCAGTGCTTCTCGCGTGGGAGTGGTCGGGAGGGACGGCATGTATGGGCTGGGCTGTGCCAACATCGTGCGTTCATGGGCCCAGTGTCACCTCACCCAAATAATGCGTTCACTACATTTCAAATCTATGACCAGCCAGAAGTTTCCCCTCTAGTTAGGGTTTCCTCTTCCTCCCGGCGGCGTGCGCCCGATGTGGAGATCACGATCCCCACCGCTTCCCTACCACCGATCGCCGACGCCCACGGGTGGCTGGCGCTGTGGCAGATTAGAGGTCGGTCTTGGGAACATCCCGCCCGCGGAATCCGCAGTTTCTCGGGCAAGAGATACGATGGAGGGCTCGACGTCCGCCTCTGGAGCGGCGATGAGCGACATGGAAGCAATGATGAAGGAGCTTGGGTTGAAGGAGGACGACTTGGTGGACATAGTTGTGGAGGACGGTGATATACCGGAGGAAGCTGCTCGTTGGATGGCAATTGCCCGTGTACACATTGATAGATCATATAGTCAGTATTGGTTCTTCCGCAATATGAGAGTTGCATGGGATCTTGCTCAGGAAGTTAAATTTCCTCCTTTGGAGGATAACCTTTACACCCTCCAGTTCTCTTGCCTCGGCGATTGGGAGCGAGTAATGGAAGACGGGCCATGGACCTTCAAAGGCAAGGCGGTCGTCATCGAGCCATATGATGGAATCACCAGACCGTCATCGATTAGCTTGAACAAAATTGAGATGTGGATTCAGATCCACGCCCTCCCGGAGCTGTTCTTTGGTCTGATCAAATCCCTTGCTGGCACAGTCAGAGACTTCATCTATGCTGAACCCAAATCCCAAGATTTCGAGGGCAATTTTTTCAGGGTGCGTGTCAAAGTGGATGTCACAAAACCTCTCAGGAACGTTGTGTCTTTGGTGCTAAAGAAGAAGAGGGAGATCTTCAGGGTCAAATACGAGCGACTACCCGATTGGTGCGTCGTTTGTGGTATGGTAGGTCACTTGTATAAAGAATGTGGCAACGGAATTCACCCTCCGTCTGCATTAGTTTTCAAAAATCTTCGAGCTGATTGGTTTAAGGGGCCAGGGCGAGGACCTGGAGCCGACAGTGCATCAGGGGGTGGGAGAGGTAGAGGCAGAGCCGGCCGTGGAGCAGGCCGTGGTGCAAATCAAAGGGGCACAGACCAGCATGAAAGCACAGAATATATGGGACGTGATGATCCCATTCTTGACGATGATGTAGATATGGTGGGGGCTCAAGGCAATAGAAAGCGTGGAGCAGCACAAGTTAGTTTGGGGGCGCCAGTTTTGCCAGAACATGCTGCAAAAAATAGCCCGGGTCAAGCTCCTCTGGATTTACCCCCAGCGGTGGTACCCCCTAGCCCAACCTCTAAGCAAGAATCAAAGAGGACGAAAGCCACTATGATGATGTTTGAAAAAGGAAACCTGAGTGCAACAAGCAACAACAACCCTTCTGATGCGCGTTTGGTGGGCTCCCTTGAGGAGTCGCGCCGAGCGCAATGAGTCTTCTATGCTGGAACTGTGCGGGGCTGGCAAACCCGTGACAGTTCGCGAGCTTCGTGATCTCACGAGGCAACATGCCCCCTCTATCGCATGCATCGTCGAAACTCAATTAGAGGGCTCTCAAGTAGAGAATCTAGCATGCACTTTAGGTTTCAATAAAAGTTTTGCTGTTAGTAGTCGTGGAAGGAGTGGAGGACTTTGTATTTTTTGGAATGATGAAATAAAGCTTGAAGTTGTTGGTTACTCTGATTACCACATTGATGCAATTGTTGATGCAATGGTTGATCACAGGACAAGAGTTACTTTTGTGTACGGGGAGGCACAAGTCAATGCACGATACAAAACTGGGATATGTTGAGGGGTATTGTCGGAACAAGTGATTTGCCTTGGCTAGTCGTGGGGCATTTCAATGAGGTCCTGCATGCGCACGAGCACGACGGCGTCGGCAGGAGGAGTCAGGCACAGATGGATCTGTCCCGAGACGCTTTGGATACGTGTGGCCTCTCAGACACAGGATATAGCGGGAGCAATTGGACTTTCGAGAAGAAGGTCACCGGAGGAACTTTCACTAGAGTCAGGCTAGACAGAGGCGTTGCTAATCCTGCCTGGTCAATCGCTTATCCGGGAGCTGTGTTGGAGCACAAAACAGCAGCTACCTATGATCACGTACCAGTTTACGTACGCTACAGCGATGTGCATGCATGCAGCAATGGGCCCAGGCCTTTTAAATACGAAACATGCTGGGAGAGGGACTCAGCGCTGCCGGGGGTGGTCGAGTCTGCATGGACAGCGACGGGAGCTGCCTCGGTTGAAGAACTAAAGGACAAACTGCATGGACTGGCAGGGGATCTATCAAGGTGGGATCGCACTCATTTTGGCAATATTCAGCAGGAGATCTCTTGTTTAAGGAGACAGCTACAGGAGCTACGCGATTCCCAAGGTAGATCTGGTCCCAATCATTTGGAGATTAAAATTGTCGATCGCCTCACGGAGCTGTACCACAGAGAAGAAATGCTATGGAGACAAAGGGCAAGATTGCAGTGGCTGTCACACGGAGACAAAAGCACGTATTTTTTCCATCTTAGAGCTAGTAGAAGAAGAAGGAAAAATCAGATCAAATCCCTATAGAGACCGGACGGGCAAATGACTACTGATAAAAGTGAGATGGAGTCTCTGGCCACAGCTTTCTATGAGGATTTGTACACATCGGAAGGGGTCCAAAACATGAATCAAGTTCTAGACACTGTGCCTCGGAAGGTCACCTAGGCAATGAATGAATCGCTTAACGTGCCGTATACCCAACAGGAGGTCAAGGTTGCTTTATTCCAAATGTTCCCATTAAAAGCACCTGGGCCGGATGGATATCCTGCGCATTTTTTCCAACGTCACTGGGAGATATGTGGAGATGAAGTCACCAATGTGGTCCTGAAGATTGTCGAGGGTACTGAGACGGCGGCGAGTATCAATGAGACTGTGTTAGTCCTAATACTTAAGGTAAAAAATCCCACACTTTTAACACAGTTTCGACCGATCAGCCTATGCAATGTACTGTACAAGATTGCATCAAAGGTAATATCCAATCACCTAAAGTTAGTCTTACCCGACATTATTTCTGAGGAGCAGTCAGCGTTTGTCCCAGGCAGACTGATCACTGACAACATTATAACTGCTTATGAATGCTTGCATTTTATGAAGCGTAATAAGGCGAAGAAGCATCAATCGTGTGCACTGAAGCTTGATATGATGAAGGCATATGATAGGGTCGAGTGGGAATATCTGAGAGCAATAATGCTAAAGTTGGGCTTCACAATTCGGTGGGTGGACATAGTGATGAATCTTGTCACCACAGTTAAGTTCTCAGTAATGTTCAATGGAAACAAATTGCAGGAGTTCACACCAATCCGTGGAATCAGACAGGGGGACCCCATCTCCCCATACTTGTTCTTGTTAGCAGCAAAGGGCCTTTTGTGCCTCCTTAAATCCAAAAATGAGTCATCCAACTTAAGTGGTTTGCAGGTAGCCCCCTCGGCTCCACCAGTGAACCACCTATTATTTGCAGATGACAGCCTGCTATTCTTCAAGGCTAACAGTGTGGGTGCTAATGAGGTTAGGACACATACTGTCAGGCAACTGGTCAACGTATAAATTTTGCAAAGTCATGAGTCTTCTTCAGTAAAGGACTGCCTGAGTCTGTGAGGGATGAGATCAAGGAGCTGCTCCATGTTCCAAATGAGACATTAAACGAGAAGTACTTGGGAATGCCGTCTGGCATTGGTAACTCAAAGAATGGTGCCTTCAAATATCTCAAGGATCGGTTGTGGAGCAAAGTCCAAGGATGGATTGCAAACACAATGTCAGCAGCAGGAAAGGAAGTCCTTGTTAAATCTGTAGCCCAAGCAGTGCCAGTTTTCTCTATGTCTTGCTTCAAGCTCCCTAGAGGATTGTGCGAACCCCTTAATATGCTTATAAGGAAATTCTGGTGGGGGAGCAAAGAGGGCAAACGCAAACCTCATTGGGTCTCTTGGGAAACTATGACCCAACCGAAAGGTATGGGTGGTCTGGGTTTTAAAGATTTCTAGTTGTTCAACCTGGCTATGTTGGCAAGGCAGGCATGGAGATTGTTACAGAACCCCGAGACGCTGAGTGCAAGGCTTTTGAAAAGCATTTACTGCCCAAACTCAGATGTCTTGCAGGCTAGCCTCGGGAGCCACCCTAGCCAGATATGGAGGGCAATCATGGAAGGAAGAGATACCTTAAAACAAGGGTTAATAAGGCGGGTGGGTAATGGCGACACGACACACATCTGGAGTGACAATTGGCTGCCAAGGGATGAGGTGCTTCGTCCTTACGGCAGTCGAGTACAGAACCCGCCGTCTTTGGTCTCAGAACTAATTGATCATACATCTGTAACTTGGAATAGAACGGTGGTGGAGGCAACTTTCATGCCAATGGACGCTACTGTTATTCTTGGGATTCCCCTCTGCACTCATAATATTCTTGATTTCTGGAGTTGGCACTACGATAAGCATGGCCTGTTCACAGTGAAATCTGCTTATAACATGCTCATAGCAACGAAGCAGCGAAGAGAAGCATGGTTGTAGGGAATCACGGGCCCCTCGAGCTCAAATGCAGAGAAGAACAGTTGGAAAAGTTTGTGGAGGACGAGTGTTCTGGCTAAGGTGAGGATGTTCTTGTGGCGCCTGTCCAGACACTCGATACAAACGAATGACGTACGCATGCATCGCCACATGACAGATTCAGCCAGCTGTGGGCTTTGTGGCACGCTTGACTCAAGGCGACACTCTCTCATCGAATGCACCGCTTCCAGGTGCACTTGGGCTCTCAGCGACAGTGATCTTGTGCAACAGATGATGGAAATCTGAACCCTCCACCAAGCAATGGTTGTTTACCCTTCTAGAAACTCTATCACAGCAGAAATTCACGTTGCTTGCGGTAACTATGTGGGCTATCTGGTCGGCACGGCGAAAAGCGATACATGAAGGTATTTTCCAGAGCCCTCAATCCACACATGCGTTTGTAAACAGGTTCATAGCAGAGTTAGAAATTGTTGGTACTGTCAACTCGCGCGTCGGTCTCGGAACGGTATCGCATGTGGCACCTGCTGCTAGACCCAAGGCTCCTCCTATGGGATATGCAAAAATTCATGTGGACGCAGGAGTAAGGTTTGAGCGGGGAGGATCCGCCGCTGCTATCTGTAGGGATGACCAAGGATTCTATCTTGGAAACTCAGCACTCGTCATTTATGGTGTACATGATCCTACTGCTTTGGAGGCAACTGCTTGCTGGGAGGCTTTAGCTTTGGCAGAGGACCTCAACTTGCAACAGTTCATCATTTCCTCATACTGCAAAGAAGTTGTCTCGGACATTCAAAAGGGGACCAGAGGACGATATGGTACTATCATTAGCGAAATAAAACTCAGAGCGTCTACTTTTAATTGTAATTTTGTTTGGGAGGGTCGTGCCGTAAACTATGAGGCACATAGATTAGCTAAATTTGCTCTGTCGCAGGGTCTGGGACACCATTTGTGGCTTGGAAACCCCCATGACCTTTCATGTATACCACATCATGTGGTTTTTGGTGATGAATAAATTGTTTTTCACCCCTAAAAAAACTACATTTCAAATATATTTCTCAAAAAAAAACTACATTTCAAATCTTATGTATGCAATTAGGCAATCCTAAAAAATATGTATGCAATTATGCCCACATGGGCCCATTATCACCTCACCCAAATAAGTTGTTTTGCCATATATATACCTTACAAAAAACAAGCTGTTTTTTTGCAATTTTTTTTTAGAAAACACGCTACCGACCAGACGTTCATATACATGCACATACACTCATCTATATAAACCCAAGCACAAACAACTTATCCATGTGAGCACTTCCGAGAGACTGATCCATCTGATTAGGTCTTGAGATTCACTAAGACACCAAGGGCACTTCGCTATCGACCAGTCGGTTAGGTGTGGTCGGGTGTGGCATGGTGCAGCTGGTCCGGTTTGCAGTTGTTTTGCCATAAATTTGTGTCACAAGTTTCATTAAATTGGGTAAAAAAATGAAAAATTCTGCTACATGGGGTAAAAGCTATCACAACATGAAACTTTGGGTAAAATATGAAATTCACTCTTAATTAAATAAAGTACACCCGCTCGAAGAAACCAAAACAAAAAAATAACAACACTTCCTAATAAAAGAAACTAAAACAATATGAACATTAATGTTTCCTAATAGAACTATTATGGTTTAGTCATTTGAACTCATTGTCTCTAGTTTAGCCATTTTAAATCTTGATGTTCAGCCATATCTAAGGTAAAAGAACTATAGAAAACGCCTACATAAACCTCTAAAAGGGCTTGCTGGATGAATCTCACGTTCAAATAGATGAGAACATATTACTACTAAACATATTATTTTTGGGGACACATCACTTTTTGCTATCAAAATGATACTTCATCACCTATTGCCCGGGATATAGATCAGGAGCATGAAAAGAATAAAATGAGATAGCCACCAAACGAAATAGACGTGACACCACCAGCCGCCACAATCTAGTCAAACCAAAGTGCAAGACAACAACCTGTTGGACCGTGAGCCGTTGATCCATGAGACCAAAACACCCCATCAGCCGAGAGAATCACACTGGGACAGGGATAGAGTCGTGACTCGTGAGGCCTTACTTTCTTCTTGACACACCACCCTCAGGGACACACAAACCTTACATAAAAGAAAGTGCGGTTCTCCCTGCCTACAATATCGAGTAGATTAGAGATGGCAACCAACAAGGTCAACAATGGCAAAAGGGAAAGAATGCCTCTAACTTAGTGCATAAGGCTTATCCGCGGCAAATTGGAAGCATGGTGGCATAGGTCATCTTCATAATGTGCAATTGGCTTCACTTGGAGGTGTCATGCAGATTTTTATCGAGTTGAGAGAGATAAAGAAAAGGGATACATATTTGTTTTTCCTTGGTCATGCTTGACACAAGTCGTCTAACAAGAAAACTATTTTTATTTAGTTGTTCAGCAGTTTACACTCTGGAGAGCTTCCTTTTTCAGTTTAACTATAATTAACACATAATTTGAACTATGTGAATGTGAGAATTAATTTGTTGAGAAGACAATAAGAGATAACCCACAATATGTGTTATCGCATCTATATGACATGGATGGCACGAAGAAGACATTATCTAATATTGAACTTGTTGTTGCTCATAATGTTTACTTGCTTCCACATAAAATATAGTTTGTTCCAGTTATCCTTTTTCTTTCTAACAAATGAGTCCGCTTTAGAAATTCTAGACAGTGCACATCCATTCTCTACTACCATTACTCATAAGCGAGCCTTCTTGCTTATGCTCGTACTTGTAGGTATAACAAAGGTGATCAGATAATGACTTGGTTACTTGGGAACAATTAAAGAGATGTGCATGGCGGTCAGTCACTAGTAGAAAACAGGGCATTTGTCCCGGTTCGTAAGGGCATCTAGTACCGATTTTTGAACCGGGACTAATAGGTCGTTACTAATGCCTCCCCCTGTAGTTCCGGTTCTTACACGAATCAGGACAGATGGGCCTCCACGTGGCCGCTGCGGGCAGCCCAGGCAGGGGGGCCTTTGGTCCCGGTTGGTGACATAAATCGGGACCAAAAGGCATCCACGCGTTAGAAGCTGGCTGTAGCTGAGGTTTTTTTTTTTTGAAAGTCGCTGATTTAGGGGTTTTGGGGGTTAATTTAGGTTGTTATTAGCTAGCTAATAGAGAGAACTGTCCTCTCTTATATCTTCGTGCTTGGTTTACCAACGCTACTGCTATGTTCATTTCACCTGCTGATATATAATAACTCTTCATGCTCGCATCATACATCATCATATATAATAACAAGTCCTACTAATCATGCATCATCATACAACTTCTACTCGTTATTAATAACAAGTCATACGATCATCATACTCATAGTAATCGAACCCAACCCTACATAATTGTTCTTAGCACATGATTATCAGTATCAGGTAGGACCTAAACACACTTAATTAAGATAAAATAGCATAAAACAATATAGACCCTGATTCTCCATTATGAAGAATGGAGATTATCCTGTCTCCAATTCTTGCGCTTCGCTTCCTTTTGCTTCCAAGAAGCTCCTTATGAACAGTATGAACAGTTGAGATTCGTAGGATGACCTGGTTGAATGTTCAAAACATCAAGGCGACCGTGCGTATACATCAGATGAGGCACACAATCATTCGGGATTATCTGTTGAAAAACATATTAATAACTTTCTAGTTAGCAATGATACTAATTTTAGAAGTATGCAAAAAGATGGGTATCTCCATGGCAGTTACCGTAGTTCAACACGTGCACTAGTGGCACGTATTGACCATAATGTTGAGGAGTTCGATTGTAGACATTGTAATTCTCAAGATCAGTAGAAAATGCGATCAGATGATTTTTCTCCTTATAAGTTAATTCGGAGCCATCAGTGTAGTTGGTTTTGTCTACCATCTTCCGCACATTCTTTGAAGAATAAAAATAAGCTGTCAATGGAAATAAGCTGTCAACTATTTTGAAATAAACAATATAAATTACTTAATAACTATGTTTGAGAAGCTCACATGGGGGAAGAATTGGAAGTGTATCCACAAGGACCTAAATGTCCATATTGTCTTGCTCGATTGTAGGATCACCAAGATCCATCATGATAAGCATACCCTCATCAAAACCATACATCTTACAAAGTGCTTTTCAATTTTTGCAACCAAAATGGGTTACACTCTCAGCATTGTACATCTTTACTTCAAAATCCACACCATGATGGGTCCTTAGGTGAATTTTTTTGGTTTCTATACTTTCATGGCCTTCAAAACACATCCTCTCCAAGACATAGCGTCTTGCATAGCATAGCATAGGATAAGCTAGTCGAATAGGAAAAGATGAAAAATACACGTTAAAATAGTTGAAGTTGTGCTTAATTACGAAAAAAACTATTGTCGTCGTTGCGTACCTTATGAACATCGAAGGTCTCCTCGAGCTTAATGCTGAAGCGCCGATCTTCGTCCAGCTCAAGGAACCTGACGCACATACCTCGGTCGTCGTGGCACCAGTCGCACTCCCCCGGGCGGTTTTCGTCGTCCGAGTACGACATTTCCGGCCTATGTTCATAATTCAAATATTAAACTTGTACAATTAAATATATGTACTAAAAAACCTAAATTAGATCATTATTATTAATCACGGGTTGACTATCGGTGATGGTAGCTCCTCCTTTCATTCCCGAGTGCATTATTACACCAAATTGTCTAGCACACGGGAATGAAGGAGACGCTACCCCCACGACGGCGTGGATGATGGAGGGGGCTCTTCAATTTTAGCATTCAAAGTAGGGGTACTTTTCCAATATGAGCATTCAATAAGCAAAACCAAATCATAAAATAAAGTAGTATTCAAATTAGCATGCATTTAATTATAACCAAAAGTACATCATCTCTTGTGTCCGTACATCGTCGAATATTATCACTAATACTCCTCAAATACTATCATACATATAGCATCGTCAATACAGCTAGAATCGTAGCGCCCGACGGGTATCGTCGCGGGCGGTGGACACACAAAGATAAGGAACCATTACAGGAGCATAGCTCCAGTGAGATCCCTGAAGAACCTGCCAGGTATTGTCGAACCTGCCCTCCAACGCAACCATGTAGCGACTGACGTGCTTGTCCTCCTCGCTGACACGGTGACGTACCACCTCCGTGGTGTCCGGAAGCCTCGACACCGTCACTGGCCCACGCGACCGCCACCAAACAAGGATCTGGTCAACAACGGGCTGGCTCCTCACCAACCCACGTCCCTCGAAAGGTAGCACCTCCCAATACCAGCCCGGCGGAGCCCAGTCCCGGACATGGTCCTGATTAAGCAGGCCTCCACCGTCGAGTCGACGACGAGGATGCGGGATAGGCATCGTCGACGTCGATGCGGGAACTACTTCTATATATAGTAAAATAAAGTAGTTTTATTAATTAAATCAACTAGTTCAACTACTAAGCACTTACTATAAATAAATAAAGTAGTACTTACTAAAAATAAACTACTTCTATATATAGTAAAATAAAGTAGTTTATTAAATCAACTAGCTAGTTCAACTATATATTAAGCACTTACTATAAATAAAATAATTTAGTACTTACTAAAAATAAACCAGTTTAACTATAGTTCTATTATTTTTCTAACTAATTATATTAACACTTTCTCTTCTTATTTTCCTTTTTCCTCTATTCTAAATATGAACATATTCATAAATGACTTTGATCATGCACAATTTTCCTATACATACACAATATGAACATATACATAAATTGACAAAGAAAATTCTATGAAAAAAAATAA
>NC_041385.1:666564808-666612420 GCF_002162155.2 Triticum dicoccoides | reverse complement strand
CAGAGACGGGCAGCCTGGCGGCGTCGGGCGCGGGGAAGAATGAACTGAATTAAATTTTCATGAGTGCTGCTTATATAGGCAGAGCATTGGTCCCGGTTCATGGCACCAAACGGAGCCAATTCCCCCCTTTAGTCCCGGTTGATGCCACCAACCAGGACCAAAGGCCTCTTTTCAGCTGCCCAAAGGGCGGGAAGCAGAGGCCTTTGGTCCCGGTTGGTGGCACCAACCGGGACTAAAGGGTGAGCATTGGTACCGGTTGGTGCCACGAACCGGTACCAATGCACCCCTTTAGTCCCGGTTGGTGCCACCAACCGGGACTAAAGGCCTTGTGTTGCCCGCGTCGCGGCACGAAAGTTTAGTCCCACCTCGCTAGCTGAGGGAGCTCGAGAGTGGTTTATAAGCCTCAGTCCCGCTGCCCTCTCGAGCTCCTCTCAAATGCAGGCTTACGGTCCTAAACGCACTATATGTGCCTGTGGGCCTATTGGGCCTATTGCGGGCCTGAATCCTGGCCCATTGTTGGGTTTCTACTCATATTCAGGCCGTGGTGGCACATTAGGTGGCACATTTTTTATTTTTTTTGTTTTAGTTTTTGCTTTGAATTATTTATTTTCTTTTGATTTTTTCTTTATTTTTTATTCTTTTTTCTTTTAGCTCAGAATAATTATAATCTTTCTGTTACTCCATTAGTTTCCAAATTTGAGTAATTATAATCTTTATGCAATTAAATATATATTTGGAGTGATTATTTTTCCTGCTATTTAATATTACTGCGTTTTATCATTATATTGAAAAACAGATTTTGTTATTTTAGTTTCTATCAAAAAAAATCTTTATGACAATTCTTTTTGCTACTAAAGTTTCTAACAAAAAAAATTCTTTATGATAATTATTTCTGCTTTTCATGTTTTGAATAGAAAATATTTTGATAATTTTAGTTGCATAAATTTTATATAATTTGAGTTTAAAAAATACTAGAGGTTTATAAAAGCTTTTTAGTTGATTCCTTTTGCTATTAAAATTTTATAAAAGCATTTACTGTTTTTTTAGCTATAAGACCTTGAAATTGAAAAGCATTTCAAATAAACTCTGAAAAGGTTGGAAGTTGGCAAGGTATCATCATTTCATCCACATTGCATGTGCAAGAAAGTTGAGAGGGTTACGGCCAAAACTGGATGCACTTCATGTACAAAACAGACAATCTCTTTCGAAGTATCAGGATTTCATACGGAAACTTGTTTGTTACAACAGGCATTTCAAATGAACTACGAAAAGGTTGAAAGTTGGCATGGTATCATCATAATAGTTGTGGAAAAAGTCTTCACTTTTTCTTCGCTTGTGTCCTTTCCTTATTGCGCTGTAACCATGGATAATCTTCATCATTTATCAGGATGCTTGGGGCAACCTTGACTTTGAAGGGAGGAATTTCATGAAACTTTTCATAATCTTCGGACATGTCTGTCTTGCCCTCCATTCCCACGATGTCCCTTTTTCCTGAAAGAACTATGCGGCGCTTTGGCTCATCGTATGATGTATTCGCTTCCTTATTTTTTCTTTTTCTCGGTTTGGTAGACATGTCCTTCACATAGATAACCTGTGCCACATCATTGGCTAGGACGAACGGTTCATTAGTGTACCCAAGATTGTTCAGATCCACTGTTGTCATTCCGTACTGTGGGTCTACCTATACCCCGCCTCCTGACAGATTGACCAAGTTGCATTTAAACAAAGGGACCTTAAAATCTACTCCATAGTCAAATTCCCATATGTCCAGTATGTAACCATAATATGTGTCCTTTCCCCTCTCGGTTGATGCATCAAAGCAGACACCGCTGTTTTGGTTGGTGCTCTTTTGATCTTGGGCGATCGTGTAAAATATATTCCCATTTATCTCATATCCTTTGTAAGTCAATACAGTCGAAGATGGTCCCCTGGACAACGAGTA
This sequence comes from Triticum dicoccoides, assembly GCF_002162155.2. Taxonomy (NCBI): domain Eukaryota; kingdom Viridiplantae; phylum Streptophyta; class Magnoliopsida; order Poales; family Poaceae; genus Triticum; species Triticum dicoccoides. The sequence goes on along the minus strand of NC_041385.1, from coordinate 666,610,478 downwards.
TAACTCAGCACAAACAGTGTTCGCACCTCTAAGACGTGTTTCCAACCAACTGCTGAAAGTCCTGATGTGTTCACTTGTAATCCAGTCGTCGCACCGCTCTGGGTGTTTGGAGCGCAGACTGTTCTGGTGTTCATCGACATATGGGGTCACCAAAGTAGAGTTCATTAGTACAGTGTAGTGTGCTTGAGACCAAGAATATCCGTCCCTGCATATTATTGAGTCCCCTCCAAGCGTGCCTTTTCCAGTCATTCTCCCCTCATACCGCGATTCAGGGAGACCTATCTTCTTAAGGCCAGGAATGAAGTTAACACAAAATCCAATGACATCCTCTGTTTGATGGCCCATGGAGATGCTTCCTTCTGGCCTAGCGCGATTACAAACATATTTCTTTAGGACTCCCATGAACCTCTCAAAGGGGTACATATTGTGTAGAAATACGGGGCCCAGAATGACAATCTCGTCAACTAGATGAACTAGGACATGCGTCATGATATTGTAGAAGGATGGTGGGAACACCAGCTCGAAACTGACAAGACATTGCACCACATCACTCCTTAGCCTTGGTATGATTTCTGGATCGATCACCTTCTGAGAGATTGCATTGAGGAATGCACATAGGTTCACAATGGCTAATTGGACGTTTTCCGGTAGAAGCCCCCTCAATGCAACCGAAAGCAGTTGAGTCATAATCACGTGGCAATGATGAGACTTTAAGTTCTGAGGCTTTTTCTCTGCCATATTTATTATTCCCTTTATATTCGACGAGAAGCCAGTCGGGGCCTTCATACTAAGCAGACATTCAAAGAAGATTTCCTTCTCTTCTTTGGTAAGAGCGTAGCTGGCAGGACCTTCATACTGCTTTGGAGGCATGCCGTCTTTTTCGTGCAAACGTTGCAGGTCCTCCCGTGCCTCAGCTGTATCTTTTGTCTTCCCATACACGCCCAAGAAGCCTAGTAGGTTCACACAAAGGTTCTTCATCACGTGCATCACGTCGATCGAAGAGAGGACCTCTAGGTCTTTCCAGTAGGGTAGGTCCCAAAATAAAGATTTCTTCTTCCACATGGGTGTGTGTCCCTCAGCGTCACTCGGAACAGCTAGTCTGCCGGGACCCTTTCCAAAGATTACGTGTAAATCATTGACCATAGAAAGTACGTAATCAATGGTACGCATGGCGGGCTTCTTCCGGTGATCTGCCTCACCTTTGAAATGCTTGCCTTTCTTTCGATTGATGGTTGGTCGGAAGAAATCGACGATGGCCCAGTTACACATTCTTCCTGCAGCTTCCGAGGTATATACTTTCGGTGTCAGCTAAACAGTGCGTGCATGCATGGTATCCCTTGTTTGTCTGTCCTGAAAGGTTACTGAGAGCGGGCCAATCCTTGATGGTTTCAAACAGCAATGCGTGTAGGTTAAATTCCTCCTGTCTGTGCTCATCCGACACACGTACACCGTTTCCATTCCACAGCTGTAAAAGTTCTTCAACTAATGGCCTTAGGTACACATCAATGTCGTTGCCGGGTTGCTTAGGGCCTTGGATGAAAACTGGCATCATAATGAACTTCTGCTTCATGCACATCCAAGGAGGAAGGTTATACATACATAGAATCACAGGCCAGATGCTGTGATTGCTGCTCTGCTCCCCGAAAGGATTAATGCCATCCACGCTTAAACCAAACCATACGTTCCTTGGGTCATGTGCAAACTCAGCCCAATACTCTCTCTCGATTTTTCTCCACTGCGACCCGTCAGCAGGTACTCTCAACTTCCCGTCTTTCTTACGGTCCTCACTGTGCCATCGCATCAACTTGGCATGCTCTTTGTTTCTGAACAGTCGTTTCAACCGTGGTATTATAGGAGCATATCACATCACCTTCGCAGGAACTCTCTTCCTGCGGGGCTTGTTGGGGAACGTAGCAGAAATTCAAAAGTTTCTACGCATCACCAAGATCAATCTATGGAGAGAAGAGCCACGAGAGAGAGGGGGAGTGCATCTTCATACCCTTGAAGATCGCGAGCGGAAGCGTTCAAGAGAACGGGGTTGATGGAGTCGTACTCGTCGTGATCCTAATCACCGATGATCCTAGTGCCGAACACCTCCGCGTTCAACACACATACGGTTGGGAAGACGTCTCCTCCTTCTTGATCCAGCAAGGGGAAGGAGAGGTTGATGGGGATCCAGCAGCACGACGGTGTGGTGGTGGAAGCAGCGGCGATCTCGGCAGGGCTTCGCCAAGCTCAGCGAGAGGGAGAGGTGTCACGGGAGGGAGAGGGAGGATCCAGGGGCTAGAGTACGAATGCCCTCCCTCCCCCCACTATATATAGGGCCCCTAAGGGGGGCACCGACCCTAGGAGATCCCATCTCCTAGGGGGGCGGCGGCCAAGGGGAGGAAACTTGCCCCCCAAGCCAAGTGGGGCGCCCTCCACCCCCAGGGTTTCCAACCCTAGGCGCAGGGGGAGGCCCAAGGGGGTGCACCAGCCCACCAGGGGCTAGTTCCCTTCCCACTTCATCCCATGTGGCCCTCTGGGATAGGTGGCCCTACCCGGTGGACCCCCGGGACCCTTCCGGTGGTCCTGGTACAATACCGGTGACCCCGAAACTTTCCCGATGGCCGAAACTGGACTTCCTATATACAAATCTTTACCTCCAGACCATTCCGGAACACCTCGTGACGTCCGGGATCTCATGGGACTCCGAACAACTTTCGGGTTACTGCATACTAATATCTCTACAACCCTAGCGTCACCGAACCTTAAGTGTGTAGACCCTACGGGACTGGGAGACATGCAGACATGACCGAGACGACTCTCCGGTCAATAACCAATAGCAGGATCTGGATACCCATGTCGGCTCCCACATGTTCCGCGATGATCTCATCGGATGAACCACGATGTCGAGGATTCAATCAATCCCATATACAATTCCCTTTGTCTACCGGTATAGTACTTGACATTTATAAAAGCTTTAGTATACGAACTACACGATCTTGTGCTAGGCTTAGGATTGGGTCTTGTCCATCACATCATTCTCCTAATGATGTGATCCCGTTATCAATGACATCCAATGTCCATGGTCAGGAAACCATGACCATCTGTTGATCAACGAGCTAGTCAACTAGAGGCTCACTAGGGACATGTTGTGGTCTATGTATTCACACATGTATTGTGGTTTTCGGTCAATACAATTATAGCATGAATAATAGAAAATTATCATGAACAAGGAAATACAATAATAACCATTTTATATTGCCTCTAGGGCATATTTCCAACAGTCTCCCACTTGCACTAGAGTCAATAATCTAGTTCACATCACTATGTGATTGTAATGAATCGACACCCATGGGGTTTGATCATATCTTGCTTGTGAGAGAGGTTATTAGTCAACGGATCTGAACCTTTCAGATCCGTGTGTGCTTTGCAAATCTCTATGTCATCTCCTAGATGCAGCTACCACGCTCTATTTGGAACTATTCCAAATATCTATTCTACTATACGAATTCGGTTTACTACTCAGAATAATCCGGATTAGTGTCAAAGTTTGCATCGGCGTAACCCTTTACGACGAACTCTTTTACCACCTCCATAATCGAGAAAATTTCCTTAGTCCACTAGTTACTAAGGATAAGTTTGACCGCTGTCCTATGATCCATTCCTGGATCACTCTTGTATCCCTTGACTGACTCATGGCAAGGCACACTTCCGGTGCGGTACACGGCATAGCATACTATAGAGCCTACGTCTGAAGCATAGGGGACGACCTTTGTCCTTTCTCTCTCTTCTGCCGTGGTCATGTCTTGAGTCTTACTCAATACTCACACCACCATATAACACAGCCAAGAACTCCTTCTTTGCTGATCTATTTTGAACTCCTTCAAAATCTTGTCACTGTATGTATTCATTTGAAAGTACTATTAAGCGTTTTGATCTATCCTTATAGATCTTGATGCTCAATGTTCAAGTAGCTTAATCCAGGTTTTCCATTGAAAAACACTTTTCAAATAACCCTATATACTTTCCAGAAATTCTACATCATTTCCGATCAACAATATGTCAACAACATATACTCATCAGAAATGCTATAGTGCTCCCACTCACTTCTTTGGAAATACAAGTTTCTCATAAACTTTGTATAAATGCAAAATCTTTGATCATCAAATCAAAGCGTATATTCTAACTCCGAGATGCTTACTCTAGTCCTTAGATGGATTGCTGGAGCTTTGCACACTTGTTAGCATCTTTCAGGATTGACAAAACCTTCTGGTTGTATCACATACAACCTTTCCTCAAGAATAACTCGAGGAAACAATGGTTTTTGACATCCTATCTGCAAGATTTCATAAATCATGCAGTAATTGCTAATATAATTCCAACAGACTCTTAGCATCACTACGAGTGAGAAAGTCTCATCGTAGTCAACTTCTTGAACTTGTCGGAAAACATCTTAATGACAAGTCGAGCTTTCTTAATGGTGATACTTACCATCATTGTCCGTCTTCCTTTTAAAATCCATCTGTACCCAACAGCCTTACGACCATCAAGTAGTTCTTCCAAAGTCCACACTTTGTTTTCATACATGGATTTATGGCCTCTAGCCATTTGTCGGAATCCGGGCCCACCATCGCTTCTCCATAGCTCGTAGGTTCATTGTTGTCTAGCAACATGACTTTCAAGACATGATTACTGTACCACTCCGAAGTAGTACGCATCCTTGTCACCCTACGAGGTTCGGTAGTGACTTGATCCGAAGTTTCATGATCACTATCATCAACTTCCACTTCAATTGGTGTAGGTGCCACAGGAACAACTTCCTATGCCCTGCTACACACTGGTTGAAGTGATGGTTCAATAACCTCATCAAGTCTCCACCATCCTCCCACTCAATTCTTTCGAGAGAAACTTTTCCTCGAGAAAGGACCCGTTTCTAGAAACAACCACTTTTTCTTACGGATCTAAAATAGGAGGTATAACCAACTGTTTTTGGGTGTCCTATGAAGATGTATTTATCCGCTTTAGGTTCGAGCTTATCTAGCTAAAACCTTTTCACATAAGCGTCGCAACCCCAAACTTTTAAGAAACGACAGCTTAGGTTTCTCTAAACCATAGTTCATACGCTGTCATCTCAAGGGAATTATGTGGTGCCCTATTTAAAGTGAATGTGGCTGTCTCTAATGCTTGACCCATAAACGATAGTGGTAATTCGATAAGAGACATCATGGCATGCACCATATCCAATAGGGTGCAGTTATGATGTTCGGACACACCATCACACTATGGTGTTCCAGGCGGTGTTAGTTGTGAAACAATTTCCACAATGTCTTAATTGTGTACCAAACTCGCAACTCAGATATTCATCTCTATGATCATATCATAGACATTTTATCCTCTTGTCACGAAGATCTTCAACTTCACTCTGAAATTACTTGAACCTTTCAATAATTCAGACTTGTGTTTCATCAAGTAAATACACTTGGCATCTACTCAAATTATCTGTGAAGTAAGACCATAACGATAACCACTGCGTGCCTCAGCACTCATTGGACTGCACACATCAAAATGTATTACTTCCAACAAGTTGCTTTCTTGTTCCATCTTACTGAAAACAAGGCTTTTTAGTCATCTTGACCATGTGTTATGATTTGCATGTCTCAAGTGATTTAGAATCAAGTGAGTCCAAACGATCCATCTGCATGGAGTTTCTTCATGCGCACATACCAATAGACATGGTTCGCATGTCTCAAACTTTTAAAAAACGAGTGAGTCCAAACATCCATCAACATGGAGCTTCTTCATGCGTTTTATACCAATATGACTCAAATGGCAGTGCCACAAGCAGGTGGTACTATCATTACTACTTATATCTTTTGGCATGAACATATGTATCACTACGATCGAGATTCAATAAACCATTCATTTTAGGTGCAAGACCATTGAAGGTATTATTCAAATAAACAGAGTAACCATTATTCTCCTTAAATGAATAACCGTATTGCGATAGACATAATCCAATCATGTCTATGCTCAACGCAAACACCAAATAACAATTATTTAGGTTTAACACCAATCTCGATGGTAGAGGGAGCAGGCGATGCTTGATCACATCAACCTTGGATAAACTTCCAACACACATCGTCATCTCACCTTTAGCTAGTCTCCGTTTATTCCGTAGCTCTTTTATTTCGAGTTACTAACACTTAGCAACCGAACCGGTATCTTAATACCCTGGTGCTACTAGGATTACTAGTAAAGTACACATTTAATTCAATGTATATCCAATATACTTCTGTCAACCTTGCCAGCCTTCTCATCTACCAAGTATCTAGGGTAGTTCTACTTCAGTGACCGTTCCCTCATTACAGAAGCACTTAGTCTCGGGTTTGGGTTCAACCCTAGGTTTCTTCACTGGAGCAGCAACTGATTTGCCATTTCATGAAGTATTCCTTCTTGCCCTTGCCCTTCTTGAAACTAGTGGTTTCACTAACCATCAACAATTGATGCTCCTTCTTGATTTCTACTTTCGCGGCGTTAAACATCGCGAATATTTCAAGGATCATCATATATATCCCCGATATGTTATAGTTCATCACGAAGCTCTAGCAGCTTAGTGGCAATGACTTCGGAGAAACATCACTATCTCATCTGGAAGATTAACTCCCACTCAATTCAAGTGATTGTTGTACTCAGACAATCTGAGCACAAGCTCAACGATTGAGCTTTTCTCCCTTAGTTTGCAGGCTAAGAAACTCGTAGGAGGTCTTATACCTCTTGACGTGGGAACGAGCCTGAAATCCCAATTTCAGCCCTCGAAACATCTCATATGTTTTGCGACATTTTGAAATCGTCTTCGGTGCCTCAATTCTAAACCGTTTAACATTACTGAACTATCACGTAGTTATGAAAACGTGTATGTTAGATGTTTGCAACATCCATAGACGATGTTCGAGGTTCAGCACACCGAGCGGTTCATTAAGTACATAAGCCTTCTACGCAGCAATGAGGACAAGCCTCAGTTTACGGACCCAGTCCGCATAATTGCTACTATCAACTTGCAACTAAATTTTCGCTAGGAACATATCTAAAACAGTAGAACTAAAGCGCGAGCTATGACATAATTTGCAAAAACCTTTTGACTATGTTCAGGATAATTAAGTTCATCTTATGAACTCCCACTCAGATAGACATCCCTCTAGTCATCTAAGTGATACATGATCCGAGTCAACTAGGCCGTGTCCAATCATCACGTGAGATGGACTAGTCATCATCGGTGAACATCTTCATGTTGATCGTATCCACTATACGACTCATGTTCGACCTTTTGGTCTCTTGTGTTCCAAGGCCATGTCTGTACATGCTAGGCTCGTCAAGTCAACCTAAGTGTTTTGCGTGCGTAAATCTGGCTTACACCCGTTGTATGTGAACGTTAGAATCTATCACACCCGATCATCACATGGTGCTTCGAAACAATGAACTTTCGCAACGGTGCACAGTTAGGGGGAACACTTTCTTGAAATTGTTATGATGGATCATCTTATTTACTACCGTCGTTCTAAGCAAATAAGATGCATAAACATGATAAACATCACATGCAATCAAATAGTGACATGATATGGCCAACATCATTTTGCTCCTTTTGATCTCCATCTTTCGGGCTCCATGATCATTGTGATGCCCCCGATTCAATCGTACACTAATCATGCACGCAAATGTGTATGATCAAGATCAGGGACTCACGAGAAGATATCACAACACAACTCTAAAACATAAATAAGTAATACAAGCATCATAATACAAGCCAGGGGCCTCGAGGGCTCGAATACAAGTGCTCGATCATAGACAAGTCAGCGGAAGCAACAATATCTGAGTACAGACATAAGTTAAACAAGTTTGCCTTAAGAAGGCTAGCACAAACTGGGATACAGATCGAAAGAGGCGCATACCTCCTGCCTGGGATCCTCCTAACTACTCCTGGTCGTCGTCAGCGGGCTGCACGTAGTAGTAGGCACCGCCGGTGTAGTAGGGGTCGTTGTCAACGGTGGCGTCTGGCTCCTGGACTCCAACATCTGGTTGCGACAACCAGAAAGAAAGGAAGGGGGAAAAGGGGGGGAGAAAGCAACCATGAGTACTCATCCAAAGTACTCGCAAGCAAGGAACTACACTACATATGCATGGGTATATGTGTAAGGAGGCCATATCAGTGGACTGGACTGCAGAATGCCAGAATAAGAGGGGGATAGCTAGTCCTATCGAAGACTACGCTTCTGGCAGCCTCCGTCTTGCAGCATGTAGAAGAGAGTAGATTGAAGTCCTCCAAGTAGCATCTCCAAGTAGCATCTCCAGGTAGCATCTCCAGTAGCATCGCATAGCATAATCCTACCCGGCGAACCTCCCCTCGTCGCCCTGTGGAAAAGCGATCACCGGGTTGTCTGTGGAACTTGGAAGGGTGTGTTTTATTAAGTATACGGTTCTAGTTGTCATAAGGTCAAGGTACAACTCCAAGTCGTCCTGTTACCGAAGATCATGGCTATTCGAATAGATTAACTTCCCTGCAGGGGTGCACCACATAACCCAACACGCTCGATCCCATTTGGCCGGACACACTTTCCTGGGTCATGCCCGTCCTTGGAAGATCAACACGTCGCAGCCCCACCTAGGCACAACAGAGAGGTCAGCATGCCGGTCTAAATCCTATGCGCGCAGGGGTCTGGGCCCATCGCCCATTGCACACCTGCACGTTGCGTACGCGGCCAATGAGCAGACCTAGCAACCTCCATTACAAAGGAAGTTGCGTTAACGCAGTCCAACCCGGCGCGCACCGCTCAGTCGCTGACGTCACGAAGGCTTCGGCTGATACCACGACGTCGAGTGCCCATAACTGTTCCCGCATAGTTGATTAGTGCGTATAGGCCAGTAGCCAGACTCAGATCAAATACCAAGATCTCGTTAAGCATGTTAAGTATCCGCGAACACCGAATAGGGCCAGGCCCACCTCTCTCCTAGGCGGTCTCAACCTGCCCTGTCGCTCCGCCACAAAGTAACAGTCGGGGGCCGTTAGGAACCCAGGCCCACCTCTACCGGGATGGAGCCACCTGTCCTTTCAGCCCCCTCATCAAAATCACTTCCGGGTACTCGTCGAGCTAACCCGACTTTAGTCACCATCTGTATAGTATGTATGTATGTATAGTATATACCCGTGATCACCTCCCGAGTGATCACGACCCAATAGTACAGCAATGCAGACTAACAAGAATTTAGGGCCAATGATGATAAACTAGCATCCTATACTAAGTATTTAGGATTGCAGGTAAGGTATCAATAGATGTAGCAACAATGTCAGGCTATGCATCAGAATAGGATTAACGGAAAGCAGTAACATGCTACACTACTCTAATGCAAGAAGTATAGAGGAGAATAGGCGATATCTGGTGATCAAGGGGGGGGGGCTTGCCTGATTGCTCTGGCAAGAAGGAAGGGTCGTCAACACCGTAGTCGTACTCAGTGGCATCAGCAACGGTCTCGGGGTCTACCGGAGACGAAGAGGGGGAAGAAACAGTAAATATGGAGCAAACAAAGCAACACAAAACATAACGAGGTAATACGCGGTGCTAAGTGTGCCCTAACGCGGTAGGAGGTGATACTGGCGAAGAGGGGGAAACATCCGAGAAAGTATTCCCGGTGTTTCGTGTTTTCAGACAGATGAACTAGAGGGGGAAAGTTGCGTGTTCGCTATGCTAGGGATGTGTGGCGGGCGAACGGACCACGTATTCTGATTCGTCTCGTCGTTCTGAGCAACTTTCATGTACAAAGTTTTCCCATCCGAGCTACGGTTTATTTTCTATTAATTTTAAAAGATTTAATCATTTTTAGAATTTATTCAATTATTATAATTCAACATTATCTAGAATAGTACATGCTGACGTCATCATGACGTCAGCATGATGTCAGCAGTCAACAAAGGTGTTGACTGGTCAAACTGACGTGTGGGTCCAGTGGGACCCACCTGTCATACTCTGTTTAGGTTAATTAGGCTTTAGTTAAACTAATTACTGTTTAATTAAGCTAATAGTTAATCAGATTAATTAATTAGCATTAATTAACTTAATTAACTAACTAATAATTAATTAATTAATCTTATTAATTAATTTTTGTTTTAATAAAAACGTTCTGAGGCGTAGGCCCTATCTGTCATAGGGCCAGGAGGCGATGCGGTTTACGGGCGCTGGGTGCGGGCGTGGGCGCCCGGCGGAGATGGGTGACAGGCACCAGCCCGCCCGACTGGGCGCTGTGGCCAGCGGGTGAAGGGGGCGGCGCCAGGCCTGACGTCGGCGACCGTGGCCAGAGTAGGGCGGCGCCGCGAGGCCAACCAGAGCGAAGGGATGAGCAGCGGCACCGGGGATGATCAGCGGCACCGGGGGAGGCAGGGCGTGAGCGGGTCGAGGTGGCCACCGTCGGGGAGGTAGACTGCGGGTGCGCGCGCGCAGACAGGGGTACGGCGAGCGCGCATCGGGCGCGGCCGGAGATGGCACGAGCGTGCATGGTGTCGGGGCGTGAACGAGTGCACGATGAGGTGACGCAAGAGAGAGGGAAGGAGAGGGGGAGCTCACGGGGGGAGCTGTAGGGGTCTGGGCAGCGAGCTTGGGGAGGAGTCGGTGACGGGGCGGTGCCGGGTGGCGGCGGGGCGGTCCGGCGTGTGGTGGGACAGCACCGGGCGCGGGGTGGCGTCGAGCGACGTCGGCCTCCTCTGGATCCCGATCCAGATTGGGAGAGAGGAGGGGGAGTCGTGGGGAGAGTGGGGTCTGGGTGCGGGGAGTGGGCTAGGGTTTGCAGGGTGAGGGGATAAGGAGAGGGAGTGGCCGGCTGGGCCTTTGCCCAGTTGGGCCGGTGGCCGAATGGGCCAGCCAGTTGGGTCGGCTGGCCTGGGGGGGTTCTTTTCCTTTCTTCCTTTCTTTCTTTTCTTTATTTTTCTTTTCTGTTTTATTTCATTTTAAAGTATTTAGGCATTTTCTAAAAATGTGTTTACTTCACATAATTACCTATGCAATATTTGGCACCCCCCGAACATTTTGACTTCTGAAAACTTTTATTATTGACATTAATTTGAGTTTGAATTTTGAAGCGGTTTTGAATTAACCCGAGGTTAAGTACAGTGACAGAGGTGACGTGGCACCATTAACATGAGATTACTGTAGCATGATTATCCGGGCGTCACAATTTTCCTCCACTACAAGAAATCTCGTCCCGAGATTTAAGAGGTAGTGAAAGGGGGAAGGTTTGGTAACGAATCTAGCGGGTCTTCTCGTTCTGGCTTACTCTTCTCGAAGAGACCGGTCCAATACATTGATGTCTTCATTCCTTTGCTTCCGGTCATCATGATGAAGTCGACATCCTTACTTTGGGATCTTCATCGTACTTACAAATAGGTAATGGGGCATATCGGCAACGACAGAATGCTATAAGGGTAATAATCTGGGATTAACCCATGAATGAGTATATGAGTACCTCTCGAGTTGAACAAATAAAACACATCGAGAGTGAGGTTCGAAGGTACAATAAGAGGTTCCAAGCAGATAGATAGTTGCTCGAAGTCCGAACCAGAGTGAGAAAGGGGTTCCGAGCAGCGAGAGTAAGTATAGCGTCTGATACCAGAATAGAGCACTAGGAAGGTGGCCCGTGAGTTAAATACAAAGCCAAGCATGGGGAATAACCATTAGAAATAGGATTGTACAGGCGAGTCAGGTTTCGATCCTATGAAACTGTGGGTTATGGGCCCACCATGTGGGTTAAAAGTAGGAAGGGCGATGACGTCTTGCACGATCATGTAAGCAAGGCATGTCAGAGGATAGCCTATCAGTTATGTTGACTGCATCGTTGGTACCAAGGGCGAGGGACGAAGAGAACCATTTTCCTGCTCGTTGAAACGAGGTGGACCAATAGGCAAAGTTCTCGTCCATCGGTGGTTTACCGAAATGTCATCAACAATAGTAACAAGGTCTTACTGACAAGGTTGTACACCACGGTGTTTACATAAGCAGGGAGGTATTATTGCTTATGTCATAACGATCACAGAAAGGTTAAACAAAACAATGGAAAGGAAATGTGATCAACAGATTAAACAGAACAACTCAAAGGAAAATGTGTTTAAACACATATTTCAAGGGTATATCCTTTCCAAGGGCAAGCAGAGCATGATATCCATGGTAGGATATGAAGTAGAAAACCATTTAGGTAAGGGGAGAGGAATTTCATGACATTACCCAAACAACGGTGTTTGGATAGTTGACCAACAAACATTCTGCATGGTGCTACAAATGTGCTTATTGTAAAATCGGAGTACCAGAGACACGCTTCGAGATAGCATTGACATTGTCTTCAAGCAAAGGTCAGACTTAGGATACACGAAGGATCCATCAGGGACAACCTGTAGAATAAGTCTTACAATTTCCTCATGGATGAATGGATAACCTTGCTAAAAGGAAACTATAACAATAGGTCCTCCGGCCAGGTGTGCTAGGCATGATATCGCCTTACCGGGTCATATAAGGACCCATGTTATAACTCTTGAAAATGTTCCACCCATCATATCTGACCGAGATTCAGATATGACTATTATTAGGATATCTCAGACTTAGGATGCTTGAGAAAAGAGGTGCAACACAATTTAGACGAGATGACATTGCAGATTCTCGAGAAATGAACTATGGAAGCGAGTTCCGAAACAAGAGTTCATCAATAAACCAAGGAGAGAGTGAGGAGTTAGCTGATAGACTCAGCAACAATTCATCAAGAATTCCAACAAGATGGATTTCCACAACTATGTGAACAAGGAGATAACATTAGCCAGATCAGATGACTTAATGATGTATGCTGGAGGAAAACATACACAATTAAACATTGACTGGAAGGTGCACTCGAAATAAGGGTTGGGTTGCACGACCAATGTCGGAATGGCGATTGAGCAACCAACACACCAAATTGGAATTATTGTCCAATAATTTCGAAGCAATAGGGTTGCTAGAGATATTAAATTTGCGCAACAGAGTTCACTCAACACGGGGACCAAGAAAAGAATGGTGATGGCGAGAAGCATCACCGTATCACAAATCCTTAAGAGGTGGTGTAATTCTCACAACATTGATGACATAAGAGATGGTAATGTTCCGAGTAAAGAAGAACAATTGCTGGTTGGCAGGGAACTCAAGGTATAACACCAAACACGAACAAGTTGTGTTGGTGGGAAGGCAATAAAGTGGCCGATGATAATAAAATTCATCGAGGGCAAGGATGGTATTCCTCATCATGAATTCAGTTGATATCGTAGAAGATCTCAGAATGCTGATGATGATCATGACACATTTGTTGAGAGATTTCATGAAGATGTAATCAACCGGTGATGACATCAAGTCACGGGAATGATCAAGCGAAAGGTTATTGGAACCAAGGGTACGACACAAACTCGAAATCAAGTTTGTTGTTCAAGAAGAAATGATATGATGAGGAACATGGGCGTAAGCTTAGCTCATCGTCAAAAATTGTGCTCTGGAAAGAAGGACCAGGTAGCACAGTTAAAATTTAGCACAATAATGATATAGCCGATCAGGCTAGCAATGACTTGAAGGATTAATAAACGCATAAGCAATGAAGAATACTTAGAGTTATTGAATCAAAGTGCGGAATTGATTCACTTATCAGTGTTCTCGGTTGACAACAACCCAGAACCCAGGAAAATTGGAATCGGTGAGAAATAACAGTTGATGAAGAATCCATAAGAAGTTATGTAGTTCCATGATATTCTCGCGATACCAGAGGGTATACTCAAGGGTAGAGCGGGATAGAGGTTGGAAAAGTGAAATCATTTGCAGAAGGCAAGCACTTAAACTTGTCCAAGAAATGGGATCAAAGAAGAACAATATGGTCGAAACAACGGTCGCAAAATACCAAGCATAGGTAAGAGAAGAAGTTATAACAAGGGAATTATTATTACTACGAGAAGCTTCCATGATAAGTTCCACCTCGGGTCCATGGGCATGAACATAAAGTTCAAGATCGACTCCCACTTCTCCAAAGCATAACCTTACATTCACTTCTCGTTTCGATAATGGCATTAGTGTTGAAAGTTTTACCTGGTGAAATACCAGATGAGTATGACCCGTGAAAACTTCCGAGTTCACACATAGTAAGGAAGGCCTAGGTTCAACCCATCAGGGCATCTTATGAACATATACCACAAACTTCAGGGTAAATAATACAAGCTCGAAAGTAGAGCATGGTTAGCAAAAGGAGATGATACAATTTACAAAGGCATTATGTATCGGAGAAAGAACTCACAAGGTGATTAATTATGAAGGACACTATCGGATAATAATCCAACAGTGGATATGGTGATCCACAATAGAGCTGATGTGAGTGTCGATACCCAATCAGAGGAAGAAAGAATGCAAATGCATCAATTTATAGAAGCAACTGACTAATTCAAAGGTCACATGTAAAGCAATTATGGTTTCCAAATCAAAGGATCAGAAGCAAACGCTCCGATTAAGAATGGATAAGTTGAATAGACTTAGGGGTACATTCGACGACAACTTGATTGATCGAGGACCAGCTCATGTTCAAAATGACGTCTGAGCCGAAAGGATGAATTCTAGGATCTGATCGAGGAGTGCGAGCACTCGCAACATATAGAATCAATGGACTCAAAATGATAGTGACAAAGGATGTCAACGGAGATTACTAGAAATATGGAATTAACCATAATGCAGGAATTCAAGGAATTCAAGAGCAATAGGCTGCTGAGGATTTTCGGAAAACCGAATAGTATTCCAAAGAATTTTATGAACCACATGAACAACTGAGGATGAACAAATCCTCGATAAGTGGGAGGAATTATACTTAGGGGTATTCAGGTGGCAAAGAGACTGCAAGGCAGTAAGCACAAATGATTCTCGAAATAGCGCGAAGCAGTTTCGGATATCTTGTACTAACAAGAGTAATCGAGAATGAAGGTATGGGTGGCAAGTATAAGTAGTTATCCATAGGGATGTCTCGGTGGTAGTGAATTTGCAAGGGCGGTGGGCACAAGTGTCTCGGGAAAACATCGAATAGCATCTTCGGAATCTTCTGGGCAGCAGGTGATCATCTGTAATACGGGGCTCTCCGGGAGGAAGTAATTACGAGAACCTAGAGTCAGAGTTAGTAAAATCGTTTAACCCGAATAGAAGAGGTGTCAGAGTCCTAGAGTATAGGTCGAGGAATAAAAGATCCTACTACCACCCAATGGCGACGTGTGCCGGTAAGACACACAGCCATGTTAGTAAAAGTTTTTGCAACGTCTAGACTCGACTTCGGCCAAGGAGTTGGGAAGGGGGATTCCTACAGGCAGTCGGCTCTGATACCAACTTGTGACGCCCCCGATTCAATTGTACACTAATCATGCACGCAAATGTGTACGATCAAGATCAGGGACTCACGGGAAGATATCACAACACAACTCTAAAACATAAATAAGTCATACAAGCATCATAATACAAGCCAGGGGCCTCGAGGGCTCGAATACAAGTGCTCGATCATAGACAAGTCAGCGGAAGCAACAATATCTGAGTACAGACATAAGTTAAACAAGTTTGCCTTAAGAAGGCTAGCACAAACTGGGATACAGATCGAAAGAGGCGCAGGCCTCCTACCTGGGATCCTCCTAACTACTCCTGGTCGTCATCAGCGGGCTGCACGTAGTAGTAGGTACCTCCGGTTTAGTAGGGGTCATCGTCGACGGTGGCGTCTGGCTCCTGGACTCCAGCATCTGGTTGCGACAACCAGAAAGAAAGGAAAGGGGGAAAAGGGGGGAGAAAGCAACCGTGAGTACTCATCCAAAGTGCTCGCAAGCAAGGAACTACACTACATATGCATGGGTATATGTCTAAGGAGGCCATATCAGTGGACTGAACTGCAGAATGCCAGAATAAGAGGGGTATAGCTAGTCCTATCGAAGACTACGCTTCTGGCAGCCTCCGTCTTGCAGCATGTAGAAGAGAGTAGATTGAAGTCCTCCAAGTAGCATCTCCAAGTAGCATCTTCAAGTAGCATCTCCAGTAGCATCTCATAGCATAATCCTACCCGGCGATCCTCCCCTCGTCGCCCTGTGGAAAAGCGATCACCGGGTTGTCTGTGGAACTTGGAAGGGTGTGTTTTATTAAGTATCCGGTTCTAGTTGTCATAAGGTCAAGGTACAACTCCAAGTCGTCCTGTTACCGAAGATCACGGCTATTCGAATAGATTAACTTCTGTGCAGGGGTGCACCACATAACCCAACACGCTCGATCCCATTTGGCCGGACACACTTTCCTGGGTCATGCCCGGCCTCGGAAGATCAACACGTCGCAGCCCCACCTAGGCACAACAGAGAGGTCAGCACGCCGGTCTAAATCCTATGCGCGCAGGGGTCTGAGCCCATCGCTCATTGCACACCTGCACGTTGCGTACGCGGCCGGTGAGCAGACCTAGCAACCTCCATTACAAAGGAAGTTGCGTTAACGCAGTCCAACCTGGCGCGCGCCGCTCAGTCACTGACGTCATGAAGGCTTCGGCTGATACCACGACGTCGAGTGCCCATAACTGTTCCCGCGTAGTTGGTTAGTGCTTATAGGCCAGTAGCCAGACGCAGATCAAATACCAAGATTTCGTTAAGCATGTTAAGTATCCGCGAACGCCGAACAGGGCCAGACCCACCTCTCTCCTAGGCGGTCTCAACCTGCCCTGTCGCTCCGCCACAAAGTAACAGTCGGGGGCCGTTGGGAACCCAGGCCCACCTCTACCGGGATGGAGCCACCTGTCCTGTCAGCCCCCTCATCAGAATCACTTGCGGGTACTCATCGAGCTGACCTGACTTTAGTCACCATCTGTATAGTATGTATGTATGTATGTATAGTATATACCCGTGATCACCTCCCGAGTGATCACGGCCCAATAGTATAGCAAGGCAGACTGACAAGAATGTAGGGACAATGATGATAAACTAGCATCCTATACTAAGTATTTAGGATTGCAGGTAAGGTATCAACAGATGTAGCAACAATGTCAGGCTATGCATCAGAATAGGATTAACGGAAAGCAGTAACATGCTACACTACTCTAATGCAAGAAGTATAGAGGAGAATAGGCGATATCTGGTGATCAAGGGGGGGGGGCTTGCCTGATTGCTCTGGCAAGAAGGAAGGGTCGTCAACACCGTAGTCGTACTCAGTGGCATCAGCAACGGTCTCGGGGTCTACCGGAGATGAAGAGGGGGAAGAAACAGTAAATACGGAGCAAACAAAGCAACACAAAACATAACGAGGTAATACACGGTGCTAGGTGTGCCCTAACGCGGTAGGAGGTGATACCGGCGAAGGGGGGGGAAACATCCGAGAAAGTATTCTCGGTGTTTCGTGTTTTCGGACAGATGAACTGGAGGGGGAAAGTTGCATGTTCGCTATGATAGGGATGTGTGGCGGGCGAACGGACCACGTATTCGGATTCGTCTCGTCGTTCTGAGCAACTTTCATGTACAAAGTTTTCCCATCCGAGCTACGGTTTATTTTCTATTAATTTTAAAAGTTTTAATCATTTTTAGAATTTATTCAATTATTATAATTCAACATTATCCAGAATAGTACACGCTGACGTCATCATGACGTCAGCATGATGTCAGCAGTCAACAGAGGTGTTGACTGGTCAAACTGACGTGTGGGTCCAGTGGGACCCACCTGTCATACTCTGTTTAGGTTAATTAGGCTTTAGTTAAACTAATTACTGTTTAATTAAGCTAATAGTTAATCAGATTAATTAATTAGGATTAATTAACTTAATTAACTAACTAATAATTAATTAATTAATCTTATTAATTAATTTTTGTTTTAATAAAAACGTTCTGGGGCGTAGGCCCTATCTATCATAGGGCCAGGAGGCGACGCGGTTTACGGGCGCTGGGTGCGGGCGTGGGCGCCGGGCGGAGACGGGTGACAGGCCCCAGCCCGCCCGACTGGGCGCTGCGGCCAGTGGGTGAAGGGGGCGGCGCCAGGCCCGACGTCGGCGACCGTGGCCAGAGCGGGGCGGCGCCGCAAGGCCAACCGGAGCGAAGGGATGAGCAGCGGCGCCGGGGATGATCAGCAGCGCCGGGGGAGGCAGGGTGTGAGCGGGTGGAGGTGGCCACCGTCGAGGAGGTAGACTGTAGGTGCGCGCGCGCAGACAGGGGCACGGCGAGCGCGCATCGGGCGCGGCCGGAGATGGCACGAGCGTTGACGGTGTCGGGGCGTGAACGAGTGCACGATGAGGTGACGCAAGAGAGAGGGAAGGAGAGGGGGAGCTCACGGGGGGAGCTGTAGGGGTCTGGGCAGCGAGCTTGGGGAGGAGTCGGTGACGGGGCGGCGCCGGGTGGCGGCGGGGCGGTCCGGCGTGTGGCGGGACAGCACCGGGCGCGGGGTGGCATCGAGCGGCGTCGGCCTCCTCTGGATCCCGATCCAGATCGGGAGAGAGGAGGGGGCATCGTGGGGAGAGTGGGGTGTGGGTGCGGGGAGTGGGTTAGAGTTTGCGGGGTGAGGGGATAAGGAGAGGGAGTGGCCGGCTGGGCCTTTGCCCAGTTGGGCCGGTGGCCGAATGGGCCGGCCAGTTGGGTCGGCTGGAGTTGGGGGGTTCTTTTCCTTTCTTTCTTTCTTTCTTTTCTTTATTTTTCTTTTCTGTTTTATTTCATTTTAAAGTATTTAGGCATTTTCTAAAAATGTGTTTACTTCACCATAATTACCTATGCAATATTTGGCACCCCCCGAACATTTTTGTTTTGACTTTTGAAAACTTTTATTATTGACATTAATTTGAGTTTGAATTTTGAAGCGGTTTTCAATTAACCCGAGGTTAACTACAGTGACAGAGGTGACGTGGCACCATTAACATGAGATTACTGTAGCATGATTATCCGGGCGTCACAATCATCATTGTCACCGGCATGACACCATGATCTCCATCATCATGATCTCCATCATCGTGTCTCCATGAAGTTGTCTCGCCAACTATTACTTCTACTACTATGGCTAACGGTTTAGCAATGAAGTATAGTAATTACATGGCGTTATTCAGTGACACGTAGGTCATACAATAAATAAAGACAACTCCTATGGCTCCTGCCGGTTGTCATACTCATCGACATGCAAGTCGTGATTCCTATTACAAGAATATGATCAATCTCATACATCACATATCCTTCATCACATTCTTTTGGCCATATCACATCACATAGCATACCCTGCAAAAACAAGTTAGACGTCCTCTAATTATTGTTTGCATGTTTTACGTGGCTGCTATGGGTTTCTAGCAAGAACGTTTCTTACCTACGCAAAATCCACAACGTGATATGCCAATTGCTATTTACCCTTCATAAGGACCCTTTTCATCGAATCCGATCCGACTAAAGTGGGAGAGACTGGCACCCGCTAGCCACCTTATGCAACAAGTGCATGTCAGTCGGTGGAACCTATCTCACGTAAGTGTACGTGTAAGGTCGGTCCGGGCCGCTTCATCCCACAATACCGTCGAAACAAGATAGGACTAGTAACGGTAAGCATATTGAACAAAATCAACGCCCACAACAACTTGTGTTCTACTCGTGCATAGAATCTACGCAATAGACCTAGCTCATGATGCCACTGTTGGGGAATGTAGCAGAAATTCAGAATTTTCTACGCAACACCAAGATCAATCTATGGAGAGACTAGCAACGAGAGAGAGAGAGGGAGTGCATCTTCATACCCTTGAAGATCGCGAGCGGAAGCGTTCAAGAGAACGGGGTTGATGGAGTCGTACTCGTCGTGATCCTAATCAACGATGATCCTAGCGCCGAACGGACGGCACCTTCGCGTTCGACACACATACGGTTGGGAAGACGTCTCCTCCTTCTCGATCCAGCAAGGGGAAGGAGAGGTTGATGGAGATCCAGCAGCACGACGGTGTGGTGGTGGAAGCATCGGCGATCTCGGCAGGGCTTCGCCGGTACGGCTGCCCTCCCTCCCCCCCACTATATATAGGGCCTCTAAGGGGGGGCGCCGACCCTAGGAGATCCGATCTCCAAGGGGGGCAGCGACCAAAGGGAGGAAACTTGCCCCCCAAGCCAAGTGGGGCGCCCACCACCCCTAGGGTTTCCAACCCTAGGTGCAGGGGGAGGCCCAAGGGGGGCGCACCAGCCCACCAGGGGTTGGTTCCCTTCCCACTTCAGCCCATGTGTCCCTCCGGGATAGGTGGCCCTACCCGGTGGACCCCCGGGACCCTTCCTGTGGTCCCGGTACAATACCGGTGACCCCGAAACTTTCCCGATGGCCGAAACTGGACTTCCTATATACAAATCTTTACCTCCGGACCATTCCGGAACACCTCGTGACGTCCGGGATCTCATCCGGGACTCCGAACAACTTTCGGATTACCGCATACTAATATCTCTACAACCCTAGTGTCACTGAACCTTAAGTGTGTAGACCCTATGGGATCGGGAGACATGCAGACATGACCGAGACGACTCTCCGGTCAATAACCAACAGCGGTATCTGGATACCCATGTTGGCTCCCACATGTTCCATGATGATTTCATTGGATGAACCACGATGTCGAGGATTCAATCAATCCCGTATACAATTCCCTTTGTCTACCGGCATACTACTTGCCCAAGATTCGATCGTCGGTATGCCGATACCTTGTTCAATCTCGTTACTGGCAAGTCTCTTTACTCATTCCGTAACACATCATCCCGTGATCAACTCCTTGATCACATTGTGCACATTATGATGATGTCCTACCGAGTGGGCCCAGAGATACCTCTCCGTCACACAGAGTGACAAATCTCAGTCTCGATTCGTGCCAACCCAACAAACACTTTCGGAGATACCCGTAGTGCACCTTTATAGCCACCCAGTTACGTTGTGACGTTTGGTACACCCAAAGCATTCCTACGGTATCCGGGAGTTGCACAATCTCATGGTCTAAGGAAAATATACTTGACATTTAGAAAAGCTTTAGCATACGAACTACACGATCTTGTGCTAGGCTTAGGATGGTCTTGTCCATCACATCATTCTCCTAATGATGTGATCCCGTTATCAATGACATCCAATGTCCATGGTCAGGAAACCATGACCATCTTTTGATCAACGAGCTAGTCAACTAGAGGCTCACTAGGGACCTGTTGTGGTCTATGTATTCACACATGTATTGCGGTTTCCGGTCAATACAATTATAGCATGAATAATAGACAATTATCATGAACAAGGAAATACAATAATAACCATTTTATTATTGCCTCTAGGGCATATTTCCAACAGGGCTCGCCGTCAACATCACCAGGGTCATCTCGTCTGATCTTATACCGCAATGCACCGCATACCGGGCATGCGTTTAAATCCTTGTACGCACCGCGGTAGAGGATGCAGCCATTAGGGCATGCATGTATCTTCTGCACCTCCAATCCTACAGGGCATATGACCTTCTTTGCTGCGTACGTACTGTCAGGCAATTCATTATCCTTTGGAAGCTTCTTCTTCAATATTTTCAGTAGCTTCTCAAATCCTTTGTCAGGGACAGCATTCTCTCCCTTTCACTGCAACAATTCCTGTACGGTATCCAGCTTTGTGTTGCCATCTTCGCAATTGGGGTACAACCCTTTTTTGTGATCCTCTAACATGCGATCGAACTTCAGCTTCTCCTTTTGACTTTTGCATTGCATCCTTGCATCGACAATGACCCGGCGGAGATCATCATCGGGCACATCGTCTGGTTCCTCTTGATCTTCCGTAGCTTCCCCCATTGCAGCATCATCGGGCACATCGTCTGGTTCCTCTTGATCTTCAGCAGCTCCCCCCGTTGCAACATCACCGTATTCAGGGGGCACATAGTTGTCATCGTACTCTTCTTCTCCGTCGTCTTTCATCATAACCCCTATTTCTCCGTGCCTCGTTCAAACATTATAGTGTGGCATGAAACCCTTGTAAAGCAGGTGGGTGTGAAGGATTTTCCGGTCAGAGTAAGGCTTCGTATTCCCACATTTAGTGCATGGACAACACATAAAACTATTATGCTTGTTTGCCTTAGCCACTTCAAGAAAATTACGCACGCCCTTAATGTACTCGGAGGTGTGTCTGTCACCATACATCTATTGTCAGTTCATCTGCGTGCATTATATATAATTATGTGTGTCAAAAATAAGAAAATCAGACAAATATCTACCTAAAGTAAGAAAATCAGACTAGTATCAGAAAGAAGATAAGAACAAGAGGCTCACCATGGTGGTGCCGGCGACGAGATAGGCGCGGGCAATCAACGGCGGTGAAAACGGGGACGGGGCGTGACGGACTGCTAAATCTAGACAAATCTCGAAAAAAAATGGAGCTCCGAGGTCGAGCTTCGAGAGGAGAAAACTTAACTAATGTGGCTCGGCCATTTTATCGAACACGTCATGTGCATAGGAGGTGAACTAGAACACCCAAATGCCCTCTCCTCGCCGGATTGAAAAAACAGAGCACTGGAGTGCTCTGCCGCGGCGGTGGGTATATATAGACAAGTTATTTGTCCCGGTTCATGGCATGAACCGGGACTAAAGCCCCCTTTTGTCCCGGTTCAAGCCACGAACCGGGACCAATGATTGTGGACCAGGAGCGAGGACCATTGATCCCGGTTCGTGGCTTGAACCGGGACAAATGGTTTCACAAGAACCGAGACCAATGCCCACGAGACCCCGGCCGGCCCCCTGTGCTCACGAACCGGGTCTAATACCCCCATGAGTCCTGGTTCTTGAAGAACCGGGACTAATGGGCTGACCAGGCCCGAACATTAGGCCTGTTTTATACTCGTGAGTCCAGAACATTACTCAACGATCGCTGTGCATGGCGGTCAGTCTAGAACATTACTCAACGGTCGATGTGGCAGTACGCAGAGCTAATCCCTTCCCGATAAAATGCTCACGACTATGACATACCTCCACCATCGCCACGACGTGACACATATATAGAGCTCCGCGTCAGCTGTATCTATTTTTTTTTGCGGGTGTATCTAAATCACATGAGAATCATATCGACTTCAACTTTTCGTTTAGAGTGAGGAGCGCGGGTGTGTGCTGACTGCTGAGACAGGAAAGATTAAAACCGTACCTTGCATTGGAGCAAGGTACAACAACACACCAAATAAAAGG
This sequence comes from Triticum dicoccoides, assembly GCF_002162155.2. Taxonomy (NCBI): domain Eukaryota; kingdom Viridiplantae; phylum Streptophyta; class Magnoliopsida; order Poales; family Poaceae; genus Triticum; species Triticum dicoccoides. Next base: position 666,587,296 of record NC_041385.1, on the reverse strand, counting down.
TTCGAGATGATGATATCTTCACAATAAAATCGAGCAACAAAGGAGAGGGGAATGGGCAAGAGAATGGCAGGTGGGCCCTGTTAAGGCTTGGTTCTTACATCTAAATTAACTAGTTTTGTGTTAGCTGCACGAGCAAATTGCACAAAACCACCACTTTGAGGGTTAGGTTTGCAAAAAACACTAGGATACAGTTTCTCTGCAGAAAACACCACATCTTGCGTAATTGTTTTGCAAAAACCACTGATCGGCTGATTTGGCTCAGTTAAATGTGTTTATGACATATGGGGCCCGCTTTTCGCTGACGTGGCGTAACGTTTTCTCAAAAAGAGCGCTAGATGGGTCAAAAAGGAAGAACACCCCCAACATCCTTTCACCGTACCGCCCAGGCCCTTCCCACGTCTCCTCGCTCCCGCAGCCGCCCGAGGAGAGGATCCCGCACGCTGCCGCAAGCAGTAGCTCGCCGGAGCAGATGAAGCCGGCGAACTGTTGAGGAGGGCGCACCACGGTCCATTTCATGGACTTGAAGTCGAACACCTACAACGCGTGCCCGCCGCAGCATTCCTCGAACTCGATGGCGCCGGCCGCCACCACTCGCCTGCCACAGCCGCCGCTCGACTCCGCATGCTGTGCCGGCCTCGAGACCATGCGGGTAAGGGTCCACCTCGAGCCAGCCCTGGCGCTCCCCGCTCCACTCCACCATGATGGTGGTGCCCTCGATGCACCACACGCGGTAGCGCACCACCACGCGAGCCGCGGTGCGTGCACGTGCTCCAGGCGCCGCCACCTCCGGCGAGTGATGCCGCGCTGTCGCCTTGATTTGGCCCCCAGCACCGCCACCTCGTCCGGATCCGGCGAGGGATGCCGCATTGCCGCCCCGATTTGGGCTCTCGCGCGAGGAGACGCCCAGTGCAAGCTGCCGGACCCGGCGAGGGATGCTGCGTCGCGACCCCGATTTGGCCTCCAGCGCGAGGAGCCAACGCCGGCTGCCGGATCCCGCGAGGGGTGCCGCCCTCTCCCCCCGATTTGGCCTGCTGCGCGAGGAGGCGCCTGGCGCTGGCTGCGTTGGCCGCCCCAACCAGCTGCGAGGATGAACGTGGGCTGATTGCTTTTTTCTTTTTGATTTAGGGGTGTCTCAGTAAAATCTATGAACTAGTTTGTAAAATTATATTAAAAGTGACCTAGCATGAAATGTTACACCACGTAGGCAAAAAAGGCCCCATCTGTCATAAACGTGCTTAACCGAGTCAAATCCGCCGTTCAGTGGTTTTTGCAAAACAATTACGCAAGATGTGGTGTTTTCTGTAGAGAAATTGTATCCTAGTGTTTTTCGCAAACCTAACTCTCAAAGTGATGGTTTTGTGCAATTTACTCTAGCTGCACAGAAGAGATTTAGATACAGCTGCAAGCTAAAGAAAACAGCAACCAATGATCGTCCACACGCGTGCGCATCCTCCCTGTTTTTGTACAGAAAAGAAAGGAGAAGGCCGTCCCAGAGAACAAAAGCGCTTGAAAAAGAGAAGGGTTATGTTGAGTATACTAGTCCAGTTCTTAAGCTTTTGCACAGGCAGTGAGAGATCCTCGTAGATCCTAGCCACGAGATGCCATGCTACTTGCTCTTAAGCTAGGTTATCCCAAGCAGACGAGCTGTAGTTCATTAGTCGAGGTGGCTCTGGATGGCCGAGAGCCTAACGTCCGTGCAGTCGCACGCGGCCATCGACCAAGCCATGTCATTTGATCCCATCCTATTCCTATCCACTACACCGAGCAACCCAGTCCAAGCATTGCACTGCAAGTGGCCATAGCTAAGCATGCCGTAATGGGCACCGGTGCAGGAGTAACGAAGCACAATACTTGACAAGTTATTGTAATCTTGCATGTTCCATCCCTTGAGGTGCTCACGAGCCACAAGATCAGAGCGCAAATAAATAGAGGAAACCTTCTATCCTCTCTTTTCTGACGAGGGGAGAAAGGATTATCATCAGTATACATACATCAGTTACCCATCTCAACTCTTCAGCCTGAAACCGCAGGAATCCTCTGATTAACAGTGCCGGGAGGTTTTCATGCATCTGTTGGTAGTATGGCTGTACTTTGTTTAGTGAGATGGTGGTACTGCATGCTGCACTGCGAGCATGCGTGGTAACTGGTAAGGCATGTCTGATGCGGGCAATCCAATCTTTAAATCCAGATCGAAACCCACTTAACCGGCATACTACTTTGCGCGCGTGACGGACTGTCATGTCAGTCTAGGTGATGAGGGCACGTACGCGACGAGTGTCGCGGATTGAGCGAAAAGTGATTGTCGAGGCCATGCGCTTTTCATACGTGTGGCGGCCTCATGGGTCAACCTGATGACGAGTCCATGCCACCTCAAAAGTGCACTTACCTGTGAAGAAAGAAGATATCTAAAGTGCACCAACGTGTGTACTTTCCCTGGAAGTCTACCATCACCATGGCGCAGGTGGCAGCAAAACATAGCTGGGATCACCATGACCGGCCCGGGGGTGCAGTGGTGGTGTTTGAGTGTTTCTCGTATCCTCTGGGTTATCTCTCTGATTTTGATGTAAGTGTTTGATGATTGAGAAGCATGCATATATATATTAGGTTGGTCTTGTTCTGCTTTTAGGTTGCTCGTAGTATGGAGTATCATACATTGATATCATGCGCATATGATACTAGCTATATACTATTATTTCTGTAGTACATAGTATCATATGCTGGTATTTCAGATTACCTCATTTATCGTCTTGCATGACATATAGTAGCACATTATTTTTCTTTATGATACAATATCATGATATGATAAACACTTTCTTTCTTTGTATATCATCTAAGTAAATTGTCTAGTTGACATGCATGATATTTGCTATGCTATGATAACCTCACCACAGTAGGTCTTAGTCTATTCTTCGGATATGCTCGGAATGAGAGACTTGCCGGTTGTTTTCATGCGTATAAGATGTCGCTTTGGGCGAGACCCTGCGCTAGTTATAAGCTAAGTTTGTGCTTTTACATTCTAAAGACATTAGTCCCAGCTGAACTCATAGTCATAGTTGTATACTCAACTGAAAGTGAATTAGAATGTGTACTTCAATCCCCACACTTCTTCCTCAAAGGAATGGTATCAAGGATCCATATGAAGTGCAACCTTGTAAAACAGGCAAAGCGTATACACGGTCATACTTACATACTGGCCCTATGGTCATATGGAGCACAATAGCAGTTGCTTACAAAAATGTGGGTTGCATTCCCTCACCAAAAAATGTGGTAAATAGTGTTGGGCCAGAACCCTAGCTTAGCTCAGCTTAGATATAGGGGTGCTATAGAGGTATAGTTATTGCTCAGCAGGATCCACCGGGGAAGTTGACGATGCCATGGACCTAGGGTAGGGTCATAGGCCTGACCTAGACGCCCTACCCAAGGTCACTACCCTAGAATCAAGAACATTCAAAGTGCAACAAGAAGTACCGACTGAAGTAACCTTGGAGTACAATCCACTCGACCAATTACCCCACTCGGATACCCCAATTCCATTCGACCGAGATGAAGTCACTCGACCATACAAGAAACCACTCGGAGTGCAGAAGACCTAGAGTCACTCAGGATGGCAACGGTCAGGTGTTCACTCCGTAGTCTTAAAGGTCATTAATAGCTCTTTATAGCTGGCATTACCAGTAACGCCCTATCTTAATGTACAATTAACCCTATAACGGGGGATGGCTGGGATCCTGGCGCACTCTATATAAGCCACCCCCCTCCTCTGGCACAAGGGTTCGCACCCCCTGTAACACACACCCATATTCTAGTCGACCACCTCAGGGCACCAAGACGTAGGGCTTTTACCTCCTCCGAGAGGGGCCTGAACTCGTAAACTCGTGTGTACAACCTCGTCGTAGCTAGGGCCTTGCCTCCTCATACGTACCCCCTACTCTTACTGTCAGACTTAGTACCACGACAGTTGGCGCCCACCTTGGGGCAAAGCGTCTTGGCAACCTCCGACGAGGTTTCATTTTTTCCGATCTCCATCAACATGGTTTCCGGCGGTGGTTTGGTTGTGGGTCGCGAGTTTTGACTCGGCGCGCTCACTTTCGTCGCCGATGACTCCGCGTGGCTTCAAGAAGCCCCCCCTCGATGTCGAGTCTCTTCCGATCCGCGGCGCATCGCACTTCCGCGCGAGTGCCTGCGGCGTCCTTATGCGGCAGCCGTCGACCCCGTGTCGGTCGGTTCCCGCATCGTCTGCTCACTCCGCTGGACGCCGCCGCAAGCGTTCCGGTCGGTCACGGCTCCAGCGGTGGGTAAAGCATGCAGTGGCCCGCCAGTCGGCCACCCCTCAAATCGCGGAGATCGAGCCCGATGAATTTCTCTACGGACCATTCGACCCATCGACTGGATCCGCGGATACTCTTTCCGAGCGCAGGAGCAGCGACCCCGCGGCAGAAGTTCTCATGGTCGACTCTCGTCACAGCCCACCAGGGTTTCGCCACAACGGCGGCAACAGCGACGGTGGAGACCCGTCGTATGATCATGATGAGTACAAGCCCCAACCTCTCAAATCGCAGCAGAGGGAAGAGTTGCACCGCCGCAACATGGAGGTGCTCCAGACCCCTATCTTGGGGGAGACTTCCGAGGCTCGGACCTTGGAGGCTGCGCGCCTGGCCACTTTGGCCGAGCGCACGCGTCTGGAGAACCTCCAACATTCTCTCGATGAACGCGCCCGTCGACTGATCCCCGGATCCTGTCGACGACAACGACAAATGTTTCCGCGTGAACCCCAGGTATACTGCACTCCGATCCAGAATCTTACAGCTGCTGCACGTATAGCAGAATCTATCCATCCGTCCCGTTCAGAGACTGGAAGAGGCTTGGAGCAGATTCGAGCGCTGCTCCGGGCAGCAGGAGAGCAAAACTCAGTCGTTTCTCAGTCACACAGCAGGATCCAAGCAGGTCAGTGAGGGCAGACACAGTTTAGTCGGCACACAATCCTGGGTTGCCTTTGCGACCTGAAGATCGTGATCGCCGTTGAGATCAACACTTGGGAAGAGCCCATGGAGAATTTGATTGTGAGTATGCCCGTGACAACCACCGTCGAGTGCCTTTGCCCCCTCTGAGGGGCGGGTCATACGCGCCCCAGGGGTATGACGACAGGCGCCCGTATGGTAATGACCGTAGAGTTCCAGTCGACCCAAGAGAGCCTGGGTTTGATGCAATACCAGTCCTTGTGCAAGGTTTGGTCGACACGAATAGGGCATACAGAGAAGGGCTGGATAGAGATCGACCCAGTGGAAGCAGAGTGCACGTTTCCGGCCCTGAGTGCTTCGGAAGAGCCATCCGAGCCGCTGAGATCCCTCACAACTTCAGGTTGGCGACGGGCGTAAGTAAGTTCACTGGAGAGTCGAAGCCCGACACTTGGTTGGAGGATTAACGAGTGGCGGTGCACATTGGTGGTGGCAACGATGAGATGGCCATGAAACACCTCCCTTTGATGCTTGAGGGTTCTGCCAGAGCTTGGTTGAATCAGTTGGCCCTTGGGAGCATTTTCAACTGGGAAGAGTTAGCCCGAGTGTTTACCAAAACATTCGAGGGAACCTGCAAGCGACCTGCTGGTTTGGCAGAATTGCAGCGTTGTGTTTAGAAGCAGAATGAGACTCTGAGAGACTATATCCAGAGATGGACTACCCTTCATCATACAGTGGAGAATCTATCAGAGCATGAAGCAGTTTGCGCCTTTAAAGAAGGTGTCTGGTATAGAGAGCTCAATTTGAAGTTCGGTCGGACCGGGGACATGTCTCTGACTCGGATGATGGAAATAGCCACTCGATATGCTAACAGCGAAGAAGAAGACAGCCTCCAGAGCGGAAAGAACAAATCAGTCGCCTAGGACACTGGAGGAGGAAACTCCAGTCGGAAGCAGAAACGCAAAGCTGAGGCTGCAGGTGCTGCTGAGGCATCAATTTTGAATCAAGGGAAGTTCAAGGGGAAGCCTAAAGGGCCTTGGACCCCCCAAAAAGTGAAAGATCAAGCGAGAAATGATGTGCTTGATTTACCGTGTCATATACACACAAAAAAGATGAAGAGAGAAACTTGATTCTTCCCAAGCATACCACTCGACAGTGCCGACCCCTGATTCAGAGTTCCCGAGAGGGTCAGCACAGTGAGAAGGAAAAAGAGTCTGATAAGGAGGAGGATAAAGAGGAAGATGGCGGTTACCCCAACGCCAATGCCACTTTGGTGATTTTTTCTAACCTCGAAAGCAAAAGTCGACTGAAAGTTATCAACAGAGAAGTAAACATGGTTGCTCCAACAACGACGACATATTTCAAGTGGTAAAAAAAACCATTACGTTCGACCAGTCTGACCACCCAGCGCACATTGCTACCCCTGGGCGGCAAGCGTTGGTGGTCGACCCAGTCATTGGAGGCACTCACTGACCAAGGTTTTGATGGACGGTGGCAGTGGTTTGAATATACTGAATGCTGAGGCCCTCTGAGGGATGGGCATTCTGATGTCCAATCTCGGTGAGAGCAACATGAGATTCCACGGTGTTATCCCAGGAAAGAAAGCCGACTCACTCGGTCAGATCACTCTTGATGTGGTTTTCGGTGATTCAAAGAATTACGGCAAGGAAAAGTTGACGTTTGAGGTGGTGGATTTTGATAGCGCCTATCATGCCATTCTAGGCAAGCCTGCTTATGCTCATTTCATGGCTCGACCGTGTTACGTGTACCTCAAGTTGAAGATGCCTGGCCCCAGAGGCGTGATCACAGTCACTGGAAATTGGTAGAGAGCAGAGAATTGCCTCTAGAAGGGCTCAAAGATCCCCGATGAACATATGGTAGGAGTAGAAATGCAAGAATACCAGAAGAATGCAGATCCGAGTGATTTGTTGCGTGCCAACAAGCCTGCTTCAGAGTTTGCATTTCAGTCGTCTGGTGAAACAAAACCATTTCACATTCACCCGACCGATCCCAATGCTGCTCCGACTCATATCTCAACAACACTCGACAGCAAATAGGAAGAAGCGCTCATCCAGTTCCTCCGTGAGAACTGGGACATCTTCGCATGGAAACCATCAGACATGCCGGGTGTACCCAGGGGACTGGATGAGCACCATTTGCGAGTCGACCCAAAAGCAAAACCCATTAAAGAGCATCTCCGTCGGTCCGCCGTGGAGAAGAGGAAAGCAATTGGTGAGGAGGTGGCTCGGCTTCTGGCAGCTTAGTTCATCCGTGAAATATACCACTCTGAGTGGCTCACCAATGTTGTCATGGTCCCCAGGAAAGATAAGTCACTTCGAATTTGTATTGATTTCAAGCACATCAATCGGGCCTGCCCGAAAGATCATTTCCCTCTACCCCGCATCGACCAGATAGTCGACTCAACTGCGGGGTGTGAGCGCTTGTCCTTTTTGGATGCATATTCCAGGTACCATCAGATCCAACTGTATGGACCTGACGAAATAAAAACAACTTTCTTCACCACATTCGGGTGTTTTTGCTATGTTACTATGCCCTTTGGCCTCAAGAATGCTGGTGCCATGTTCATGCGTGTTATTCAGAAGTGCCTGCTCACTCAAATCAGTCGGAATGTGGAAGCATACATGGATGACATCGTGGTCAAGTCACGCAAAGGTTCAGACCTACTGACTGACCTCGCTGAAACCTTTGCCAACTTAAGAAGATATGATATCAAGCTCAATCCATCAAAGTGCACGTTTGGAGTCCTAGGTGGAAAGTTACTCGGTTTCCTCGTTTCCGAATGAGAAATCGACGCAAATCCAGAGAAGGCTGGAACAATCCTCCAAATGAAATGCCCTGTGCATGTGCACGATGTTCAGAAGCTTACTGGTTGCTGGCTGCAATGAGTCGATTCATCTCACGCCTCGGTGAAAAGGCATTACCTTTTTACCAACTGATGAAGAAGTCTGGCAAGTTCGAGTGGAATGATGAAGCTGAAGCAGCGTTTGAAGAGCTCAAAGGCCTGCTTTCCACCCAGCTGGTGCTTGTCGCTCCAATCAGCAAAGAGCCTTTACTGCTTTACATCGCAGCCACTCGACAAGTTGTCAGCACAGTGCTCACGGTCGAGTGGGAAGAAGAAAGCAAAGCCTACAAAGTTCAGTGCCCAGTATATTATATTTCTGAAGTATTGACTCTGTCTAAGCAGAGATATCCTCATTATCAGAAGCTTGTTTATGGAATTTACTTGACCACAAAGAAAGTTGCACACTACTTCTTAGATCACTCAATTTTAGTCGTTAGCGATGTTCCATTATCAGAAATTCTGAACAATACAGATGCAAATGGTTGATTGGCAAAGTGGGTGATTGAAATTCTTCCGTTGGGTATCAAGTTTGAGGTGAAGAAAGCAATCAAGTCCCAAGCAATAGCAGATTTCCTCGCTGTGTGGATTGAACAACAGCAACCGACTCAGATTCACTAGGAGCATTGGACTATGTTCTTTGATGGGTCCAAAATGTTGAACGGCTCTGGTGTAGGAGTGGTTTTGTTATCCCCAAGTGGCGACAAGCTCAGCTATGTCCTCCAGATTCACTTTGATTCCTCAAACAATGAAGTTGAGTATGAGGCACTTTTGTATGGGTTACGTATGGCCATTTCACTCGGCGTCCGACGCTTGATGGTCTACGACAACTCAAACTTGGTGGTCAATCAGGTGATGAAAGAATGGGATATCAGGAGTCCATGACCGGTTATTGCAATGAAGTAAGAAAGCTAGAGAAGAAGTTTGAGGGGTTAGAAATCCAACACATACCCCGAATCAAGAATCAAGCTGCTGATGATCTGGCGAAGATAGGTTCCACTCGGAAACCTATCCCCAGTAATGTGTTCTTGGAGCATCTCCACACCCCGTCAGTTCAAGAAGATTCCTTCAAGGAAGAGCCCCTACAACCGATAAGTTCAACCAATCCAACTGATATTGAAGTCCCAGCTGTAGTCGACTTGGTCATGGAAGTTTCAGTGATCACCCCCGATTGGATGGTGCCATATATCGCATCCTGCTCAGGCAGGAACTCCCAGAAGATGAAGATGAGGCCCGCCAGATCGTCCGTCAATCCAAAGCTTTCACCATGATAAGAGGGCAGCTTTACAGGGAAAGTGGCATAGGAGTGGCTCAGCGTTGCATCTCCCTAGAAGAAGGTAGAATGATTCTAAATGAGATCCACTCGGGAACCTGTGGTCACCATGCGTCCTCTTGGACCATCGTGGCCAAAGCATACCGAGCGGGATTCTATTGGACACATGCAAATGAGATGGCAAAAGATATAGTCGACAAGTGTGAAGGCTGCCAGTTCTACTCCAACATGTCTCACAAGCCTGCATCTGCCTTGAAGACTATTCCACTCGTCTAGCCGTTCGCAGCCTGGGGGTTGGATATGGTTGGACCCTTGAAGACCGGCAGAAGCGCTTTCACTCATTTGCTCGTGGCAGTCGACAAATTCACCAAATGGATCGAAGCCAAGCCTATCAAGAACCTTGATTCAAGCACTGCCATCAGTTTCATCAAGGAGTTGACATTCAGATATGGAGTCCTGCTACGTCTTGAGATTACTTTGGTTGTCCTTGAAGAGGAAAGGGTGATGCAGCAATAGTAGCGTAAGTATTTCCCTCAGTTTTTGAGAAACAAGGTATCAATCCAGTAGGAGGTTCCTCAAAAGTCCCACGCACCTACACAAAAAAACAAGAACTCACAACCAACACAATAAAGGGGTTGTCAATCCCTTCACGGCCACTTGCGAAAGTGAGATCTAATAGAGATAATATGATAAGATAAATATATTTTTGGTATTTTTATGATATAGATTGGAAAAGTAAAGATGCAAATAAAAGTAGATTGAAAGCTTATATGATAAAAGATAGACCCGGGGGCCATAGGTTTCACTAGTGGCTTCTCTCAAGATAGCATAAGTATTACGGTGTGTGAACAAATTACTGTCGAGCAATTGATAGAAAAGCGAATAATTATGAGATTATCTAGGCATGATCATGTATATAGGCATCACGTCCGTCAAAAGTAGACCGACTCCTGCCTGCATCTACTACTATTACTTCACACATCGATCGCTATCCAGCATGCATCTAAAGTATTAAGTTCATAAAGAATAGAGTAGTGCATTAAGAAACATGACATGATGTAGAGGGATAAACTCATGCAATATGATATAAACCCCATCTTTTATCCTTGATGGCAACAATACAATACGTGCCTTGTTGCCCCTGCTGTCACTGGGAAAGGACACCGCAAGATTGAACCCAAAGCTAAGCACTTCTCCCATTGCAAGAAAGATCAATCTAGTAGGCCAAACCAAACTGATAATTCGAAGAGACTTGCAAAGATAACTTAATCACAGATAAAAGAATTCAGAGGAGATTCAAATATTTCTCATAGATAAACTTGATCAGAAACCCACAATACATCGGATATCGACAAACACACCTTAAAAAGAGTTACATCGAATAGATATCCAAGAAGATCAAGGAGAACATGGTATTGAGATTCAAAGAGAGAGAAGAAGCCATCTAGCTAATAACTATGGACCCAAAGGTCTATGGTAAACTACTAACAACTCATCGGAGAGGCTATGGTGTTGATGTAGAAGCCCTCCGTGGTTGATTCCCCCTCCGGCGGAGCGTCGGCGAAGGCTCCAAGATGGGATCTCATGGAAATAGTTTTTCGTGGTCCCCTCTGATGTTCTCGGGGTACGTGGGTATATATAGGACGAAGAAGCAGGTCGGTGGACGCCCGAGGGGCCCACGAGATAGGGGGGCACGCCCAGTAGGGGGGGGGGCGCCCTCCACCCTCGTGGCCTCCTCGATTTCTTATTGACTTGCACTCCAAGTCCTCTGGATCACGTTTGTTCCAAAAAGATCGCTCCCGAAGGTTTCATTCCATTTGGACTCCGTTTGGTATTCCTTTTCTTCAAAACACTGAAATAGGCAAAAAAAAACAATACGGGCTGGGCCTCCGGTTAGTAGGTTAGTCCCAAAAATGATATAAAAGTGTAAAGTAAAGCCCATAAACATCCAAAACGGGTAATATAATAGCATGGAACAATCAAAAATTATAGATACGTTGGAGACATATCAAGCATCCCCAAGCTTAATTCCTGCTCGTCCTCGAGTAGGTAAATGATAAAAACAGAATTTTTGATGTGGAATGCTACCTAGCATAATTCTCAATGTAATTTTCTTTATTGTGGCATGATTGTTCAGATCCAAGTGATTCAAGATAAAAGCTTATAAAACATAAAAAATAATAATACTCAAAGCATACTAACAAATAATCATGTCTTATCAAAATAGCATAGCCAAAGAAAGCTTATCCCTACAAAATCATATAGTTAGGCCATGCTTCATTTTCATTACACAAAATACTCCCATCATGCACAACCCTGGTTTCAGCCAAGCAATTAGTTCATACTTTTTAATGCGCTTCAGCTTTTTCAACTCTTACGCAATACATGAGCGCAAGCCATGGACATAACTCTATGGTGGTATAAGGTGGTGGTTGTGAGGACAAAAAGGGAGAAGATAGTCTCACATCAACTAGGCGTATCAACGGGCCATGGAGATGCCCATCAATAGATATCAATGTGAGTGAGTAGGGATTGCCATGCAACGGATGCACTAGAGCTATAAATGTATGAAATCTCAACAAAACAAACTAAGTGGGTGTGCATCCAACTCGCTTGCTCACGAAGACCTAGGGCATTTTGAGGAAGCCCATCATTGGAATATACTCCCTCCGTTTGGAAATACTTGTCATCAAAATGAATAAAAGGGGACGAATCTAGATGTATTTTAGTTCTAGATACATCTCTTTTTGTCCATTTTGATGACAAGTATTTTCGGACAGAGGGAGTACAAGCCAAGTTCTATAATGAAAAATTCCCACTAGTATATGGAAGTGACAACACAAGAGACTCTCTATCATGAAGATCATGGTGCTACTTTGAAGCACAAGTGTGGAAAAGAGATAGTAGGATTGTCCCTTCTCTCTTTTTCTCTCATTTTTATTATATTTTTTATTTGGCCTTTCTCTTTTTTTGGTGGGCTCTTTGGCCTCTCTTTTCCCCCTTTTTTAAGTTCGAAGTCTTATCTCGACTTGTGGGGGAATCATAGTCTTTATCATCCTTTCCTCACTTGGGACAATGCTCTAATAATGAAGATCATCACACTTTTATTAATTTACAACTCGAGAATTACAACTCAACACTTAGAACAAAATATGACTCCATATGAATGCCTCCAGCGGTGTACCGGGATATGCAATGAATCAAGAGTGACATGTATGAAAATTATGAGGGTGGCCTTGCCACAAATACAATGTCAACTACATGATCATGCAAAAAGCAATATGACAATGATGGAGTGTGTCATAATAAACAGAACGGTGGAAAGTTGCATGCCAATATATCTTAGAATGGCTATGGATATGCCATATAGGTCGGTATGGTGGCTGTTTTGAGGAAGGTAAATAATGGGTGCATGATATCGGCGAAAGTTGCGCAGCGCAATAGAGGCTAGCAAAGTGGAAGGGTGAGTGTGCGTATATCCATGGACTCACATTAGTCATAAAGAACTCATATACTTATTGCAAAAGTCTACTTGCCCTCGAAGCAAAGTAGTACTACGCATGCTCCTAGGGGAAGGGTTGGTAGGAGTTAACCATCGTGCGATCCCGACCTCCACTCATAAGGAAGACAATTAAAAGAGCACCTTATGCAACAAATTTGTCACACAACTTTTACCATAAGTGCATCCTACGGGACTTGCCAACTTCAACACAAGTATTTCTCAATTTCATAATTACCCAACAAGCATGACTCTAACATTACCACCTTTATATCTCAAAACAATTATCAAGCATCAAATTGATCCTAGTGTTTAATGCACTTTCTATGATAATTTTTATTATACCCAACTTGGATGCTCATCATTCTAGGACCAAATTCATAACCATAGAAATACCATGCTGTTCTAAAAGACTCTGAAAATAATATAAGTGAAGCATGAGAGATCAACAATTTCTTCAAAATTAAGCCACCGCCGTGCTCTAAAAGATATAAGTGAAGCACTAGAGCAAATACTATGTAGCTCAAAAGATATAAGTGAAGCACATAGAGTATTCTAATAAATTCTAATCAAGTGGGCTTCTCCCAAAAGGTGTGTACAGCAAGGATGATTGTGGAAAACTAAAAAGCAAATACTAATATCATACAATATGCACCAAGCAAAACACATATCATGTGGCGAATAAAAATATAGCTCCAAGTAAAGTTCCCGATAAACAAAGACGAAAGAGGGGATGCCTTCCGGGGGCATCCCGAAGCTTAGGCTTTTGGCTATTCTTGAATATCTTGGGGTTCCATGGGCATCCCCAAACTTAGGCTCTTGCCACTCCTTATTCCATAGTCCATCAAATCTTTACCCAAAACTTGAAAACTTCACAACACAAAACTCAACAGGAAATCTCATAAGCTCCGTTAGTGAAAGAAAGAAAAACCACCACATAAGGTACTGTAATGAACTCATTCTTTATTTATATTTGTGTTAAACCTACTGTATTTCAAGTTCTCTATGGTTCATACCACTTAATACTAGCCATAGATGCATCAAAATAAGCAAACAACACACGAAAAACAGAATCTATCAAAAACAGAATAGTCTGTAGCAATCTGTAACTCTCGAATACTTATGGAACTCTAAAACTCCTACCAAAATAGGAAGTCCTGGGCAATTTGTCTGTTTTTCTAAAGAAAAAAGAATCTACACAAAACCTCGTTTCTGTGAATTACTAAAATTATTTTCGTGCGCGCAAAGTTTCTGTTTTTTCAGCAGAATCAAATTAACTATTACCATAGGTTATCCTATAGGTTCTACTTGGCACAAACACTAAATAAAACATGAAAACACATCTAAACAGAAGGTATATGCAAAATTTATTACTAAAAAGAAATAAAAACAAAAAAACACAAATAAAATTGGGTTGCCTCCCAACTAGCGCTATCGTTTAACGCCCCTAGCTAGGCATAAAAGCGAGGATAGATCTAAGTAGTGCCATCTTTGGCACTCAATTCATAAGTAGCTCGCATGATAGATTCATAAGGTAATTTAACTTTCTTCCTTGGAAAGTGCTCCATGCCTTTTCTTAATGGAAATTGGAATCTAATATTCCCTTCCTTTATATCAATAATCGTACCAATCATTCTAAGGAAAGGTCTACCAAGAATAATAGGACAAGAAAGATTGCAATCTATATCAAGAACGATAAAATCTACGGGCACCAAATTCCTATTTGCAACAATGAGAACATCATTGATCCTTCCCATTGGCTTTTTAATGGTGGAATCTGCAAGGTGCAAATTTAAAGAGCAATCATCAAGATCATGGAAACCTAGAATATGACATAAAGTTTTCGGAATCGTGGAAACACTAGCAACCAAATCACATAAAGCATAACACTCATGCTCTTTAATTTTAATCTTTATAGTAGGTTCCCACTCATCATAAATTTTTCTAGGTATAGAAACTTCCAAATTAAGTTTTTCATCATAAGATTGCATCAAGGCATCAACAATATGTTTGGTAAAAGCTTTATTTTGACTATAAGCATGAGGAGAATTCACAATGGATTACAACAAGGAAATACAATCTTATAAAGATTAATTATCATAATTAAATTCCTTGAAATCCAAGATAGTGGGTTCAATGCTATTTACAGTCTGGACCTCTCCAATCCCTCTTTTACCAAATTTAGCATCAGGATCTAAAAACTCTGAATCCTTGGGACATCTTTTAACTAAAGTTGACTCATCTCCAGTCCCATCATTATTAAGATTCATATTGCAAAACAAAGATCTAATAGGGTACACATCAATAACTTTAAGATCTTCATCACTATTTTCATGGAAACTAGAAGAACACGGCTTTATAAAGCAATCTTTCTTAGCACGCAATTTAGCGGTTCTTTCTTTGCACTCATCAAGGGAAATTCTCATAGCTTTGAGAGACTCATTGATATCATGCTTAGGAGGAGTAGACCTAAGTTTCAAAGAATCAACATCAAGCGAGAGTCTATCAACGTTCCTAGCCAAATCATCAGCTTTGAGCAATTTTTCTTCAAGCAAGGCATTAAAATTCTTTTGAGAGATCATAAATTCTTTAACACTATTCTCAAAATCAGAAGGCATCTTATTAAAATTACCATAAGAATTATTGTAGGAATTTCCATAATTATTAGAGGAATTACTAGGGAATGGTCTAGGATTAAAGCTTCCTCTATAAGCATTGTTACCAAAATTATTCCTACCAACAAAATTCACATCCATAGATTCATTATTATTCTCAATCAAAGTAGACAAAGGCATATCATTGGGATCAATAGAAGCACTCTTAGTAGCAAACAATTTCATAAGTTCATCCATGTTTCCACTCAAAACATTAATTTCTTCTATAGCATGCACTTTTTTACTAGTAGATCTTTCTGTGTGCCATTGAGAATAATTAGCCATAATATTATCAAGGAGTTTTATAGCTTCTCCTAAGGTGATTTCCATAAACGTGCCTCCCGCGGCCGAATCTAAAAGATTTCTAGAAGCAAAATTCAATCTGGCATAAAATTTTTGTATGATCATCCATAAATTCAAACCATGAGTAGGGCAATTGCGAACCATCAATTTCATTCTTTCCCAAGATTGGGCAACATGCTCATGATCAAGTTGTTTAAAATTCATAATATCGTTCCTAAGAGTGATGATCTTAGCGGGAGGAAAATACTTAGAGATAAAAGCATCTTTGCACTTGTTCCATGAATCAATACTATTCTTAGGGAAAGACGAAAACCAAACTTTAGCATGATCTCTAAGTGAAAACGGAAATAACTTTAATTTGACAATATCATTATCCATATCTTTCTTCTTTTGCATCTCACACAAATCAACAAAGTTGTTTAGATGGGTAGCGGCATCTTCACTAGGAAGGCCGGAGAATTGATCTTTCATAACAAGATTCAACAAAGCAGTATTGATTTCACAAGACACAACATCATTAAGAGGAGCAATCGGAGTACTAAGGAAATCATTATTATTGTTATTGGAAAAATCACACAATTTGGTATTATCTTGTGCCATAGCGACAAGTAATCCAACACACAAGCAAACAAAAAGGCAAACAAAAGAGAGAGGAGATTGGGAAAGAGAAGGCGAATAAAACGGCAAGGGTGAAGTGGGGGAGAGGAAAACTAGAGGCAAATGGCAAATAATGTAAATGCGAGGGAGATGAGTTTGTGATGGGTACTTGGTATGTCTTTATTTGAGCGAAGACCTCCCCGGCAATGGCACCAGAAATCCTTCTTTCTATGTATTGAGCTTGCGTTGGTTTTCCTTGAAGAGGAAAGGGTGATGCAGCAATAGTAGCGTAAGTATTTCCCTCAGTTTTTGAGAACCAAGGTATCAGTCCTGTAGGAGGCTCCTCAAAAGTCCCACGCACCTACACAAACAAACAAGAACTCGCAACCAACGCAATAAAGGGGTTGTCAATCTCTTCACGGCCACTTGCGAAAGTGAGATCTGATAGAGATAATATGACAAGGTAAATATATTTTTGATATTTTTATGATATAGATTGGAAAAGTAAAGATGCAAATAAAAGTAGATTGAAATCTTATATGATAAAAGATAGACTCGGGGGCCATAGATTTCACTAGTGGCTTCTCTCAAGATAGCATAGGTTTTACGGTGGGTGAACAAATTACAGTCGAGCAATTGATAGAAAAGCGAATAATTATGAGATTATCTAGGCATGATCATGTATATAGGCATCACGTCCGTGACAAGTAGACCGACTCCTGCCTGCATCTACTACTATTACTCCACACACATCGACCGACTCTTGCCTGCATCTAGAGTATTAAGTTCATAAGAACAGAGTAACGCATTAAGAAAGATGACATGATGTAGAGGGATAAACTCATGCAATATGGTATAAACCCCATCTTTTTATCCTCGATGGCAACAATACAATACGTGCCTTGCTGCCCCTGCTGTCACTGGGAAAGGACACCGCAAGATTGAACCCAAAGCTAAGCACTTCTCTCCCATTGCAAGAAAGATCAATCTAGTAGGCCAAACCAAACTGATTATTTGAAGAGACTTGCAAAGATAACTTAATCACACATAAAAGAATTCAGAGGAGATTCAAATATTTCTCATAGATAAACACTAGTAGAAAAAGGGCCTATTGTCCCGGTTGGTGAGGGCCTTTAGTCCCGGTTCATGAACCGGGACTAAAGGGTCGGTACTAATGCCCTGACCCCTTTAGTCCCGGTTCAATCCAGAACCGGGACAGAAGGGCCTCCACGTGGCCTGTCCCCTGAGCCCAGGTAGGAGGGCCTTTGGTCCCGGTTGGTGGCACCAACCGGGACCAATAGGCATCCACGCGTCAGCGTTTATGTGGCTGTGGTTTTTGTTTTTTTTTGAAAGGGGGGGGGGTTGGGGGGTTAATTTAGGTGTTTCATATATTGTGCTATAGCTAGCTAATTAATAGAGAGAAGTGTACTCTCTTTTGTCCGTGCTTGGTCGACGCTACGTACCATACATACATACGTATAGAGAGGACTAGCTAGACACGCTAGCTAGCTAGTAAGAAAACAGAAGATCTTCATGAACATATATGCATATAGAGAGAAGTGATATCGACCACCTCTCCTTCTCCGAGAGATTGGTCGAACAAACAAGTTCTCGTATATCTATCCGACACTACCGGCTACATATATACAATAATTATCTTTTAGAAATATATAATCTCCTAAAATACGGACGCGTGGTCCACATAGTATTCTCCGTCTTCAGCGATCACGTGGTCAAGAAAGAATGCCGCCAATTCCTCTTGAATTGCTCGCATGCGATCTGGTGCTAGGAGTTCATCCCGCATCCGAAACATCTAATTTTAAGAAGGGGGTCAATACATATATATATATATATATATGAATGAATGAAACTCAACACAAATGATGGTAATAAAATAAAATTGTGAATATTGTTATTTACGCACTTCATATTGTTTGTCGGAGTAGCCCCGCTCACAGGTCGTGTGGCGGATGGACTCGCAAATGTAGTATCCACAGAAATCATTCCCTTGCTCCTGCCACAACCACTTTACAAGAAATAGAGGTCAATCAAACTGATAATTAGCAAGCATGCTAAATGGTATTGATGAAACTAGCGCTTGAATCACTAGGAGATGCCTGGAATATGCTACTATATAGTACTTACTTTCGGGTGCCTAAATTGCAGCTTCTTCGGTAGTCCTGGAGCTTTTTTGGTGAATTTTCTCCAAGCCCTACCATACAAAGAAAACAATTACTTGATATCAGAAATGAACAAAGTTGCTGATATGGTGGATAATGATCGATTTAACTTACTTCTCGAGCATTTCAGTCATGTCCGCATACTCCTTGGGATCTTTTCGCTTGGAGTCTAAGACAGTTACTACTCCCTTCTCAAGCTTAATCTCTAGGAGAATATAGTGGTAGCTGCACACACATGCATAACTCATCAATATTACATTACTATAACCTGGACTAATAAGGAAGCCGAATATGCCACAAGACAGTAACACTCACTTGAAGTTGTAAGGAAAGAGTATTATATCTTTGTGTTCATTTATTTTCAACGATCGTAGCAAGTTGGCCTCGGTTTCTTGGGCACGATATTGAACCTCAGTTGCATCTATGAGATACGTGTTAATGAACCCAATATCTCCCACTTTTCTTTTCTTCAATTCGGCGATCTTCAATCTGCATAATATAGTGAGGATAATTATAAATACATGCAAATGAAAGGGCTGAGTTATATAGAGAGACTTAATGACGGAAGTAGTACTACTTACAGATAGTAGGAGGTGACCGTTGCTTTATCGATGGCCAATTGATTGAAAAACTGATAGAACTCCTCAAATGGAATAGGCAACAGTTCAATTCCAAGGAGGTCATGCTCCTTTTTAACTCTCATATACAAAGTATTCCTCCCCTCAGACTCTTTGCAGGTTTTCATGTACCAATCATGCAATCTTTGCATCATCGTTGATAGAGAACTTTCATCTTTGACGAGAGGCTTCCCGTACTCGTATCTTTGTATCTGCACCTCCAAGATATCATAATGTACATCGTCGGGTAGGTAATTTGCAGGATTGCCATAACCGGGCACCATCCTCGGATCGACGATGTCGCTAGCAGGCACCTTGAGCGGGGGGCACGATTGCTTCGCTTGTTCGCCGAGCTGGGCAATTTGTTTCCCAGCTCGTTGTTCTTTCATCCTTTGATCACTTTTAGTACTTCCCGACCTCTCCGCTTCGGCAAATGCCTTTCCAATAATGCGCTCATAGTTGCCTTTCGGCGGAGACTTGGGTGGTTTTGTCAGGGCAGCCACAGTGCGCTTCCCTTTCACCAGATCTACCTTCTCCTCCGGAGGTGGATGTCTCTTTGCTTTCAACCCTTGAAGCCAGTCATCCACTTCGGTCTGCGTGATCTTCGCGTTTTCCTCCTCGCTCCTCTCGTACGGTAACTTCTCTGGAGTCTTCAGAGAAGGACCGAATCTGTATCTCCTCCCGCCTTTGGCTGTACTGCTAGACGCCGGCAGAGTAGACGGAGCGGATGTCTTCTTTCCTTGCTTACGAGGTGGAGGAGAAGGACTGCGACGCGCCGTAGAAGCCGGAGCAGCGGCGGGTCTCTTCCGCCCTTGCTGACGAGGCGGAGAAGGAGGAGGCTGGCTGCTCGGGCGCGCCGGCGCAGGCGGAGAAGGAGGCGGAGTGCCGCCACGTGCCGGAGAAGGAGCGGGCCGAGTGCCCTGATCGTCACTCTCCGGTGGAGGAGGCGGAGTGCCCTGACTCGCCGGAGGAGGAGGAGGAGGCGGAGGCGTCCAGTTCGGAAGGTTGATGAGATCCTTCCGCCATAGGCATGGAGTCTTCAGAGCAGAACCCAGCCGATACTCCCCTTCACCGGTAGGGTGGTCAAGCCGGAGGTCCTCAAATCCCTCCGTTATTTAATCGACCATCACCTTAGCATATCCTTCTGGAATCGGCCGGCAGTGAAAAGTTGAGTCGGGTTTAGTAGGATAAACAGAGCCAACAGCCGCCTTGACCTTCAAATTGCTCCATTGCAGCATAAGGTGGCAATTTTCAGCATCCGTGATATCATCCATGGGATAGCTGGAAGGAGTCGTCAAGGCATGCTCTGGCTGAAGCAGCTCGGTGGAAGCCACGCTGCTTTTCCGCTGAGATGGCGGGGTAGCTTCGGGGGAAGCTTCGGCAGGTCGTTTGCTGCGATCTGCTTCTCGTTCCTCTAGCCCCATTACCCTTTCGTGCAGCGACTGCAGTTGGCTCTGCTCCAGTTTCTTCCTCCTCTCGTGGGTTTTGTAACCCCCTGCGTCCGGAAATCTAGCCTTCCACGAAACGGAGCCTGGCGTGCCTCGTGTCCGTCCAGGGTGCTCAGGATTGCCGAGGGCCATTGTGAGCTCGTCCTTCTCCCTGTCTGGAACGAACGTCCCTTGCTGCGCTGCTTCGATATATTGCTGAAGCTTCTTGACTGGTATGTCCAATTGTTCCTCCGTCCAAATGCACTTCCCTGTTATAGGGTCCAAGGATCCGTCGGCCCCAAAGAACCAAGTCCGGCAACGTTCTGGCCAGTTCATTGTCTCTGGTTCGATCCCTTTATCAAGCAGATCATTCTCAGCCTTGGCCCACTTAGGCTGGGCTACGAGGTAGCCACCTGACCCCGTGCGATGGTGAAGCTTCTTCTTCTCAGCATTTCTCTTGTTTGTCGCTGACATTTTTTTACTCTTTTCCGATGTCTTGTGGGCCACAAATGCGGGCCAGTCATCTCTGATCTTCTCATATTTGCCAATGAATTCTGGTGTCTCATTTTTTTCGACATACCTATTGAGGTCTTTCTTCCAATTCCTGAATAGGTCTGCCATCTTCCTCAGAGCAAAATACTTGATTAATGGCTCTATAACTGGCTTCTCCGGATCATCCTCCGGCGGTAGGGTGAAATTTGACTTCAGCTCAGTCCAAAGATTCTCTTTCTACATCTCATTGACATAAGACACCTCAGGGTCTTCGTTCTTAGGCTTATACCATTGCTGGATGCTGATCGGGATCTTGTCCCTAACCAGAACCCCACACTGAGCAAAAATGCCTTCTTTGTCCGGTAGGGTTCAATCGGTTGGCCGTCGCGCGCGATTTGTATGATCTCAAACTTTTCATCCGAGCTCAACTTTTTCTTCGGGCCTCGTCTCTTTACCGAAGTTGTGCTCGATCCGGAGGGCTAGAAAAAAGAACAAAGACGAGAGTTAATTAATATGTGTACATACCAAAACAATGAATGCATCAATTAGCTAGTCAGCACAGGCTTAACTAATATATATACCTGGCCGGACTCGGTTTGGTGATCACCGGAGCCGTCCTCACGGTCTACTTCTTCACCCTCTCCTTCTTGCACCGGCATTGGGTCATCGGAGCCATGTAAATCAATGAGGAGAGGGCCAGCTGCTTCTTCACCCTCTCCTTCCAGACCATCGTTGTCGTTGAGAAACATCGAGGAGAGGGCAGCACTTCCTTCTGCGATTATGTCCCTCAACAACGCTTCTTGTGCTTCATCTCGGGGGGTGTCCATAGTTTCTACAAATATTTACAACATGGCAATTATTATTCAAACATGACAGATATGGATATATTAGTGGCAAACGTAGAACTAGCTAGCTAATCACAATAAGGAATCATATTAGTGGCCTCGACGCTGCTTCTCTAGGGTTTGGGGTGGCCTCGACAATGCTTCAAGGGTTAGGGGGTGGCCTCGAGAACGCTTCAAGCTAGGAGGGGTAATATCGCCCCCCCCCCCACGTGTTGAAGCTATCGGGAGGGGGTCGGCGTTGAACACTACATCTATGTCCCACAAGTGACATGGGCATCGATGCCCGCGGTAGGGTAGAGGGTCGTGGATCGCCGAGCGGTCGAGGGTCAAGGGGTCGGGAGGATCGCCGAGGGGTCGAGAGCCTTCGACCCTTGACCCCTTAACGACCCTCGACCCTGAAACCTTCGACCCTTGACCCCTTAATGACCCTCGACCCTGAAACCTTCGACCCTTGACCCCTTAACGACCCTCGACCCTCTACCCTAGTTCCTGACTCTCGACCCCTCGGTGATCCTCGACACCCTCGTTATATCGACAACGAAGCAACATACATATACATGGGAAAATAATGTTATCGGGGAGGGGGTATCGGTACCCCCCCCCTCGTGTCAAAGTCTCTTCTTTCTCCTCTATTCCTTTCTTTCTTCTTCTCCTCTCATGTTGAAGTTATCGGGAGGGGTATATCGACGATGACAGAGGAGAAGATCGAAGAAAAAAGAAGAAAAAAAAGAGGAGAAGAAGAAAGGAATAGAGGAGAAGAAGAAAAAATAGAATATTTTCTATTTT
>NC_041385.1:666408179-666563389 GCF_002162155.2 Triticum dicoccoides | reverse complement strand
TATTTTTTTTCAGTTTTTTGTTCTGTTTTCTGCATTATTTAGTTTTTGTTGTTTTTTGCTTTATTTTTTAATTCTTTTTGCTTTTAGTTTTAGAAAAATTATAAACTTTCTGTTAGTGCCATTAGTTTTCAAATCTGAAAACTCTTTTTTTGTTTCCTTTGTTGCTTTATTTATTTTATTTTGTTTCTACTTACAACAAAATACTTATTGTTGCTATTTTTATTTTTTTCAGTTTTTTGTTCTGTTTTCTGCATTATTTATTTTTTGTTGTTTTTTGCTTTATTTTTTAATTCTTTTTGCTTTTAGTTTTAGAAAAATTATAAACTTTCTGTTAGTGCCATTAGTTTTCAAATTTGGAAACTCTTTTTTTTATTTTCTTTGTTGCTTTATTTATAAACCGGTGTGAGCGCCCTTCGGTTGGCGAGGTTTTAAAATTCATAGTTTTCAAATGAACTCTGAAAAAGTTGGCATAGCATGTGCATGTACAAAACGGACAATGGTATCATACTCGTCTGTTACAAAGTTGGCATGTTATCATCATAATAGTTGCGGGAGGAAGTCTTCACTTTTTCTTCGCTTGTGTCGTTTGCTTATTGCGCCGTAACCATGGATAATCTTCATCGTTTATTAGGATGCTTGGGTCAGCCTTGACTTTGAAGGGGGGAATTTCATGAAACTTTTCATACTCTTCAGACATGTCTGTCTTGCCCTCCACTCCCAGGATGTCCCTTTTTCCTGAAAGAACTATGTGGCGCTTTGGCTCATTGTATATGTATTCGCTTCCATATCTTTTCTTTTCCTCGGTCTGGTAGACATGTCCTTCACATAGATAACCTGTGCCACATCATTGGCTAGGACGAACGGTTCGTCAGTGTACCCAATATTTTTCAGATCCACTGTGGTCATTTCGTACTGTGGGTCTACCTGTACCCCGCCTCCTGACAGATTGACCCACTTGCACTTAAACAAAGGGACCTTAAAATCTACTCCGTAGTCAAGTTCCCATATGTCTGCTATGTAACCATAATATGTGTCATTTCCATTGTCGGTTGCTGCATCAAAGCGGACACCGCTGTTTTGGTTGGTGCTCTTTTCATCTTGGTCAATCGTGTAAAATGTATTCCCATTTATCTCGTATCCTTTCCAAATCATTACAGTCGAAGATGGTCCCCTGGACAATAAGTATAGCTCATCACAAACAGTGCTGTCACCTCTGTGACGTGTTTCCAACCAACTGCTGAAAGTCCTGATGTGTTCACATGTAATCCAGTCGTCGCACTGCTCCGGGTGTTTGGAGCGCAGACTGTTCTTGTGTTCATCGACATACGGGGTCACCAAGGTAGAGTTCTGTAGAACTGTGTAGTGTGCTTGAGACCAAGAATATCCGTCCCTGCATATTATTGAGTCCCTTCCAAGCGTGCCTTTTCCAGTCAGTCTCCCCTCATACCGCGATTTAGGGAGACCTATCTTCTTAAGTCCAGGAATGAAGTCAACACAAAACCCGATGACATCCTCTGTTTGATGGCCCATGGAGATGCTTCCTTCTGGCCTAGCGCGGTTACGAACATATATCTTTAGGACTCCCATGAACCTCTCAAAGGGGTACATATCTCGTCGACTAGATGAACTAGGACGTGCGTCATGATATTGAAGAAGGATGGTGGGAACACCAGCTCGAAACTGACAAGACATTGCGCCACATCACTCCTTAGCGTTGGTACAATTTCTGGATCGATCACCTTCTGAGATATTGCATTGAGGAATGCACATAGCTTCACAATGGCTAGTCGGACGTTTTCCGGTAGAAGCCCCCTCAATGCAACCGGAAGCAGTTGCGTCATAATCACGTGGCAGTCATGAGACTTTAGGTTCTGGAACTTTTTCTCTGGCATATTTATTATTCCCTTTATATTCAACGAGAAGCCAGTCGGGACCTTCATACTGAGCAGGCATTGAAAGAATATTTCTTTCTCTTCTTTCGTAAGAGCGTAGCTGGCAGGACCTTCATACTGCTTCGGAGGCATGCCCTCTTTTTCGTGCAAGCGTTGCAGGTCCTCTCGTGCCTCAGGTGTATCTTTTGTCTTCCCATACACGCCCAAGAAGCCTAGCAGGTTCACGCAAAGGTTCTTCGTCATGTGCATCACGTCGATCGAAGAGCGGACCTCTAGGTATTTCCAGTAGGGTAGGTCCCAAAATATAGATTTCTTCTTCCACATGGGTGCATGATTCTCAGCGTCATTCGGAACAGCTTGTCCGCCGGGACCCTTTCCGAAGATTACGTGTAAATCATTGACCATAGCAAGTACGTGATCACCGGTACGCATGGCGGGCTTCTTCCGGTGATCTGCCTCGCCTTTGAAATGCTTGCCTTTCTTTCAACATTGATGGTTGGTCGGAAGAAATCGACGATGGCCCAGGTACACATTCTTCCTGCAGCTTGCCAGGTATATACTATCGGTGTCAAGTAAACAGTGCGTGCATGCGTGGTATCCCTTGTTTGTCTGTCCTGAAAGGTTACTGAGAGCGGGCCAATCGTTGATGGTCACGAACAGCAACGCCTTTAGGTTAAATTCCTCCTGCTTGTGCTCATCCCACGTACGTACACCGTTTCCATTCCACAGCTGTAAAAGATCTTCAACTAATGGCCTTAGGTACACATCAATGTCGTTGCCGGGTTGCTTAGGGCCTTGGATGAGAACTGGCATCATAATGAACTTCCGCTTCATGCACATCCAAGGAGGAAGGTTATACATACATAGAGTCACGGGCCAGGTGCTGTGATTGCTGCTCTGCTCCCCGAAAGGATTAATGCCATCCGCGCTTAAAGCAAACCATACGTTCCTTGGGTCCTTTGCAAACTCATCCCAGTACTTTCTCTCAATTTTTCTCCACTGCGACCCGTCAGCGGGTGCTCTCAACGTCCCGTCTTTCTTATGGTCCTCACTGTGCCATCGCATCAACTTGGCATGCTCTCCATTTCTGAACAGACGTTTCAACCGTGGTATTATAGGAGCATACCACATCACCTTCGCAGGAACCCTCTTCCTGGGAGGCTCGCCGTCAACATCACCAGGGTCATCTCGTCTGATCTTATACCGCAATGCACCGCATACCGGGCATGCGTTCAGATCCTTGTAGGCACCGCGGTAGAGGATGCAGTCATTAGGGCATGCATGTATCTTCTCAACCTCCAATCCTAGAGGGCATACGACCTTCTTTGCTGCGTATGTACTGTCGGGCAATTCGTTATCCTTTGGAAGCTTCTTCTTCATTATTTTTAGTAACTTCTCAAATCCTTTATCAGGCACAGCATTCTCTGCCTTCCACTGCAGCAATTCGAGTACGGTACCGAGCTTTGTGTTGCCATCTTCGCAATTGGGGTACAACCCCTTTTTGTGATCCTCTAAAATGCGATCGAACTTCAGCTTCTCCTTTTGACTTTCGCATTGTGTCCTTGCATCGACAATGACCCGGCGGAGATCATCATTATCGGGCACATCGTCTGGTTCCTCTTGATCTTCAGCAGCTTCGCCCGTTGCAGCACCATCGTGCACATCGTATGGTGCATCTTGATGTTCAGTAGCATCACCATATTCAGGGAGCACATAGTTGTCATCGTACTCTTCTTCCTCGCCGTCTTCCATCATAACCCCTATTTCTCCGTGCCTCGTCCAAACATTATAGTGTGGCATGAAACCCTTGTAAAGCAGGTGCGTGTGAAGGATTTTCCGGTCAGAGTAAGACTTCGTATTCCCACATATAGGGCATGGACAACACATAAAACCATTCTGCTTGTTTGCCTCAGCCACTTCGAGAAAATCATGCACGCCCTTAATGTACTCGGAGGTGTGTCTGTCACCGTACATCCATTGCCGGTTCATCTGCGTGCATTATATATAATTAAGTGTGTCAAAAATCATTACAGAACATCATGAATAGATAATTAAGTGACCAAATTAACAGAAGTTCATCATCACATAAAAACCAAAGTAGATACATAGTTCTGATCTAACAACATAAAGCTCTACAGAGCATCTAAATTAATTAAACCATACATTGAAACTATGTAAAACATTTCAATGTGAAAACAAATGCGATCATAATCGCAACCAAGGTAACAACTGATCCAACGGCATAATGATACCAAGCCTCGGTATGAATGGCATATTTTCTAATCTTTCTCATCTTCAAGCGCATTGCATCCATCTTGATCTTGTGATCATCGACGACATCCGCAACATGCAACTCCAATATCATCTTCTCCTCCTTAAGTTTTTTTATTTTTTCCTTCAAGAAATTGTTTTCTTCTTCAACTAAATTTAACCTCTCGACAATAGGGTCGGTTGGAATTTCCGGTTCAACAACCTCCTAGATAAATAAAATCTATGTCACGTTGGTCGGCATAATTTTCATAAACAATAAATGAACCAATAGTTATGAAAAGATAATATATACCACATCCGAATCATAGACAGGACGAGGGCCGACGGGGACGGGGGCGCACTATATAAGATGCAATAATAAAAGTAAGAAAATAATACAAGTATCTATCTAAACAAACAAGTAATAATATTTTTCCTTTCAGAAAGAAGATAAGAACAAGAGGCTCACCACGGTGGTGCCGGCGATGAGATCGGCGCGGGTGATCGACGGCGGTGAAGACGGGGACGGGGCGTGACGGACCGCTAAACCTAGATAAATATTGAGGAAAATGGAGCTTGGCGGTCGAGCTTGGAGAGGAGAAACCTTAAGTAGTGTGGCTCGGGCATTCCATCGAACACCTTGTGTGCATAGGAGGTGAGCTAGAGCACCACCAAGCCCTCTCCCCCTCGGCCAGAAAAAACAGAGCAGTGTGCTCTGCTCTTGCGCTAGGGGCTATATATAGGCACCACTATTGGTCCCGGTTGGTGGCATGAACCGGGACTAAAGGTAACCCTTTTGGTCCCGTTTCATGCCACCAACCGGGACCAATAGTGGTGGGCCAGGAGCCAGGACCATTGGTCCCGGTTCGTCCCACCAACCGGGACCAAAAGGTCCGGACGAACCGGGACCAATGGCCCACGTGGCCCGGCCGGCCCCCTGGGCTCACGAACCGGGGCAAATAGCTCCATTGGTCCCGGTTCTGGATTGAACCGGGACTAATGGGCTAAACTGGCCTGGACGAAAGCCCTGTTTTCTACTAGTGAAACTTGATCATAAACCCAAAATTAATCGGATCTCGACAAACACACCGCAAAAAGAGTTACATCGAATAGATCTCCAAGAAAATCAAGGAGAACATGGTATTGAGATTCAAAGAGAGAGAAGAAGCCATCTAGCTAATAACTATGGACCCGAAGGTCTGTGTTAAACTACTGACAACTCATAGGAGAGGCCTTGGAGATGATGTAGAGTCATAGGAGAGGCCTTGGAGATGATGTAGAGGCCCTCCATGGTCAATTCCACCTCTGGCGGAGCGCCGATGAAGGCTCCAAGATGGGATCTCGCGGATATAGAAGGTTGCGGCGGTGGAAATAGTTTTTCGTGGTGCTCTTGGATGTTTTCGGGGTACGTGGATATATATAGGAGGAAGAAGTAGGTCGGTTGATGCTCGAGGGGCCCACGAGGGTGGGGGGCGTGCCCACCCCTAGGGGGCGTGTCGGGCACCCTTGTGGTTGCCTCATTTGCTGCTTGATGTCCACTCCAAGTCTCCTGTATTGCGTTTGTTCCAAAAAGATCGCTCCCGAAGGTTTCATTCCGTTTGGACTGCGGTTTATATTCCTTTCCTTCGAAACACGGAAATAGGCAAAAAAAAAACAATTCGGGCTGGGCCTCCGGTTAGTACGTTAGTCCCAAAAATGATATAAAAGTGTAGAGTAAAGCCCATAAACATACAAAACGGGTAATATAATAGCATGGAACAATAAAAAATTATAGATACGTTGGAGACGTATCAAGCATCCCCAAGCTTAATTTGTGGTCGTCCTCGAGTAGGTAAATGATAAAAACAGAATTTTCGATGTGGAATGCTACCTAGCATAATTCTCAATGTAATTTTCTTTATTGTGGCATGAATGTTCAGATCCAAATGATTCAAAATAAAAGTTCATATTGACATAAAAACAATAATACTTCAAGCATACTAACAAAGCAATCATGTCTTCTCAAAATAACATGGCTAAAGAAAGCTATCCCTACAAAATAATATAGTTTGGCTATGCTCTATATTCATCACACAAAGTATTTAATCATGCACAACGCCGATGACAAGCCAAGAAATTGTTTCATACTCTAGTAATCTAAAACCTTTTCAATTTTCACGCAGTACATGAGCGTGAGCCATGGACATAACACTATATGTGGAATAGAATGGTGGTTGTGGAGAAGACAAAAAAGGAGAAGATAGTCTCACATTAACTAGGCTTATCAACGGTCTATGGAGATGCCCATTAATAGATATCAATGTGAGTGAGTAGGGATTGCCATGCAACGGATGCACTAGAGCTATAAATGTATGAAATCTCAACAAAAGAAACTAAGTGGGCGTGCATCCAACTTGCTTGCTCACGAAGACCTAGAGCATTTTGAGGAAGCCCATCACTGGAATATACAAGCCAAGTTCTATAATGAAAAATTCCCACTAGTATATGAAAGTGACAAGATTGGAGACTCTCTATCATGAAGATCATGGTGCTACTTTGAAGCACAAGTGTTGTAAAAGGATAGTAGCATTGTCCCTTCTCTCTTTTTCTATCTTTTTTTATTTGGTGGTCTTCTTTGGCCTCTCTTTTTTATATATGGGCTTCTTTGGCCTTTTTTTTATAAAGTCCGAAGTCTCATCCCGACTTGTGGGGTAATCTTAGTCTCCATCATCCTTTCCTCACTTGGGACAATGCTCTAATAATGAAGATCATCACACTTTTATTTACTTACAACTCAAGATTACAACTCGATACCTAGAACAAAATATGACTCTATATGAATGCCTCTGGCGGTGTACCGGGATATGCATTGAATCAAGAGTGACATGTATGTAAATTATGAAGGTGGCGTTGCCAAAAATACGATGTCAACTACATGATCATGCAAAGAGCAATATGACAATGATGATGCGTGTCATAATAAACGGAATGGTGGAAAGTTGCATGGCAATATATCTCGGATGGCTATGGAAATGCCATAATAGGTAGGTATGGTGGCTGTTTTGAGGAAGGTATATGGTGGTTGTATGGTACCGGCGAAAGTTGCACGGCACAAGAGAGGCTAGCAACGGTGGAAGGATGAGAGTGCGTATAATCCATGGACTCAACATTAGTCTTAAAGAACACATATACTTACTGCAAAAATCTACAAGCCATTGAAAACAAAGTACTACGCGCATGCTCCTAGGGGGATAGATTGGTAGGAAAAGACCATCGCTCGTCCCCGACCGCCACTCATAAGGAAGACAATCAATAAATAAATTATGCTCCAACTTCATCACAAAGCGGTTCACCATACGTGCATGCTACGGGAATCACAAACTTCTGCACAAGTATTCTTTAAATTCATAATCACCCCACTAGCATGATTCTAATATCACCATCCTCATGTCTCAAAACAATTATCAAGCATCAAATTGATCATAGCATCCAATTCACTTCCTATGATAGTTTTTATTATACCCAACTTGGATGCCCATCATTCTAGGACCAATTTTATAACCATAGCAAATACCATGCTGTTCTAAAAGACTCTCAAAATAATATAACTGAAGCATGAGAGATCAACAATTTCTACAAAGGCAAGCCACCGCCGTGCTCTAAAAGATATAAGTGAAGTACTAGAGCAAAACTATCTAGCTCAAAAGATATAAGTGAAGCACATAGAGTATTCTAATAAATTATAAATCATGTGGGTCTCTCGCAAAAGGTGTGTACAGCAAGGATGATTGTGGTAAACTAAAAATCAAAGACTAATATCATACAAGACGCTCCAAGCAAAACACATATCATGTGGCGAATAAAAATATAGCTCTAAGTAAAGTTACCGATAAACAAAGACGAAAGAGGGGATGCCTTACGATGCATCCCCAAGTTTAGGCTTTTGGTTGTCCTTGAATATCTTCGGGTGCCATGGGAATCCCCAAGCTTAGGCTCTTGCCACTCCTTATTCCATAGTCCATCAAATCTTTACCCAAAACTTGAAAACTTCACAACACAAAACTCAACAGGGAATCTCATAAGTTCCGTTAGTGCAAGAAAATAAAACCACCACATAAGTTATTGTAATGAACTCATTCTTCATTTATATTGGTGTTAAACCTACTGTATTCCAACTTCTCTATGGTTCATACCCCCCGATACTAGCCATAGATGCATCAAAATAAGCAAACAACACGCGAAAAACAGAATCTGTCAAAAACAGAACAGTCTGTAGCAATCTGTAACTTCCGAATACTTCTGGAACTCTAAAACTCCTACAAAAATAGGAAGTCCTGGGTAATTTGTATATTGATCTGCAGAAGAAATAATCGACGCAAAAGCACGTTTATTTGAATTAGTAAAATTATTTTCGTGCGTGCAAAAGTTTCTGTTTTTCAGCAGAATCAAATTAACTATTACCGTAGGTTATCCTATAGGTTCTACATGGCACAAACACTAATTCAAACATGAAAACACATCTAAACAGAATCTAGATGAAATATTTATTACTAAACAGAAGCAAAATACAAGAAACAAAAATAAAATTGGGTTGCCTCCCAACAAGCGCTATCGTTTAACGCCCCTAGCTAGGCATAAAAGTGAGAATAGATCTAAGTTGTGCCATCTTTGGCATTCAATTCATAAGTAGCTCGCATGATAGATTCATAAGGTAATTTCACTTTCTTTCTTGGAAAGTGTTCCATGCCTTTCCTTAATGGAAATTGTAATCTAATATTCCCTTCCTTCACATCAATAACTGCACAAGAATGATCTACCAAGAATAATAGGACATGAAAGATTGCAATCTATATCAAGAACGATAAAATCTACGGCCACATAATTCCTATTTGCAACAATAAGAACATCATTGATCCTTCCCATAGGTTTCTTAATGGTGGAACCCGCAAGGTGCAAATTTAAAGAGCAATCATCAAAATCATGGAAACCTAGAACATCACATAAAGTTTTCGGAATTGTGGAAACACTAGCACCCAAATGACATAAAGCATAGCACTCATGATCTTTAATTTAAATCTTTATAGTAGGTTCCCACTCATCATAAAGTTGCCTAGGTATAGAAACTTGCAAATTAAGTTTTTCTTCATACAATTGCATCAAGGCATCAACAATATGTTTAGTAAAAGATTTATTTTGACTGTAAGCATGAGGATAATTCAACGCGGATTGCAACAAGGAAATACAATCTATTAAAGAACAATTATCATAATTAAATTCCTTGAAATCCATAGTAGTGGGTTCTATGCTATTTAAGGTCTTGACCTCTCCAATCCCACTTTTAGCAAATTTAGCATCAAGATCTAAAAACTCTGAATTGTTGGGACACTTTTTAACTAAAGTTGACTCATCTCCAGTCCCATCATTATCAAGACTCATATTGAACAAGGATTTAATAGGAGATACATCAATAAATTTTAGATCTTCATCATTATTTTCATGGAAACTAGAGGAACACGCTTTTACAAAGCAATCTTTCTTAGCGTAGCCTAGCGGTTATTTCTTTGCACTCATCAATTGAAATTCTCATGGCTTTGAGAGACTCATTGATATCATGCTTAGGCGGAATAGATCTAAGTTTCAAAGAATCAACATCAAGCGAAAGCCTATCCACGTTCCTAGCCAAATCATCAACTTTAAGCAATTTTTCTTCAAGCAAAGTATTAAAATTCTTTTGAGAGATCATAAATTATTTAATGCTATTCTCAAAATCAGAGGGCATCTTATTAAAATTTCCATAAGAGTTGTTGTAGGAATTACCATAATTATTAGAGGAATTACTAGGGAATGGTCTAGGATTAAAGTTTCCTCTATAAGCATTGTTACCAAAATTATTCCTACCAACAAAATTCACATCCAAAGATTCATTATTATTCTCAATAAAGGTAGACAAAGGCATATCATTGGGATCAATAGGAGCACTCTTAGTAGCAAACTATTTCATAAGTTCATCCATCTTTCCACTCAAAACATTAATTTCTTCTATAGCATGCACTTTTTTACTAGTAGATCTTTCGGTGTGCCATTGAGAATAATTAGCCATAATGTTACCAAGGAGTTTAGTAGCTTATCCTAAGGTGATTTACATAAAAGTGCCTCCCGCGGCCGAATCTAAAAGATTTCTAGAAGCAAAATTCAATCCGGCATAAAATTTTTGTATGATCATCCATAAGTTCAAACCATGGGTAGGTGATACGTATCCAATGTATCTACTTTTCCAAACACTTTTGCCCTTGTTTTGGACTCTAACTTGCATGATTTGAATGAAACTAACCCGGACTGTCGCTGTTTTCAATAGAACTGCCATGGTGTTGATTATTATGCAGAAAACAAAAGTTCTCGGAATGACCTAAAAATCCACGGAGATAACTTTTGGAAAATATAAAAAATACTGGCAAAAGAATCAAGGCCAGGGGGCCCACACCCGGTCCATGAGGGTGGGGGCGCGCCCTCCCCCCTGGGCATGCCCCCCTGTCTCGTGGCCCCCCTGATGCTTCACCGACCTCAACTCCAACTCTATATATTCTGTTTTGCAGAGAAAAAAATCAGAGATAAAGTTTCATCGCGTTTTACGATATGGAGCCGCCGCCAAGCCCTAATCTCTCTCTGGAGGGCTGATCTGGAGTCCGTTCGGGGCTCCGGAGAGGGGGGATTCATCGCCGTCGTCATCATCAACCATCCCCCATCACCCATTTCGTGATGCTCACCGCCGTGCGTGAGTAATTCCATCGTAGGCTTGCTGGAGGGTGATGGGTTGGATGAGATTTACCATGTAATCAAGTTAGTTTTGTTAGGGTTTGATCCCTAGTATCCACTATGTTCTGAGATTGATGTTGCTACGACTTTGCTATGCTTAATGCTTGTCACTAGGGCCCGAGTGCCATGATTTTAGATCTGAACCTATTATGTTTTCATGAATATTTGTGAGTTCTTGATCCTATCTTGCAAGTCTATAGTCACCTATTACGTGTTACTAGCAGAACGCTCATGCGTTGCAATGGGGCCACATTAACTTTAAGAGTTCAATATTACGACATTGGCGACCTTTTTTACCATCAAATCCTCACACACAAAGACACACACTCTCCCCCTCCCTCTTCCTCACTCTCTCTCCATCTCTCTCTCTAACACACACACACATAGCCTATTCTCCCCGCCAATAATACTTACTCAATTGGCAATAATATGTGGACTTGTGGTGAGCTTGACTGAACTAATGGATAGTGTGATATATTCCCCAATCATTTAACAATGAAATTTCAGAAATGGGAAGATTATGTAACACCTCAAGTCGTTAGCTAAAGTGACTTCCCCCTAATGATGCCATGTCATCAGGCTTGCTAAGCCAAACTGCCACTTGATAAAAATCAAAGCCCAATTCAAATTTAAAATAAAGTCAAATAAATTATTTCGTCAAACAGTAAAACTAAAATGTTCAGCATATTCTATAAATTCCACTGATCTTTGACATGTTGAGCCCAACATTATTTGACCCAAAAATTAAATCTTGTCAAATTAATAAGAGGTCCAACAAATGTTAAAATAACCAATTAAATATAAACCTAATTTTATGTTTTTCATTTTGGGCCCAAACTTTTTGTGCCACCTAAAAATATTGTGCTCAAATTGTGTGCATAGTTTCACAATTAACAAAATCCATTTAGTTGATATAAGAATAAATAGAAAACGGTGTTAAAAAGGAGAAACTGATTAGAATACATTAAAAACCAAAAGGACGATGAAAAAGGGGATTCCCCTACCCCCCGGGCCTTGCCACCGAACCGACCCAGTGGTCCAGTCCCCACACGGTCGTCTTCTCCTGTTCCCCGAGCCCGAAGCTACAGAGCCGGGCTCCCGCCCGACCACCTCGACGGCATCGAAGGGGAATGGATAAGGGTGACGCCCTGCCTCCCCTGCCCCTATGGCCTCACTCCTCCTCGACTCACCCTCCGAGATCCACTTCTCCTCCTCGCTCGCTCGATCCCAGTGATCTGGACGAAGTCAGATGCCACGGCCACCATGACCGATCCCGTCCACACGACCACTGCCCTCCCTGCTGGCTAGGAGCTTGTCGAGGAGCTCTGAATGCCTCCGCTACTTTGTCTGCACCAATGAGATCAAGTCCAGCACCCCCAGATCGACGTCGTTGCCGTCTTCCTCAACCTTCAGCCACCGCGACATTGCCGTTCGATCCACGCCGCCTCAAGCTCCCATGTCTTCCCCTAGGAGGCCATTAACACCGTCCTGATCTCCTCTTGCCTTTCCCCAGTTTCCCCTCTTGTTTGCTCTCGTTAGGTATTTCGCCGTGGCTGAGAACCGCCGTCCGCCATGGCCATTGCAGGGGTAGCCACTGAGCTCCTCGGATTGACCCTATGGCACATGCCCGCTCCTATGCGCGCCCATGCCCGAGCCTTCAGCTCTTCTTCCGCGCCCGCGGGGCCACTCCCTCTCTGGCTCTCCATGCCCACGCACGTGCCACACCGCGTCTGTCGTGCCCGCCGTTGCCATCATGCTCGCCACAGCCGTCGCACCACTGTGCCCCGTGCGACGCACACCCTGGCCACATGTCACACTCTCGCTGGCTACGCTCGCCCCGTCTGCTGCCGCCTATCCCTTCGCTCGCCCCGCTGTTGTGCCCCTGCCTCGCGCCGCCTCCTGTCGCGGCCATCTTTTGCCGGCCGCCCCCTCAGCAACGCCAGCCGCATCTCTGCCCTCCACCGTCGGCCGCTCGCCTCGCCTACTGCTATGCGCTACTCTACCACTGGTACGCTATTGCGCCATGCCCTCTACACCGCCGTGGACAAATGTGGCAGAGGTATTGTCAATGGAGTATGAGGAGGAGGTGGCGGAGAAGATGTGGAGAGGCAAGAGGTCTAGGGTGGCGTCAGCTGACTGTGGTGGAGGTGATTATGCGAGAAGGAGCCGGAGCGGAAGGAGAGGTCACAATTGGAAAGAATCGCAAAAAAATCATAACCCGGAGATCTCATTCCAAAAAATTCTAATATCGATGGAGGGGTGATTTCCTTCAATAGGTGGAAAATATAGGAAATATTGGATGTTATCAAGGAAAGGTAAATATTTAGGAAAGTTAGGATTTTGAACTGATTTCTATGCAAATGGGGTTTTATTGTTTGGTAACATGATATCAGTACTTGCCCGTTTGAGACGTGTCTAATTAGGAAAGTTTGCAAATGTTAAGAAACTATTTATTGGGAGGAAAGTTTGTGACGTGTCTGTTATTTGTTTCCTAAAACAAATTTCACTAATGAGAGAAATCGATTGATTTAGGTAAGTTAGGAAAGTTAGATTCAAATCTATTATTTGTTTCTTAAAAATTTGTTATTTCTTTCCTAAGACAAATTGAACCAATAAAAGGAATCGATTGATATGAATAATTTAAGGAAGTTAGATCCATGATTTGTTATACGTTAGGAAAGTCCTGGTTGTGATAAAGAGTGGAGAGAAAAATAAACTGATGGACCAGGATGGGAGGGGGTGGTGGGAGGAGATACGAAAAAAATCCAGCGAAAATAAACCATGGAGACTATTCACCAACTACTCCATTAGGAGTAGAGATGATCCGACAACCCCGAAGTGACAATAATCGGGATACTTCTCGGCGATGACCGTAGTTTGAGGAGTTCATGTATTCACTGTGTGCTAATGCTTTGTTCCGGTTCTCTATTAAAAGGAGGCCTTAATATCCCTTAGTTTCCACTAGGACCCCGCTGCCACGGGAGGGTAGGACAAAAGTGTCATGCAAGCTCTTTTCCATAAGCACGTATGACTATATTTGGAATACATGACTACATTACATTGATGAACTGGAACTAGTTCTGTGTCACCCTATGTTATAGCTATTACATGAGGAATCACATCCGACATAATTATCCATCACCAATCCAATGCCTACGAGTTTTTCACATATTGTGCTTCGCTTATTTACTTTTTCGTTGCTACTGTTACAATTACTACAAAACTGCTATCTTTACTTTTGCCATTGTTACCATTATTATCATACTACTTTGCTACTAAATACTTTGCTGCAGATACTAAGTTATCCAGGTGTGGTTGAATTGACAACTCAACTGTTAATACTTAAGAATATTCTTTGGCTCCCCTTGTGTCGAATCAATAAATTTGGGTTGAATACTCTACCCTCGTAAGTTGTTGCGATCCCCTACACTTGGGGCTTATCAAGACTAATTTCTGGCGCCGTTGCCGGGGAGCATAGCTCTATTATTTAAGTCACTTGGGATTTATATCTGTTGATCACTATGAGGAACTTGAAAGACGAAAGAACCAAGATTTTTCCCTCAACTACGAGGGGAGGTAGGAACTGCCATCTAGCTCTGCACTACATTCTCCTTCCTTTTTGAGTAAGCTGGCAACACCTAAACCTGCTACTGCTATGAATTCTGATATGTCGCATGTTATCGATGATGCCACTTCTACTATGCATGACACTTATGATGAAACTACTTCTGTGCGTGATACTACTTTGCCATTAGGTGAATTTCTTGATGAACAACTTGCTAGGGTTAGAGAGAATGAAATTATTGAAGATGTTATTATTGATGATAGTGAAGATGAAAGTTCTCCCCCTGATTATGAATTACATGTTGTTCCTGAGGGTTATGTTATGAATGAGGAAGCTGCTAGAGCTATTTTTGCTTGCAAAGATAGATATGATCTTAAGAAGTTATTAGCTAAATGGAAGCAGCAATCTCTTAATGCTAGAATGAAACCTGACCCCGCTTTTTCCACTTCACATATCTGTGTTACTGATAAGGATTATGAATTCTCTGTTGATCCTAAAATAATTACTTTGGTTGAATCTGATCCTTTTTATGGCTATGAATTTGAAACTGTTGTGGCACATCTTACCAAGTTGAATGATATAGCCACCCTATTTACTAATGATGAGAAGTCTCGCGATTATAATATCCTTAATATATTTCCTTTCTTGTTAAAGGGTTATGCTAAGAATTGGTTTAATTCTCTTGATCCTAGTTGTGTGTGTAGTCCCCAGGATATGATTTATTACTTCTCTGCTAAATATTTCCCTGCTCATAAGAAACAAGCTGCCTTGCGAGAAATATATAGTTTTGTGCAAATCAAAGAAGAGAATCTCACACAAGCTTGGGGGAGGATTCTCCGGTTACTTAATGCTTTTCCTGATCATCCTCTTAAGAAAAATGAAATACTTGATATCTTTTATAATTGACTAGCCGATGCTTCCAAGGACTACTTGGATAGTTGTGCTAGTTGTGTTTTCAGGGAAAGAACAGTCGACCAAGCTGAATATTTATTGAATAATATGTTGACTAATGAAAATAATTGGACTCTTCCTGAGCCAATTCTTGAGGCAATTCCTTAGCCAATTGAGCAAACTCCTGAGCCTATTCCTAAACCATCACCGAAGAAGAGGGGTGTTCTATTTCTCAGTCCTGAAGATATGCAAGAGGCAAAGAAATCAATGAAAGAAAAAGGTATTAAAGCTGAATATGTTAAGAATTTACCTCCTATTGAAGAAATACATGGTCTTAATATACCGCCTGTCGAAGAAACACATTGTCTTGATAGCCCGACACAGGTAGTAAAGGTAAATTCTCTCTATAGATATGATAAAGTTGCAATCCCGTCTACTAAATTTCATAGCCCATGCTTAGATGAATTTGATGACTTTATGGCTAGACAAAAAAGTTTTAATGCTTATGTCGGTAGAGAATAAAGAATAATGCTTTCGAGATAGGATGCTTGAGTGAGTATATGGCTAGAGTTAAAGGTGAATTTAAACTCATTAGCAAATACGCTTCTATGGTTACCACTCAAGCTAAACAAGTACTTAAAGCTCAAAGTGATTTGCTCGATGAATTAAATAATAAACATGACTTTGCTGTTAGAGTGGCTACTAGAACTGGTAGAATGACTCAGGAACCTTTGTATCCTGAAGGCCACCCGAAGAGAATCGAGCAAGATTCTTAGAGAAATAACTTAGAAGCACCTAGTTCTTCCAAATAGAAGAAAAAGAAAAACGATAGGACTTTGCATGCTTCTAGTGAACCTGTTGTAGACACACCCATGAATCCCAATGATATTTCTATTTCTGATGCTAAAACACAATCAGGTGATGAACATGAACCTAGTGATAATGTTAATGATAATGTTCATGTTGATGCTCAACCTAGCAATAAAAATGATGTAGAGATTGAACCTGCTATTGATCTCGATAACCCACAATCAAAGAATCAACGCTATGATAAGAGAGATTTTGTTGCTAGGAAGCACGGTAGAGAAAGAGAACCATGGGTTTAGAAACCCATGCCCTTTCCTCCTAAACCATCTAAGACAAAGGATGATGAGGATTTTGAGCGCTTTTCTGAAATGATAGACCTATCTTCTTACGTATGCGCTTAACTGATATGCTTAAAGTAAATCCTTATGCTAAGTATATGAAGGATATCATTACAAATAAAAGAAAGATACTAGAAGCTAAAATTTCCACCATGCTTGCTAATTATACTTTTAAAGGTGGAATACCAAAGAAACTTGGAGACCCAGGGGTACCAACTATACCATGGTCCATTAAAAGAAATTATGTTAAAACTGCTTAATGTGATCTTGGAGCCAGTGTTAGTGTTATGCCTCTCTCTTTATATCATAGACTTGAATTGAATAAGTTGACACCTACTGAAATATCTTTGCAAATGGCCGATAAATCAACTGCTATACCTGTCGGTATTTGTGAGGATGTGCCTGTTGTGGTTGCAAATGTCACTATCCTAACGGACTTTGTTATTGTTGATATTCCCGAGGATGATAGTATTTCGATTATCCTTGGTAGACCCTTTTTGAATACTGCAGGGGCTGTTATTGATTGCAACAAAGGCAATGCCACTTTTCATCTTAATGGTAATGAGCATACAGTACACTTTCTGAGGAAACAATCTCAAATTCATAGCATCAGTTCTATTGGAAAAGTTCCAACTATCATTATTGGAGGTGTTGAATTTCCTCTTCCTACTATCAAGAAAAAGTATGATATTCTTATTGTTGGGGATGTTCATATCCCAGTTGAGGTAACCTAGTGTTATTCAAAATTTCTCCGGTTCCGTGTTATTCGGAATAAGTTTGTAAACAAGACTTGATCAACCTTGTTAGTGGATTCATTTTGATGATCATGAGATGGATGAAACTAGAAGGCACAACCTTCTATACCCTCTTTTTACTTTCTGTTATTTAGAATAAATAAAGCAAAAATAGTATTATCTATCTTTTTTCTGAATTATCCATGCAATAAAAAATATCCTAAAAATAGAAGTGCTCCAAATGCCCTGCAAATTTTGTATGATTTTTTATGGAATATTTGAGGGTTTTAGGCATTGAAAACACTGAAGGGGGAAAAGCACCTGGCCACGAGGGTGGAGGGCGCGCCCACACCCCCTGGGCGCGCCCCTATCTTGTGGGCCCACGGTGGCCCCCCTCCACTTATTCCTGCACCCGCACACTCCATCTTCTTCCCAACAAAATTCCCATCCATCTCAAGCACGAGTTCTAGATCATTTTGCTGTGATTTTTGATCTCCTTGCTCAAAGCTCCATTCACAAAACTGCTTTTGGAGATTATTGCTTGGTATGTGACTCCTCCATTGATCCAATTAGTTTTTGTTCTTGTGCTTTATTCATTGCAAATTTTTGCTGCATAGGTGACCTTGTTCTTGAGCTTGCATGTCAAATTTATGAGGTCCCAAGTAATTCTAATGCATGATATAGGCTCTAGGCACTTGTAGGAGTAGTTGCTACCAATCTTGTTTAGTTTTATTCACTTTTATTTGAAGTTACTAAAAATTTTAGAAATTTTTCATAAAAAGAAATATGTCTAGGAGAATGTATCAAGGTGGTTCCTCAACAAACAAAGGACCCAGGCGTGCTATGCGTGGGCAAGACGAGGAACCACCAAGGGATGCTGAAGTGCGAGCTTGTGAGTGGCCATTGATGAGGATACAGACCTGGGGTAGGGTCATAGGCCTGACCTATATGTCCTACCCAAGGTCACTACCCAAGAAGATAAGAAGTCCTAGAGGTAGCAAGAGACCCCCGGTCGAAGATGTCGAGTGCAATCCACTCGACAGTCATGCCACTCGGGAGTCCTCCTCCCTACTGACACTCGACCATCCAGAGAATAACTCGACTTACCGAAGACCAGGAGTTACTCAACATTACAACAGGCAGGCGTTCACTCTATAGTCTTTAAGGTCATTAATAGCACTTAAGGCTCGCATTACCAGTAACACCCCCACTTTATGTACATTAAGTCCCTTGTAATGGAGGGCGGTGGGGGTCCTGGCGTACTCTATATAAGCCACCCCCCTCCTCTGGCACAAGGGTT
Organism: Triticum dicoccoides; assembly: GCF_002162155.2. Classification (NCBI taxonomy): domain Eukaryota; kingdom Viridiplantae; phylum Streptophyta; class Magnoliopsida; order Poales; family Poaceae; genus Triticum; species Triticum dicoccoides. Next base: position 666,544,820 of record NC_041385.1, on the reverse strand, counting down.
CGCACCCCCTGTAACATGACACATATAATCCAATCGACCGCCTCCGAGCACCGAAACGTAAGGTTGTTACTTCCACCGAGAAGGGCCTAAACTCGTCAACCTCATGTGTACACCTTCGCCATAGATGATATCTTGCCTCTCCATACCTACCCCCCTCTCTACTGTCAGTCTTAGGACCACAACAGCCATCAGACGAGTTTATGGTCAGAGCAGGCATTAAGGATGAATTTGACGCATATGTGCGTAATGCCGACCATGAGGACTTCTTACAAGATAAGTTTCCTCAGTACTATCAATTGACTGATTCATTCGTAAGAAGGTTTAAATATATATCTTCACATAATTCTCAGAGTATCCTATTTGATATTTATGATAAATCTTACACCATGGACTTAGAAGATTTTACAACTTCTTGCAAACTCCCGTAGTGGGGCAATGTTATTGACCCCCACAGATCTGAATACAAAGACTTTCTTGCTAGTATTACTGTAGGAGAATCTAGGGATATAGCACTACCATAGGGAGCATTCATTTTCCTACTATACATTATTTTGCACTCTTCATTGGTAGATGCATTAACGGTAAAGATGAAGCATGTCACATGTGTGTCCCCAATCTTTGTGTCCTCAAGAGTACTATGTTAGGTAATAAAGATTACAGCTAGGGGGCAATAGTTGCACGTAGGTTGCATAATAATGGTATGTCTGGAGATTTATTTGGAGGGATTTATGCGACTCGTGTTGCTAATTATCTTGCTATAGCCCCACGAGAGGGGGATATGGAGTTGCTTCCTGCTTATTTAGATAATGACGTGATGGTCAAACATCGTTTTCTTTTGAGGAATGAACAATTCCTCCAGTATCAACTAATCTTTGACAGACGTAGCTCTGTCCATGTTACTCTCCCTGCTCCTTCCCTTTTTGATTACCAGGAAAAACAAAGATATGTTGTTACCTGGGAGGAGGCAGCTGAACACGAGGGGAGAGCGGAGGCGGCTCGCCAACATGCCGCAGCTCGGGATGCATTTGCTGCTGCATCTCAGTACGACCCCAGTTATAACTACGGATATCAGCCAGGCTATCCTTGGCAATAGACCAACTTAGGCCAAAAGACTAAGCTTGGCGGAGGAAGTATTTCTCACCGACTTTACATTCATGTTCACACACTATTCTAGTTGTCGGTGCTCATACTCTTTCATTGTATTATCCATGCTAGTATAATTTCTTTTTCTAGCTTTCTTCTTGTGTGTTTGATAAACCTTAAGAAAAAACCTAAAAAAATTAGTTAGTTTAATTTCCATGCTTGTAGTAGTAATTAAAAAGGAAACCCAAAAAGATTTCTCGTTCTTCTTTTACTTGTTGGGAGCTTTCCCGTGTAAATAGTTTTATTTCTTTTATTTCCTTTGGGGGTCAAGAGTAGAAGACCATATTGAAAATGTTTAGTGGCTCTCATATGCATGATTGTTGATTTAACTTAGAGCCCATATTACTTGCTTCTCTCTTGGATTGAATGCTTGCAGATTCCAGCTTAGTCCAATGCACGTGCACTATTATTATTATACACATCATTCGGTCGTGCAAGTGAAAGGCAATAATGACGATATATGATGGACTAATTGAGATGAGAAAAGCTGGTATGAACTCGACCTCTCTTGTTTTTGTATATATGATGAGTTCATCGTTCCTGATTCAGCCTATTATGAAGTAAACATATTTGCAATGACATTTAGAGATTATAGTTACTTGTGCCATGCTTAATTAGCTATGAGTTATAATGGTTTGACTTGCATGCCAACATGCTATTAAAATGATTATGATGTGGTATGATGGGATGGTATCCTCCTTTGAATGAATTGAGTGACTCTACTTGGCACATGTTCACGCATGTAGTTGAAAACAAATCAACATAGCATTCACAATATTTATGTTCATAGTGGATTATATCCTACTCATGCTTGTACTTGGTGTAAATTAATTTTAATGCATGTTCATGACTGTTGTCGCTCTCTCAGTTGGTCGCTTCCCAGTCTTTTGCTAGCCTTCACTTGTACTAAGCGGGAATACTGCTTGTGCATCCAAACTCCATAAATCCCAAAGTTGTTCCATATGAGTCCACCATACCTTCCTATATGCGGTATCTACCTGCCGTTCCAAGTAAATTTGTATGTGCCAAACTCCAAACCTTCAAATGAAATTTTGTTTTGTATGCTCGAGCAGCGCATGTTTCCACTAGGGTTGTCTGTATCTTCCATGCTAGGTGGGTTATTCTCAAGAGGAGTAGACTCCGCTCCTCATTCACGAGAAAATGGTTGGTAACTGGGATGCCCAGTCCCATGATCAAAAAGATCAAAGCAAATCAATATAATTAAACAAAACTCCCCCAGGGCTTTTGTTAGTTGGAGGCATTCGTTGTTTCAAGCAAGCCATGGATTGATGCTTGTTGGTGATGGGGGAGTATAAACTTTTACCATTCCATTTGGGAACCGCCTATAATGTATGTAGCATGGAAAATATCACAATCTCATAGTTGTTGCATTGACAGTGAAAGTAGACCGCTCAAAATGTTATTCATATCTATTTTAAAATCGAGCTCTGGCACCTCTACAAATCCATGCTTCCCTCTGCGAAGGGCCTATCTATTTACTTTTATTTTGACTCATCATCCCTCTTATTAAAAAGCACCCGCTGGAGAGCACACTGTCATTTGCATTCATTACTATTAGTTTATATTGGGTATGACTTGACTGGATCTCTTTTACCATGAATTACAATGTTTAGTCAGTCCTTGATCTTTAAAGGTGATCGGCATTTATGTTTTGCGGTCTCAGAAAGGGCTAGCGAGACACCATCTTGTTATATCATATTATGATTGGTTTGAGAAAGTGTTGTCATCCGAGATTTATTATTATTGCTCGCTAGCTGATTATGCCATTGATATGAGTAAATGTGAGACCTAATTGTTATTGTGAATATGGTTAGTTCATAATCTTTGCTGAAAACTTGAATGCTGGCTTTACATATTTACAACAACAAGAGCAAACAGAGTTTGTAAAAGTTTTTCTTTATCACTTTCAGTTTATCAAGTGAATTGCTTGAGGACAAGCAAAGGTTTAAGCTTGGGGGAGTTGATACGTCTCCAACGTATCTACTTTTCCAAACACTTTTGCCCTTGTTTTGGACTCTAACTTGCATGATTTGAATGAAACTAACCCGGACTGACGCTGTTTTCAGCAGAACTGCCATGGTGTTGTTTATTGTGTAGAAAACAAAAGTTCTCGGAATGACCTGAAAATCCACAGAGATATCTTTTGGAAAATATAAAAAATACTGGCGAAAGAATCAACGCCAGGGGGCCCACACCCTGTCCACGAGGATGGGGGGCACGCCCCCTATCTCATGGCCCCCCTGATGCTCTATCGACCTCAACTCCAACTCTTTATATTCTGTTTCATGGAGAAAATAATCAGAGAGAAAGTTTCATCGTGTTTTATGGTACGGAGCCGCCGCCAAGCCCTAATCTCTCTCGGGAGGGCTGATCTGGAGTCCGTTCGGGGCTCCGGAGAGGGGGATTTGTCACCGTGGTCATCATCAACCATCCTCCATCACCAATTTCATGATGCTCACTGTCGTTTGTGAGTAATTCCATCGTAGGCTTGCTGGACGTTGATGGGTGTTGTCTACTACACAACCTTTTTCTTGTAGACGTTGTTGGGCCTGCAAGTGCACAGGTTTGTAGGACAGTAACAAATTTCCCTCAAGTGGATAACCTAAGGTTTATCAATCCATAGGAGGCGTAGGATGAAGATGGTCTCTCTCAAACAACCCTTCAACCAAATAACAAAGAGCCTCTTGTGTCCCCAACACACCCAATACAATGGTAAATTGTACAGGTGCACTAGTTCGGCGAAGAGATGAAGATACAAGTGCAAAATAGATAGTAGATATAGGTTTTTGTAATCTGAAATAATAAAAACAGCAAGGTAACAAGCGATAAAAGTGAGCGTAAATGGTATTGCAATGATAGGAAACAAGGCCTAGGGTTCATACTTTCACTAGTGCAAGTTCTCTCAACAATAATAACATAGATAGATCATATAAAAATCCCTCAACATGCAACAAAGAGTCACTCCAAAGACACTAATAGCGGAGAACGAACGAAGAGATTATGGTAGGGTACGAAACCACCTCAAAGTTATTCTTTCGGATCAATCTATAAAAGAGTACGTACTAGAATAACACCTTAAGACACAAATCAACCAAAACCCTAATGTCACCTAGATACTCCATTGTCACCTCAAGTATCCATGGGCATGATTATACGATATGCATCACACATTCTCAGATTCATCCAACCAACATAAAAGTACTTCAAAGAGTGCCCAGAGCTACTACCGGAGAGTCAAGAACGTGTGCCAACCCCTATGCATAGGTTCCCAATGTCACGAAACCCGCAAGTTGATCACCAAAACATACATCAAGTGGATCAATAGAATAACCCATTGTCACCATGTTATCCCACGCAAGACATACATCAAGTGTTCTCATAAAAGACTCAATCCGATAAGATAACTTCAAAGGGGAAACTCAATTCATCACAAGAGAGTAGAGAGGGAGAAACATCATAAGATCCAACTACAATAGCAAAGCTCGGGATACATCAAGATCGTGCCATAGAGGGAACACGAGAGAGAACACAAGAGAGAGAGATCAAACACATAGCTACTGGTACATACCCTCAGCCTCGAGGGTGAACTACTCCCTCCTCGTCATGGATAGTGCCGGGATGATGAAGATGGTCACCGGCAAAGGATCCCCCCTCTGGCAGGGTGCCGGGAGGGGCTCCTAAGAGGTTTTTGGTGGCTACAGAGGCTTGCGGCAGCGGAACTCCCAATCTATCTTCTCTTCTGGAAGGTTTAGGGTACATAGGTATATATGGGTGCAAGGGGTACGTCGGTGGAGCTTCGGGGGCCCCACGAGGCAGGGGGCGCGCCCTAGGGGGGTGGGCGCGCCCCCCACCCTCATGGCCAGCTCCCGTATCTTCTAACGTAGAGTCCAAGTCTATCCGGTGGCTTTCCTTAGAAAAATAACTTCTCCAGTTGATTTCGTTCCGTTTCGACTTCGTCTGATATTCCTTTTCCTCGAAACACTGAAATAGGCATAAAACAACAAATCTGGGCTGGGCCTTCGGTTAATAGGTTAGTCCCAAAAATAATATAAAAGTGGGTAATAAAGCCCATAATCATTCAAAACAGATAATAATATAGCATGAATGCTTCAGAAATTATAGATAGTTGGAGACGTATAAATGGGTTGGATGAGATTTACCATGTAATCAAGTTAGTTTTGTTATGGTTTGATCCCTAGTATCCACTATGTTCTGAGATTGATGTTGCTATGACTTTGCTATGCTTAATGCTTGTCACTAGGGCCCGAGTGTCATGATTTTAGATCTGAACCTATTATGTTTTCATGAATATATGTGAGTTCTTGATCCTATCTTGCAAGTCTATAGTCACCTATTATGTGTTATGATCCAACAACCCCGAAGTGACAATAATCGGGATACTTCTCGATGATGACCGTAGTTTGAGGAGTTCATGTATTCACTATGTGCTAATGCTTTGTTCCAGTTCTCTATTAAAAGGAGGCCTTAATATCCCTTAATTTCCACTAGGACCCCGCTGCCATGGGAGGGTAGGACAAAAGATGTCATGCAAGTTCTTTTCCATAAGCACGTATGACTATATTCGGAATACATGCCTACATTACATTGATGAACTGGAGCTAGTTCTATGTCACTCTATGTTATAGCTATTACATGAGGAATCACATCCGACATAATTATCCATCACTGATCCAATGCCTATGAGCTTTTCACATATTGTGCTTCTCTTATTTACTTTTCCATTGCAACTATTACAATTACTACAAAACTGCTATCTTTACTTTTGCCACTGTTACCATTACTATCATAATACTTTGCTTTAAATACTTTGCTGCAGATACTAAGTTATCCAGGTGTGGTTGAATTGACAACTCAAGTGCTAATACTTAAGAATACTCTTTGGCTCCCCTTTTGTCGAATCAATAAATTAGTGTTGAATACTCTACCCTCGAAAGCAGTCCAATAGGGCAATAGGGCAATTGCGAATCATTAATTTCATTCTTTCCCAAGATTGGGCAACATGCTCATGATCAAGTTGTCTAAAATTCATAATATCATTCCTAAGAGAGATGATCTTAGCGGGAGGAAAATACTTAGAGATAAAAGCATCTTTGCACTTATTCCATGAATCAATACTATTCTTAGGCAAAGATGAAAACCAAGTTTTAGCACGATCTCTAAGTGAAAATGGAAATAACTTCAATTTAACAACATCATTATCCGTATCTTTATTCTTTTGCATAGCACACAAATCAACAAAGTTGTTTAGATGAGTAGCGACATCTTCACTAGGAAGGCCGAAGAATTGATCTTTCATAACAAGATTGAGCAAAGCAGCATTGATTTCACAAGATTCGACATCATTAAGAGGAGCAATCGGAGTGCTAAGGAAATCAGTAGTATTGGTATTGGAAAAGTCACACAATTTGGCATTATCTTGAGCCATCGTGACAAGCAATCCAACACACAAGCAAACAAAAAGTCAAGCGAAAGAGAGAGGAGAAAGGGAAAGAGAGGGAGAATAAAACGGCAAGAGTGAAGTGGGGGAGAGGAAAACGAGAGGCAAATGGGAAATAATGTAATGCGGGGGAGATGAGTTTGTGATGGGTACTTGGTATGTCTTGACTTGAGCGAAGACCTCCCCGGCAACGGCGCCAGAAATCCTTCTTGCTACCTCTTGAGCACTGCGTTGGTTTTCCTTGAAGAGGAAAGGGTGATGCAGCAAAGTAGCATAAGTATTTCCCTCAGTTTTTGAGAACCAAGGTATCAATCCAGTAGGAGGCTCCTCAGAAGTCCCACGCACCTACACAAACAAACAAGAACGTCGCAACCAACGCAATAAAGGGGTTGTCAATCCCTTCACGGTAACTTGCGAAAGTGAGATCTGATAGAGATAATAAGATAAGATAAATATTTTTGGTATTTTTATGATATAGATTGGAAAGTAAAAGATGCAAATAAAATATAGATGAAAAACTTATATGATAAAAGATAGACCCGGGGGCCATACGTTTCACTAGTGGCTTCTCTCAATATAGCATAAGTATTACGGTGGGTGAACACATTACTATCGAGCAATTGATAGAATAGTGCATAGTTATGAGATTATCTAGGCATCATCATGTATATAGGCATCACGTCCATAACAATTAGATAGAAATGATTCTGCATCTACTACTATTACTCCACACATCGACCGACTCATGCCTGCATCTAGAGTATTAAGTTCATAAGAACAGAGTAATACATTAAGAAAGATGACATGATGTAGAGGGATAAACTCATGCAATATGATATAAACCCCAACTTTTTATCCTTGATGGCAACAATACAATACGTGCCTTGCTGCCCCTACTGCCACTGGGAAAGGACACCGCAAGATTGAACCAAAAGTTAAGTGAGGGAGTCCTGGATTAAGGGGTCCTCGGACAGCCGGACTATATACTTTGACCAGAATGTTGGACTATGAAGATACAAGATTGAATACTTCATCCCGTGTCCGGATGGGACTCTCCTTTGCGTGGAAGGCAAGCTTGGCAATTCGGATATGTAGATCTCCTTCTCTGTAACCGACTTTGTGCAGCCCTAGCCCCCTCCAGTGTCTATATAAACCGGAGGGTTTAGTCCGTAGGACAACAACAATCATAATCATAGGCTAGCTTCTAGGGTTTAGCCTCTATGATCTCGTGGTAGATCAACTCTTGTAATACTCATATCATCAAGATCAATCAAGCAGGAAGTAGGGTATCACCTCCATCAAGAGGGCCCGAACCTGGGTAAAACATCGTGTCCCCTGCCTCCTGTTACCATTAGCCTTAGACGCATAGTTCGGGACCCCCTAATCCGCCGGTTTTGACACCAACATTGGTGCTTGCATTGAGAGTTCCATTGTGTTGTAACGATAAGGCCTGATGACTCCTTTAATCATCTTCAACGATGCGGTCCAAGCGGAGGTTTTCCTTCCCAGAGAGATCTTTGTATTCGGCGGCTTCGTACTGCGGGCCAACTCGCTTGGCCATCTGGAGAAGATCAATAGCTACGCCCCTGGCCATCAGGTCAGGTCTGGAAGGTTGAACTATACTGCCGATATCCGCGGAGACTTGATCTTCGATGGATTTGAGCCCATGTCGGGTGCGCCCAACGGTCATGATAGGCATGACTTTGATCTGCCATCGGACAGTATTCGGGAGGTCTCACCTGTGGCGGCACCGGGAATCAATCCGGAGCAGATCATGCCTTTCGAGGACAGGTGGATGGACCCCGCCACAGAGGCCGCGCACTCATCGGCGTTAGAGCCAAACACTGATCCCAACTCCTGTGAGAGTGGTGTCATCGAACCCTTGGACTCGTCTCCGCCTACAGGATCTGAACCGCGTACGTCCATGCCTATCGAATCTAATTGGGCATCGGTCATGGAATTCACCGCCATGGATATTTTTTAGCGCTCGCCCTTGGGCGATGTGCTAAACTCATTAAGGTCCCTTTCCTTGTTGGGAGATTCTAGGCCGAACTATGTCCGGCTCGAGTGGGAAGCGGACGACGAAGAAATTCGTTCCCCACCCACCACCCACTTTATAGCCACTGTCGATGACTTAACCAACGTGCTTGCCTTCGACTCCGAAGACATCGATGGTATGGACGACGATGCAGGAGAAGAACAGGAACCACTTCCTATAGGGCGCTGGACAGCCACCTCATCATATCATATTTATGTGGTGGATACCCCCAAAGAAAGCAATGGCGATGAGGCAACAGAAGATAACCCCTTGGAGAAGCAATCTTGGCACCGGCGTCATAGGCGCCGCTCCAAGCCCCGCCATAGCAAAAATAGTGATACCGGCACAAGAGATAACAATCCGGATGGTGCCGAAGACAAAGACAATCCTGCCCAGCCAGGCTTCGAGCAGGCCGAGCAAGAGGACGGGCAAGCTTCCCCTAAAGAACAGGCAACTGATGGAGAATCAGAGGATGATAATTACATGCCTCTCTCCGAAGATGAAGTGAGCCTTGGCGACGAAGAATTCAACGTGCCTGAGGACCCCGTCGAGTAGGAGCGCTTCAAGCGTCGGCTTATAGCCACTGCAAAAAGCCTGAAGAAAAAGTAGCAACAACTTCAAGCTGATCAAGATCTACTAACTGATAGATGGACCGAGGTCCTGGCTGCCGAGGAATAAGGACTTGAGCGCCCTAACAAAAGTTACCCAAAGCGCAGGCTGCTACCTCAACTCGAGGAGGAGGCGTTAAAGCCCACACTACCAGCGCATGATGCGGCTGACCGGCTACCCCATGGCCGAGACAAAGCGGCATACCAGCTCGAAGTCCAAACCGCACCCCGTCGCCAATCAAACGATAATACTAAGGCTCGGGGCTACACGAAGGACCTGCGAGATGTATTGGAAAACAAAGTAGGACAGTCAAGATCGAACTACAGATCACGGGGCGCGCCACAACACCTGACGATGACCGTCACGCCAGATACAATAAACCAAAGTCCGGCCGGGCCGAATACAACAGACCAGATTCATTTGAACTACGTCAGGATGTAGCCCGGCATAGAGGCGCCGCACACCCCCTATGCTTCACTGATGAAGTTATGGATCATGAATTCCTAGAAGTGTTTAAACCCATAAACATTGAATCATATGATCACACAACAGACCCCGTGGAATGGATTGAAGATTTTCTCCTACACATTCACATGGCCTGCAGCGATGACTTACATGCCATAAAGTACCTACCACTTAAGCTCAAAGGACCGGCTCGACATTGGCTGAATAGCCTGCCAGCAAGCTCCATTGGCAGTTGGGAGGATCTGGAAGACACATTCCTTGATAACTTCCAGGGCATTTACATGCGACCACTGGATGCTGATGACTTAAGTCACATAACCCAACAGCCCAGAGAGTCAGCCAGGAAATTCTGGACTCGGTTCCTAACTAAGAAGAACCAAATTGTTGACTGTCCGGATGCTGAAGCCTTAGCAGCCTTCAAGCATAACATCCGCGACAAATGGCTTGCCCGGCACCTCGGCCAAGAGAAGCCCAAATCCATGGCAGCCCTCACGACACTCATGACCCGCTTCTGCATGGGCGAGGACAGCTGGCTGGCTCGTAGCAACGTCACACCCAAAAATCCCGGCGATTCAAACACCAGAGACAGCAACGGCAAGCCACGACGCAATAGACACAAACGTCGCAATAATGGTGACAACACCGAAGACACGGCAGTCAATGCCGGATTCAGAGGCTCTAAATCCGGACAGCAGAAAAAGCCATTCAAAAGAAACAATCCGGGCTCGTCCAGTTTGGAACGCATACTTGATCGCTCATGTCAAATTCACGGCACCCCCGATAAACCAGCCAAACACACCAACTGAGAGTGTTGGGTGTTTAAACAGGCCGGCAAATTGAATGCCGAAAACAAGGAAAAGGGGATGCATAGCGATGAAGACGAGGAGCCACGGCCGCCGAACACAGGAGGACAGAAGAAATTCCCTCCCCAGGTGAAAACAGTGAATATGATATACAAAACCCATATTCCCAAGCGGGAACGGAAGCGTGCACTAAGGGACGTCTATGCGATGGAGCCAGTCGCCACAAAGTTCAACCCATGGTCCTCTTGTCTGATCACTTTCAATCGCAGGGACCATCCTACCAGCATCTGTCTTGGCGATTCGGCCGCATTGGTCCTTGACCCTATCATCGAGAATTCCATCTCACATGAGTCCTCATGGACGGTGGCAGCAGCCTGAATCTGCTCTATCAGGATATAGTGTGCAAAATGGGCATCGACCCCTCGAGGAACAAACCCACAAAAACCACTTTCAAAGGTGTCATACCCGGTGTGGAGGCCTGTTGCACGGGCTCAATCACACTGGAAGTGGTCTTCAGATCCCCAGACAATTTCCGAAGCGAGGAGTTAATCTTCGACATCGTCCCCTTCCGTAGTGGCTATCACGCACTGCTCGGATGAACCGCATTTGCCAGATTCAATGCGGTACCGCATTATGCATACCTCAAGCCCAAATAGCTAGGACCTCGCGGGGTTATAACAGTTAAAGGAAACACAGAGCGCTCGCTCCGTACGGAGGAGCACACTGCGGCCCTCGTGGCGGAAGTACAAAGAAACCTTCTTAGGAAAATAGACCATTCGGCGATAAAGAACCCGGACACCGTCAAGCGAGTCTGGAGTACCCCGCAACAGGATCATCCGGCACGTTCAGAGCTCGACTAGCAATTCGGCCTCCGTCCTAGTCTCAGACAAGCGGCGAAATTTCTGCTGCGCGTACATAATTACACACTTAAAATACCATGGGCATAGGAGGAGGCACGATTATGACACGGTCCACAATGCGGTTCGACCACCCCAGGACCCACACATCTTTGCACCTTTTTTCTTTCAGGTCCTCATCTTCGGGAGGCTCCTCCGATAGACAGACTATCGGACACACAGCGGGACGGACACTCCAAGAATACAAGAAGCTGGGGCGTCCAAGGGAATCCTCAGGTGGTCTCTGGTAATGATCATTATACCTGTTTTACATACCAGCATACAGCCACTCCTGGTCAGGATGTGTCAAACAGTCCTATTTTGCCTATCGCACTACTTGTATATGTATGCTTTGATGTATCATTTGAATAACAAGGGAAAATAGTGTACATCGTCAGCTTACTATTACGTTTATTTACCCCTTTCCTCTATTGCTTATTTATTATACCCGTGCATAGCATGACCAGTTTGCCAGGGGCTTCAGTGTACCCCATAACCTGGCAAGAAAAGTCCGAACACTTTTGACAGTGCGGCACCCCAAACTTATAGCACTATATGCATCAGCTCCGAATCATGTCTTGGGCCAATAGTTGGGTTTGCCTGACTCCTATATTTTGGTACCTTATGTTCCGCTATATCGGCTAAGGTAGCATAGGGAGAACTACTGCGATTGTGTCCCGGTTCTCCTGGACGAGCACCTCAGTAGAGAAAACCGAAAACTAAATGTCATGATAAGGCGAGAGCTAGTCGCTACTCGAGAGGTCACACCTTAAAGATTTTTTCTGCTTCAGGCGAGGAATCGGCCTTGTCCGATTTAGGCGTGTATAGCGCCCCGAGTCCGGCCTTCCGGATACTAGGGGCTTCGCCAAAATTTAAAATTATAGACTTCTATGGCCAAGTGAGAGCGATAAAGCTGTATAGTCCGATTGCCTTGTTCGCTGCGCTAAATACCTCCTTAAAAGGACCAAAAATTTGGATAAAGAGTGTTTATACTTATCCCGAACACCCCAGTACTAGTTACATGGGGGCAGAAGCCGACGACTGGCAACTCTCAAGAATTTATAAACGGCCGCACATAAGGTAATATTTTAAATTAACAAGCGCCATATAGCGCACATGAACTCGTTTTCATATTACAGGATGACATGAGTACATTCGTTCAAATATAACATCCTTGGTACAGTCGTCCGCCACAAGGCGGGCACCCTTAATGACATTGTCATAATATTGTTCGGGGTGGCGATGCTCCTTGCCCTTCGGCGGCCCCTTTGTCACTAGCTTTTCAGCGTCCATCTTCCCCCAATGCACTTTTGCACGGGCCAAAGCCCTGCGTGCACCCTCAATGCAGACGGACCGCTTAATGACTTCAAGCCACAGACAGGCATTCACCATCCACTTGACAAGGCCGAAGTAGCTGCTGGGCAGGGGCTCGCTAGGCCACAGCCAGACTATGAAGTCCTTCATGGCCAGTTCGGCCGCCTTGTGATGTTCGACCAGTTGCTTCAGCTGGTCGCTCAAGGGCATCGGATGTTTGGCCCCAATATACTGGGACCAAAACAGCTTATCCTCGAGCTCCCTTCCTCATCCCAGTAGAATTCTGCGGCATCAGAGATGCTGTGCGGCAGATCTATGAATGCTCCTGGAGAGCTCCAAATTCGGGTAAGTAAAAGGAAAGTATCCTTCACATGCTTGCTTTGCATAATGAAAGCCTTACCCGCAGCTATCTTTTTGGCTGCCTCAATTTCCTGGAGGGCCTTCTGGGCTTCGACCGTGGTGTCCTGCGTGCTCCGACGGGCCTTCACAAGATCCAACTCTTGCGTCTTGGAGTCACGCTCCAAGGACTTGAATTTTTTGACAAAATCCTGGTGCTCTTGCCGGACCTCATCAACCCGAGCCTCTTGTTTTTCGCGCTCGGTGGACTCCATGGCCGCTTTGTTTTTGGCCTCAAACAGTGCCTTCTTAAGGGCCGCCACTTCCGTCGTGGCCCCTAGTAAAATTCATCGTGCTTATATTAGCATCAATGATTATATATATATAACATTCAGACGGGGTATTATTTACCTTTGTTCTCCTCGAGCCGCCTCTTCACGAGGCCGAGCTCTTCTTCGGCCTGCCCCAGGTTCTGCCTTAGTCCGGAGACCTCCGCAACGGCCAGCAGCGATGCCTGCTTATTCACATAGACATAATATGATTAGACTCTTGGGAATAGTATTTGATCCTCTGTTCGGCCTTACTTTCCCAACACCAAACAGATAATCAGGGGCTACTGTCTATACTGTGATACTTTCTCATAATTTAAATTACTTACCTCAAAGCCTGTCAGGAGGCTGGTGCAGGCTTCGGTCAATCCGCTTTTGGCAGATTGAACCTTCACAATCACCATACTCATAAGAGTATGGTGTCCTTCATCAAGGGAAGCACTCTGAAGCGCTTCCACCAAGTTGTCTGATGCCTGTGGATGGACAGAGGTCATCGGCATAGGCGGCTCGCCACCCTTGGCGAGGGGCTACCTTCCTGAATCCGAAACCACTAGAGGTTCCGGCGTAGTATCCGGCTGGGGGCCAAGCTTGCTGCGCCCCCCCTCACCAGAATCCATGGGGATCTCCCCCCCCATGAGACCGGCATCAGGGGTTTCGCCCTCAGGCGTCTCCAGAACTATCTCTCCCTCGCCCGGTATCTTCTGGGATAGCACCTCGGTGTCATCCATGGGCCGGGGAGTGGAGGTCATTGGGAGCGAATAATTGTTCATCTCCGGCGAGCTCAAGGACCCATCCAAGGACGATAAGTCGATTTGGGCTTTGGACGGATTGCACAAACATATTTTGACATAATAAGAAGCCATAAAACTAAAACATGCAAGAAGTATTTCGGTACTCACGACTTCGCCAGGGGCTTGGCCCTGGGTAGCCACTCCTCGTCGCTATAGGTGGCTGTTGTGGAGTGGTCTGGAGGGAGGGCCCTTCCCTTCTTGGACCCTTCAGCCTCCCCGAAAGGGGCGGCCTTCCTTATCTTCTCCCCCTTGGTTTGTGGGAGAGGGTTTTCCTCTTCCTCCTCCTCGTTGTCGTTGGAGTAGTACGCCTCGGTGTCTTCGGACGATGAGTCCGAGACCACCTTGCCCCGGAGACTTTTTCTGGTCCCCGTGGCCTTCTTCTCCGTTACCTCATAGGGCGCCGAAACTAGCATCTCCGTCAGGAGAGCGGTTGCTGGATCTTCAGGCAACGAAGCCAGAGAGTTGTTCCAATCCGCTGTCGCCACATAGTCCTGTTAAACTAGTATGATGGCTTAGATTCCTCCCACGTACATACTAAGGAAGGGCACATCTCGTGAAATATAGAGAGCCTACCGGATTGGCGGGGCGCCTTGCGCTGAGGCCACGGTCCTCGGGGGAGGGAGGAGGTACTTCGGCGGCCTTGAACAACACCTTCCAGACGTCTTTATGCGTCGTGTCGAAGATCTCTCGCAGCGTCTGGTGTTTGGCCGAATCGAACTCCCGCATGTTGAATGCCCGTCTTTGGCACGGGAGAATCTGGTGAAAGAGCATGACCTGGACCACATTGACAAGCTTGATCTTCTTGCTTATCATATTTTTGATGCAGTTCTGGAGTCCGGTCAGCTCCGTGGGTGCACCCCAGGCTAAACCCTTCCTCTTCCAGGAGGTACGCCACATGGGGATGCTAGATCGGAATTCAGGGGCCGCCGCCCAGTTGGCGTCGCGCGGCTCAGTGATGTAGAACCGCCCCAACTGCCACCCTTTCACAGTCTCCGCATAGGAGCCTTCGAGCCAGGTGACGTTGGGCATCTTGCCCACCATGATGCCTCCGCACTTTGCTTGCTGGCCGACCACTATCTTCGGCTTCACATTGAAAATCTTCAGCCACAGGCCGAAGTGGGGCTTGAGGCGGAGGAAAGCCTCACACACAACGATAAACGCTGAGATGTAGAGGATGAAATTAGGGGACATATCATGAAAGTCTAGCCCATAGTAAAACATGAGCCCTCAGAAAAATGGGTGGACGAGGAATCCCAGTCCCCAGATGAAGTGGGGGAGGAACACGACCCTCTCGTGGGGTTCCGGAGTCGGAACGATCTTCCCCGCATCCGGGAGCCGGTGCGTGATGTCAGCGGCCAAGTATCCAGCCTCCCGGAGCTTCGTAATGTCCTCCTCCGTGACAGAGGAGGCCATCCACTTGCCTCCCACTCCGGACATGTTTGGAATGATTGTAAGGAGAAGGTCAGAACTGCGGCACTGGATGGGACTCTCCTTTGCGTGGAAGGCAAGCTTGGCAATTCAGATATGTAGATCTCCTTCTCTGTAACCGACTCTGTGTAGCCCTAGCCCCCTTCGATGTCTATATAAACTGGAGTGTTTTGTCCGTAGGACAACAACAATCATAATCCTAGGCTAGCTTCTAGGGTTTAGCCTGTACAATCTCGTGGTAGATCAACTCTTGTAATACTCATATCATCAAGATCAATCAAGCAGGAAGTAGGGTATTACCTCCATCGAGAGGGACCGAACCTGGGTAAAACATCGTGTCCCCTGCCTCCTATTACCATTAGCCTTAGACGCATAGTTCGGGACCCCCTACCCGAGATCCGTCGGTTTTGCCACCGACACTAAGCACTTCTCCCATTGCAAGAAAGATCAATCTAGTAGGCCAAACCAAACTGATAATTCGAAGAGACTTGCAAAGATAACTTAATCACACATAAAAGAATTCAGAGGAGATTCAAATATTTCTCATAGATAAACTTGATCATAAACCCACAATTCATCGGATCTCGACAAACACACCGCAGAAAGAGCTACATCGAATAGATCTCCAAGAAAATTGAGGAGAACATGGTATTGAGATTCAAAGAGAGAGAAGAAGCCATCTAGCTAATAACTATGGACCTGAAGGTGTGTGGTAAACTACTCACAACTCATAGGAGAGGCCTTGGAGATGATGTCGAGGCCCTCCATGGTCGAGTCCCCCTCCGGCAGAGCGCCGACGAAGGCTCCAAGATGGATCTCGCGAATACAAAAGGTTGCGGCGGTGGAAATAGTTTTTTGTGGTGCCCCTGGATGTTTTCGGGGTACGTGGATATATATAGGAGGAAGAAGTAGGTCGGTTGACGCTCGAGGGGCCCATGAGGGTGGGGCGTGCGCTGGGAACCCTCGTGGCCGCCTCGTTTGCTGCTTGACGTCCACTCCAAGTCTCCTGGATTGCGTTTGTTCCAAAAAGATCGCTCCCGAAGGTTTCATTCCGTTTGGACTCCGTTTGATATTCCTTTCCTTTGAAACACTGAAATAGGCAAAAAACAACAATTCTGGCTGGGCCTCCGGTTAGTAGGTTAGTCCCAAAAATGGTATAAAAGTGTAGAGTAAAGCCCATAAACATCCAAAACTGGTAATATAATAGCATGGAACAATAAAAAATTATAGATACATTGGAGACGTATCAGCATACTAGGGACTATATGTTTTGTCTATGCATTCACACATGTACTAAGTTTCCGGTTAATACAATTCTAGCATGAATTATAAACATTTGTCATGAATTAAGGAAATAAATAATAACTTTATTATTGCCTCTAGGGCATATTTCCTTCAGTCTCCCACTTGCACTAGAGTCAATAATGTAGTTCACATCACCATGCGATTTAACACCAATATTCACATTTGTATGTGATAAACACCCATAGTTCACATTGTCATGTGACCAACACCCAAAGGGTTTACTAGAGTCAATGATCTAGTTCACATTTCTATGTGATTAACACCCAAAGAGTACTAAGGTGTGATCATGTTTTGCTCGTGAGAAAAGTTTAGTCAATGGATCTGTCTCATTCAGAGCCGTATGTATTTTGCAAATATTCTATGTCTACAATGCTCTGCATGGAGCTACTCTAGCTAATTGCTCCCACTTTCAATATGTATCCAGATTGAGACTTAGTGTCATCTGGATCGGCGTAAAAGCTTGCATTGACATAACTTGATAACCCAGAAGTATAGGGGATCACAACAGCTTTCGAGGGTAGAGTATTCAACCCAAATTTATTGATTTGACACAAGGGGAGTCAAAGAATATTCTCAAGTATTAGTAGTTGAGTTGTCAATTCAACCACACCTGAATAACTTAGTATCTGCAACAAAGTATTTAGTAGCAAAGTAGTATGGAAGTAATGGTAACAGTGACAAAAGTAACAGTAGCAGTTTTGTAGTAATTGTAACAGTAGCAACGGTAAATTAAATAAGCAAAGCACAGTATGTGAAATGCTCGTAGGCATTGGATCAGTGATGGATAATCATGTCGGATGTGATTCCTCATGTAATAGTTATAACATAGGGTGACACGGAACTAGCTCCAGTTCATCAATGTAATGTAGGCATGTATTCTGAATAAAGTCATGCGTGCTTATGGAAAAGAACTTGCATGACATCTTTTGTCCTACCCTCCCGTGGCAGCGGGGTCCTAATGGAAACTAAGGGATATTATGGCCTCCTTTTAATAGAGTACCAGACCAAAGCATTAACACATAGTGAATACATGAACTCCTCAAACTACGGTCATCACCGAGATGTATCCCAATTATTGTCACTTCGGGGTTGTCGGATCATAACACATAATAGGTGACTATAGCCTTGCAAGATAGGATCAAGAACTCACATATATTCATAAAAATATGATAGGTTCAGATCTGAAATCATGGCACTCGGGCCCTAGTGACAAGCATTAAGCATAGCAAAGTCATAGCAACATCAATCTCAGAACATAGTGGATACTAGGGATCAAACCCTAACAAAACTAACTTGATTACACGGTAAATCTCATCCAACCAATCACAGTCCAGCAAGCCTACGATGAAATTACTCACGCACGACGGTGGGCATCATGAAATTGGTGATGGAGGATGGTTGATGATGATGACAGCGACGAATCCCCTCTCCGGAGCCCCGAATGGACTCCAGATCAGCCCTCCCGAGAGAGATTAGGGCTTGGCGGTGGCTCCATATTGTAAAACGCAATGAAACTGTCTTTCTGATTTTTTTCTCCGCGAAAGCAAATATATAGAGTTGGAGTTGAGGTTGGTGGACATCCAGGGGGCCCACGAGGCAGGGGGCACGCCCAGGGGGAGGGGGAGCCCCCCACCCTTGTGGACACGGTGTGGGCCCCCTGGCCTTGATTATTTCGCCAGTATTTTTTATATTTTCCAAAATTAATCTCCGTGGAGTTTCAGGTCATTCCGAGAACTTTTGTTTCTGCACAAAGATAACACCATGGCAATTCTGCTGAAAACAGCGTCAGTCAGGGTTAGTTTCATTCAAATCATGCAAGTTAGGGTCCAAAACAAGGGCAAAAGTGTTTGGAAAAGTAGATACGATGGTGACGTATCAACTCCCCCAAGCTTAAACCTTTTCTTGTCCTCAAGCAATTCAGTTGACAAACTGAAAGTGATAAAGAAAAACTTTTACAAACTTTGTTTGCTCTTGTTGTTGTAAATATGTAAAGCCAGCATTCAAGTTTTCAACAAAGATTATGAACTAACCATATTCACAATAACATTTAGGTCTCATGTTTACTCATATCAATGGCATAATCAACTATCGAGCAATAATAATAAATCTAGGATGACAACACTTTCTCAAAACAATCATAATATATATAACAAAATGGTATCTCGCTAACCCTTTCTAAGAGCACAAAACATAAATGCAGAGCACCTTTAAAGATCAAGGACTGACTAAACATTGTAATTCATGGTAAAAGAGATCCAGTCAAGTCATACCCCATATAGACTAATGGTAATGAATGCAAATGATAGTGTGCTCCCCAGCGGGTGCTTTTTAATAAGAGGGTGATGACTCAACATAAAAGTAAATAGATAGGCCCTTCGCAGAGGGAAGCAGGGATTTGTAGAGGTGCCAGAGCTCGATTTTGAAATAGAGATGAATAACATTTTGAGTGGTATACTTTCACTGTCAATGCAACAACTATGAGATCCCGATATCTTCCATGCTACATACATTATAGGCGGTTCCCAAACAGAATGGTACAGTTTATACTCCCCCACCACCAACAAGCATCAATCCATGGCTTGCTCGAAACAACGAGTGCCTCCAACTAGCAACAACCCTGGGGGAGTTTTGTTTAATTATTTTGATTTGATTTGATCTTTTTGATCATGGGACTGGGCATCCCAGTTACCAGCCATTTTCTCGTGAATGAGGAGCGGAGTCCACTCCTCTTGAGAATAACCAACCTAGCATGGAAGATACAGACAACCCTAGTTGATACATGAGCTGCCCGAGCATACAAAACAGAATTTCATTTGAAGGTTTGGAGTTTGGCACATACAAATTTACTTGGAACGGCAGCTAAATACCGCATATAGGAAGGTATGGTGGGCTCATAAGGAATAACTTTGCGGTTTATGGAATTTGGATGCACAAGCAGTATTCCTGCTTAGTATAGGTGAAGGCTAGCAAAAGACTGGGAAGCGACCAACTGAGAGAGTGACAACAGTCATGAACATGCATTAAAATTAATCAACACCGAGTGCAAGCTTGAGTAGGATATAATCCACCATGAACATAAATATCGCGAAGGCTATGTTGATTTTGTTTCAACTACATGCGTGAACATGTGCCAAGTCAAGTCACTTGAATCATTCAAAGGAGGATACCACCCTATCATACCACATCACAACCATTTTAATAGCATGTTGGCACGCAAGGTAAATCATTATAAGCTCCTAGCTAATTAAGCATGGCATAAGAAACTATAATCTCTAATTGTCATTGCAAACATGTTTATTCATAATAGGCTGAATCGGGAATGATGAACTCATCATATTTACAAAAACAAGAGAGGTCGAGTTCATACCAGCTTTTCTCATCTCAATCAGTCCATCAAATATCGTCATTATTGCCTTTCACTTGCTCGACCGAACAGTGTGTATAATAATAATAGTGCACGTGCATTGGACTAAGCTGGAATCTGCAGGCATTCAATTCAAGTGAGAAGACAAGGTAATATGGTATCTTGGCTAAATCAACAATCATGCATATAAGAGCCACTAAACATTTTCATTATGGTCTTCTCCTCTCGACCCCCAAAAGAAAGAAAAGAAATAAAACTATTTACACGGTAAAGCTCCCAACAAGCAAAATAAGAACGAGAAATATTTTTGGGTTTTCTTTTTAATTACAACTACAAGCATGGAAATTAAACTAACTAATTTTTTTGGTTTTTTCTTAAGGTTTGTCGGACACTCAAGAAGAAAGCTAGAAAAAGAAATTAAACTAGCATGGATAATACAATGAAAAAGTATGAGCACCAACAACTAGAATAAGTGTGTAAACATAAATGTAATGTCGGTGAGAAATACCTACTCCCCCAAGCTTAGGCTTTTGGCCTAAGTTGGTCTATTGCCATGGATTGCCTGGCTGATATCCGAAGTTGTAACTGGGCTCATACTGAGATGCTGCAGCCATTGCCTCCTAAGCTACGGCATGGTGGTGAGCTGCCTCCGCTCTCATCTCATGTTCGGTTGCCTCCTCCCTGGTTACAATATATCTTATTTTTGCCTGGTAATCAAAAAGGGCAGGAGCGGGAAGAGTAACATGGATAGAGTGACGTCTGACAAAGATTAGTCGATACTGGAGGAATTGTTCATTACTCACAAGAAATTGATGACTGACCATAGCATTATAATCTAAATAAGCGGGAAGCAACTCCCTATCACCCTCACGTGGATGTATACCAAGATAATTAGCAAGACAGGTCGCATAAATCCCTCCAAACAAATCTCCAAATAAACCATTATTATGCAACCTACGTGTAACAATTGCCCCCAAGTTGTAATCTTTATTACCTAATACATCACTCTTGAGGACACAAAGATCAGGGACACACATGTCACATGCTTCATCTTTACAATTAATGCATCTACCAATAAAGAGATCAAAATAATGTATAGCAGGAAAATGAATGCTCCCTATGGTAGCTTGTGCTATATCTCTAGATTCTCCAACAGTAATACTAGCAAGGAAGTCTTTATATTCAGATTTATGGGGTTCATTAACATTGCCCCACTGCGGGAGTTTACAAGCAGTAGTAAAATCTTCTAGGTCCATGGTATAGGATTGATCATAAATATCAAACAAGACACTTTGAGAATTACGCGAAGATGAAAATTTAAACCTTCTCACGAATGAATTAGTCAAATAGTAGTACTGAGGACACTTATCTTGCACGAAGTCCTCAAGATCGGCATTACGCATATATGCGTCAAATTCATCCTTGATGCCTGCATTGACCATAAATTCTTTTGATGGCCATTCGCAAGGCCGCACATCAGCTTCCCTTGGTGGTTCATCGTCTTGCTCACGCATAGCGTGCCTGGGTCCTTTCTTTGTTGAAGAACCACCTTGGTACATTTTCCTAAACATATTTCTTCCTCTGAAAAATTTCTGAAATTTTTAGTAACTCAAAATAAAAGTTAATCAAACGAAAAAAGATTGATAGCAACTACTCCCACAAGTGCCTAGAGCCTATATCATGCATTAGAATTACTTGGAACCTCATAAATTTGGCATGCAAGCTCAAGAACAGGGTCACCTAGGCAGCAAAAATTTGCAATGAATAAGGCACTAGAACAAAAACTAATTGGACCATTGGAGGAGTCACATGCCAAAGAACAATCTCCCAAAGCAGTTTTGCGAATGGACCTTTGAGCAAGGAGATCAAAAATCGCAGTAAAATGAGCTAGAACTCGTGCTTGAGTTGGATGAGGATTTTTTTGGGAGGAAGATGAAGTGTGTGGGTGCAGGAATAAGTGAAGGGGGGCCTACCGGTGTCAAAACCGGCGGATCTCGGGTAGGGGGTCCCGAACTGTGCGTCTAAGGCTAATGGTAACAGGAGGTGGGGGACACAATGTTTACCCAGGTTCGGGCCCTCTCTATGGAGGTAATACCCTACTTCCTGCTTGATTGATCTTGATGATATGAGTATTACAAGAGTTGAACTACCACGATATCATAGAGGCTAAACCCTAGAAGCTAGCCTATGATTATGATTGTTCTTGTCCTATGGACTAAACCCTCCGGTTTATATAGACACCGGAGGGGGCTAGGGTTAGACAGAGTGGGTTACAGAGAAGGAAATATACATATCCGAATTGCCAAGCTTGCCTTCCACGCAAAGGAGAGTCCCACCCGGACACGGGACGAAGTCTTCAATTTGTATCTTCATAATCCAACAGTCCGGCACAAGTACATAGTCCGGCTGTCCGAGGACCCCTTAATCCAGGACTCCCTCAGTAGCCCCTGAGCCAGGCTTCAATGACGATGAGTCCGGCATGCTGATTGTCTTCGGCATTGCAAGACGGGTTCTCCAAGGTAGATTTTGAATACAAGGATCTTGTCCGGCTCTGTAAAAAAATTCCACATACCACCATAGAGAGAACAATATTCCACAAATCTAATCTGCTGACAACTTTTCATAGCATGACATCACGCCATGGCCCGGTCATTATTTGAAC
Source organism: Triticum dicoccoides (assembly GCF_002162155.2). Lineage (NCBI taxonomy): Eukaryota > Viridiplantae > Streptophyta > Magnoliopsida > Poales > Poaceae > Triticum > Triticum dicoccoides. The sequence goes on along the minus strand of NC_041385.1, from coordinate 666,521,858 downwards.
CGTTTTTCTCAACCTCCTACTTCACATATTGCGAAGCCGTTTCATTGGCACATCTTGTCGAAGCAGAGATCGTGTACCCTTATCACATGATTCTCATCAACACGGGTGTGGGTAACCTAACCACGCCATCAACACGGCGCTTGGGGAATAAGCGAGTTTACAGGGCAAGTGGGGAGGCGCATGGTTTCTACCGCCTTTATAAAGAGATAGGGATTCCCATTTTTCACCCACGCCTTCTTCTTTCTCTGCTCATCCATTCTCCCTCGCTCGAGCTCCAGCGCCCAAGTTCTCACCTTCTCTGCAAAGCCATTCCAAGCATGTCTGGAGCGGGAGGCAAGTGGATGTCCTCCTCCGTTAAGGAGGAGGACATCACGAAGCTCCGGGAGGCTGGATATTTGTCCATGAACATCGCGCACCGGCTTTCGGCTGAAGGGAAAATCATCCCTACCCTAGAACCCCAAGAGAGGGTAGTGTTCCTCTCTCACTTCATACGCGGACTGGGATTCCCCCTCCACCCATTTATCCACGGGCTCATGTTCTACTACGGGCTGGACTTCCATGATCTGGCCCCCAATTTTATCATCAACATCTCGGCATTTATCATCGTGTGTGAGGCCTTCCTCCACATTACGCCCCACTTCGGCCTATGGCTGAAGACCTTCAAGGTGAAGCCGAAGGTGGTGGTCGGCCAGCAAGCGGAGTGCAGAGGCGCCATGGTGGGAAAGATGCCCAATGTCACCTGGCCCGAAGGCTCCTATGTGGAGACCGTGAAGGGGTGGCAATCAGGGTGGTTCTACATCGCTGAGCTACGCGGCACCAACTGGACAGCGGCCCCCGAATTTCGATCTGGCATCCCCATGCGGCTCACCTCTTGGAAAGAGAAGGGCCTAGCCTGGGGCTCATCGGTGGAGCTGACCGGACTTTGGACCTGCATCAAAAATATGATAAGCAAGAAAATTAAGCTGGTCAACATGGTCCAGTTCATGCTCTTCCGCCGGATCCTTCTGTGTCAGAGACAATCTTTCAATATGTGGCAGTTCGACCAGGCCAAACAATAGACGTTGCGAGAGCTCTTCGACATGATGCACGGAGATGTCTGGAAGGTGCTATTCAAGGCCACCGAGGTACCACCACCCATAGCCGAAGATCACGGACTCAGCGCAAAGCGCCCCACCAATTTGGCGAGTTTTTATATTTTGCAAGATGTGCCTTTTACTAGCACACCCGTAGGAGGAATCTAAACCTGCATGCCAATCTAACAGGACTGGGTAGCGATAGCGGAGCGGATTGACTGTCTGGCTCCACTACCCAAAAATCTAGCATCGCCTATCTTAACGAAGATGTTGTTTCCGGTGCCCTATGAGGTGCCGGAGAAGAAGGCCAAGAAGAAGGCCGCGGGGACCAGGAAAGGTCTCCGGCGCAAGGTTGTATCGGACTCATCGTCCAAAGACACCGATGTAACGCCCCGGTTTTGATGCGCCAGGTGTCCGCCAGATATTCATCGTTGTTGCCATGTCATGTGCTTGCGTGTTTCATTTTATCATGTCATCATGTGCATTGCATTGCATACGTGTTCGTCTCATGCATCCGAGCATTTTCCCCGTTGTCCGTTTTGCAATCCGGCACTCCTATGCCCTCCGTCGTCCCCCTTTTTGTCTCCTATTGTGAGCGGGTGTAAAACCTTCTTGGAATGGACCGAGGTTTGCCAAGCGGTCTTGGTATAGCACCGGTAGACCGCCTGTCAAGTTTCGTGCTATTTGGAGGTCGTTTGATACTCCAACGGTTAACCGGGCAACCGTAAAAGGCTCTTTTGTCTTGCAACCCAACACCCTTCCAAACTGGCCCAAAACCCATCCAAACCCCCTCCATGCTCTCGGTCATTTGATCAAGATCGTGTGGGCGAAAGCCGCTCCTCATTTGGACACTCCTAGCTCCCTCTACCTATAAAATAGTCCCTTCCCCGAAATCTTGCAGTCCAAACCCTAGCCTTCCTCTTCCTCGCGCCGCCGGACATGTCCAACCCCACACCGGACATGTCCACCGCCCCGCAGCCACGTTGCCCAGCCAACCGCGCACCGCCATGTGTCGCCCCGCGCCTCCCACCGCTATCGGCCCGCGCGGCCCGCAGCAGACCCGCCCAGGCCAGATCTGGGCCCGAGCTGCCCCGCACCCACGCCCGAGCACCTCCGTGCTTCGTCCCCGTCGCCGGCTCGCCGCCGCCGATCGCCGGACCTAGCCGGGAGAGCTCCGCCGCTGCAGATGAGCCCCATCTCCTCCTCCTTCTCCCTCTCCTTCTTCTTCCCCCATGCTCATCTCCCTCTCTCTCCCGTGATGTAGGAGGCCACCATGGATGGCTGCCCCAAGCTCCAAGTCCGGCCAGCGCCGCCCTGAGCTCCGTCCACCGCTGCCCTTGCCCGGATCTGGCCGCCCACGACCGGATCTATCCATTCCCGACCTTCCCGAGGCCCGCCGGAGTCCCAAGCCCCCTCCTCGTCGCCATTGACTTCCGCCGGAACTGTCCGTACGAGAGAAGGAGATGACCCTGAGATGACCCCGACCTGCTAGTTTTTTATCCGCGAGGTGAATTTTCTGCTAAGTCCCGAAATCCATGATATTTTGGGTCTCTGTTCATCATGCCATATCGCCATGCATACTGCCCCGTTTCGTGCGTGCAACATATAAAAATGTTCGTTGTGAGATGCTATTCATTTCATTCCATTGCACCATGTTCATTTGAGCTCATCTTGATGCCTGAATCATCGTCGCAAGAGTGCTATATGATGTTAATCTGTTGAAACTGTTATAACTTGATGATTTGTCATTTTTGTTGCATTTGATGTGTGCATCCTATGAGCATGAGTCCTACATGTGTTTTGAACTAGATCATGCCATCTTTGTAGAGGTGTTTTCCTTGTATTTTTGTGAGTCTTGTACTGAGTGCATCAAGCTTGTTAAGTAGGGTACTTGCTGTTACTGTTTTGCTAGGCTGAATCTGTTATTTTGTGATGCTATGCAAACCTGCTGCTACAAGTCATTCTATGCATAATCTTGAGATGTTCACTAAGGATGATTTGTTATACATGTTATGATCTATCCATTCATGCCCCTGGTTGCATTTATAGCTTGCTTTAGATTATTTATATTATGCTCCAAACTTGCTAAATAATGTTGCTGTCAGCCTGTTAACATTAAGTTCAGTTTTGCCATGTGCTTTGCTAGTGATCCATGCACCCTATGAACTTTCTATTGCCATGTATAGCTTCATAAACATGTCATCTTACTGTTGGTTACCTTTTAGTGCCATGTATTGCTCTGTGGTGAGTGGTACAAGCATATTCACATGCCTACTTATTGTTGTTCCTGCCATGTATGAATCTGTCATATAACTTGCCATGTTTAAATGGGTGCCATCATATCTTCTGATCCTTTTTGGCTCATGGTCAGTAAAGGAATTTTGTTCTATGAATTTAGTAGTATCATGCCATTTCTTATGTTTCCATGGTATATTCCTGTAGAATGTTGTTTGATAGCTCTAAACATTGCAACCTGATGTTATTTCTGCAAAGTCTGAAACTGTTACTATATGCAATCTTGCCATGTGTTTTGGAGCATGTTCTAGTGATTTCTGGAGATATCTCAGTGTTCATGCTTTGTCATGCTTTACATTTACATCATGTACATGCCTTTTTCTTTTATGTTAAGGTGTGGTAGCATGTTGTTTTGATGCTTGAAATATGCCTAGTTGCTGTTTTGGACAGATTGTTCCTATAACTTGTTTCATGTGTGTGTGTTGAACCGTTGCTCCGTTTTGAGTGTGCTCTATATGAAACTCGCTTGATTTTGCATGTAGTTTCATATTATCATGTTGCATCCTTGTTTTGAGGTGTTTGCTTGATGTTTGTATGCATTTTGCATCAATACCATGTTTGACTTGTTTTGCTGATATCTTCTAGGTCGTAGCTCCGAATTAAATGAACTTTATATGTAACTTGACTAGAATCTCGTGTAGATCATCTTAGTGCATCTTAATTTGCTGTTTAACAACTTGAACATAAGGTTTATTCAGATCTGGACCAATTTCGAAATTTGCATAGGAGGACTTACCGGAATTGTTATATGTTGTTTCCGGCCTCATTTAAACTTGCTTTGATGTGTTGCTCGTGTATGCATCATCTCTTGCCATGAGTAGCTTCATGTAGTCTTGTCTTGCATCATACTTGTTTGTGCATCATGTCGTGTTCATGTGTGGTGTGTTTACCATGTTGTGTGCTTCTTCTCGATAGTTCCCGTTTCGTTGTGATCGTGGGGATTCATTCGTCTACGCTTGGTTCGTCTTCATGGTTTCATCTTCTTCATTGACTCGTTCTTCTTCCTAGCGGGATTTCAGGCAAGATGACCGCTACCTTGGATCTCATTACTATCATTGCTATGCTAGTTGCTTCGTTCTATCGCTATGTTGCGCTGCCTATCACCTGTTTATCAAGCCTCCCAAATTGCCATGTCAGCCTCTAACCTTTTTACCCTTCCTAGCAAACTGTTGCTTGGCTATGTTACTGCTTTTGCTCAGCCCCTCTTATAGCGTTGTTAGTTGCAGATGAAGTTGGCGATTGCTCCATGGTGGACAGGATTATGTTGGGATATCACAATATCTCTTATTTAATTAATGCATCTATATACTTGGTAAAGGGTGGAAGACTCGGCCTTATGTCTGGTGTTTTGTTCCACTCTTGCCGCCCTAGTTTCCATCATATCGGTATTATGTTCCCGGATTTTGCATCCCTAACGTGGTTGGGTGATTTATGGGACCCCCTTGACAGTTCACTTTGAATAAAACTCCTCCAGCAAGGCCCAACCTTGGTTTTACCATTTGCCTCACCTAGCCCTTTTTCCCTTGGGTTTCCGGAGCCCGAGGGTCATCTTTATTTTAGCCCCCCTGGGCCAGTGCTCCTTCGAGTGTTGGTCTGAACTGAGCTGCCTACGGGGCCACCTTAGGGAAACTCGAAGTCTGGTTTTACTCATAGCTAGTCTTATCCGGTGCTGCCCTAAGAACGAGATATGTGCAGCTCCTATCGGGATTTGTTGGCACATCGGGCGGCTTTGCTGGTCTTGTTTTACCATTGTCGAAATGTCTTGTAAATCGGGATTCCGAGTCGGATCGGGTCTTCCTGGGAGAAGGTATATCCTTCGTTGATCGCGAGAGCTTATCATGGGCTAAGTTGGGACACCCCTGCAGGGTATAAACATTCGAAAGCCGTGCCCACCGTTATGGGCAGATGGGAATTTGTTAATGTCCGATTGTAGATAACTTGACACCAGATTCGAATTAAAACGCATCAACCGCGTGTGTAGCCGTGATGGTCTCTTCTCGGCGGAGTCCGGGAAGTGAACACGGTTTTGGGTTATGTTTGACGTAAGTAGGAGTTCAGGATCACTTCTTGATCATTACTAGTTGAAGACCGTTCCGTTTGCTCTCTTCTCGCTCTTCTTTGCATATGTTAGCCACCATATCATGCTTAGTCGCTGCTGCAACCTCACCACTTTACCCCTTCCTTACCCTTTAAGCTTTTCTAGTCTTCATACCCATGGTAATGGGATTGCTGAGTCCTCGTGGCTCACAGATTACTACAACAACAGTTGCAGGTACATGTTATGCGATGATCATGACGTGAGAGCGATGTTACTTGTTTTTGGAGTTCTTCTTCTGCTTCTTCTTCGATTAGGGGATAGGTTCCAGCTCGGCAGCCCGGGCTAGCAGGGTGGATGTCGTTTGAGTTTCTGTTTGTGTTTCATCCATAGTCGGATGGTGCTCTTATGTATGATGATGTTGTATTCGTGTGGCATTGTATGCCTTATGGATGTATCCCCATCTATTATGTAATGTTGATGTAATGATATCCACCTTGCAAAAAGCGTTTCAATATGCGGTTCTATCGTTGGTGGGACCTTCGAGTCTCTTTAGGATAGTATCGTATATTGGGCGTGACAACCGAGGCGCACTCCTCCAACGAAAACGAGGAGGAGGAATAGGAAATACCTCCCCCCCCCCAACCGGGGGGGAGAAGAAAAGGAAGGCCGCCCCGCCTCGGGAGGCCGAAGGGTCCAAGAAGGGAAAGACCCTCCCTCCGGACCATTCCACTACAGCCACCTACAGCAGCGAAGAGTGGTTGCCCAGGGACAAGCCCCTGGCAAAGTCGTAAGTATCCGTACACTATAATACTTCCAGCATGTTTTGTTTTATTGCTTCTTATCATGTCGAACTTGCATATGCAGTCCGGCTGTCGGTGTCAAAACCGGTGGATCTCGGGTAGGGGGTCCCGAACTGTGTGTCTAAGTCTAATGGTAACAGGAGGCAGGGGACATGATGTTTTACCCAGGTTCAGGCCCTCTCGATGGAGGTAATACCCTACTTCCTGCTTGACTGATCTTGATGATATGATTATTACAAGAGTTGATCTACCAAGAGATCGTAAAGGCTAAACCCTAGAAGCTAGCCTATGATTATGATTGTTGTTGTCCTACGAACTAAAACCCTCCGGTTTATATAGACACCGGAGCGGGCTAGGGTTACACAGAGTCGGTTACAGAGAGGGAGATCTACATATCTGAATTTCCAAGCTTCCCTTAAATGCAAAGGAGAGTCCCATCCGGACACGGGACGAAATCTTCAGTCTTGTCTCTTCATAGTCCAACAGTCCGGCCAAAGTATATAGTCCGGTTGTCCGAGGACTCCTTAATCCAGGACTCCCTCAGTAGCCCCTGAATCAGGCTTCAATGACGATGAGTCCAACGCGCAGATTGTCTTCGGCATTGCAAGGCGGGTTCCTTCTCCGAATACTCCATAGAAGATTTATAACACGAGAATCGTGTCTGGCTCTGCAAAACAAATTCCACATACCACCATAGAGAGTACAATATTCCACAAATCTAATCTGCTGACAACTTTTTATGACATCATGCCATGGTCCGGCCATTATTCGAACTGTTTTTCACAACCAGTTCTTGCACGTAACGCGAGGCGGTTTCCTTGACACGTCTTGTCGAAGCAAAGATCATGTCCCCTTATCACGGGATTCTCATCAATACGGGTATGGGTAACCCAACCGTGCCATCAATCGTGGCGCTTGGGAAATAAGTGATTTTAACGGGCAAGTGGGGAGGCGCACAGCTTCTACCGCCTTTATAAGGATATAGGGATTGTCCTCTTTCACCCACACCTTCTTCCTTCTTCTCTCATCCATTCTCGCCGGCTCGAGCTCCAGCGCCCCAGTTCTCACCTTCTCCGCATAGCCAAACATGTCCAGAGCAGGAGGCAAGTGGATGGCCTCCTCCGTCATGGAGGAGGACATTGTGAAGCTTCGGGCGGCCGGATACTTGGCTGCAGACATTGCACACCGGCTCCCAAATGCAGGGCAGATCATTCCGACTCCGAGACTCCACGAGAGGGTCATGTTCCTCACCCACTTCGTCCGCAGACTGGGACTCCCCCTCCACCCATTTGTCTGCAGGCTCATGTTCTATTAAGGGCTAGATTTTCATGATCTGGCCCCTAATTTCATCCTCAACATCTCGGCGTTCATCGTTGTGTGCAAGGCCTTCCTCCGCATCAGGCCCCATTTCGGCCTATGGCTGAAGATCTTCAACATTAAGACGAAGATCATGGTCGGGCAGCAAGCGGAATGCGGAGGTGCCATGGTGGGCAAGATGCCCAACGTCACCTGGCTCGAAGGCTCCTTTGTGGAGACCATGAAGGGGTGGCAATCGGGGTGGTTCTACATCACCAAGCCGCGTGACCCCAACTGGCTGGCGGCCCCCAAATACCGATCCGACATCCCCATGCGGCTCACCTCCTGGAAGAAGAGGGGCCTAGCCTGAGGCGCGTCCGCGGAGCTGATCGGACTCCAGAACTACATCAAAAATATGATAACCAAGAAGATCAAGCTTGTCAACGTGGTCCAGGTCATGCTATTTCGCCGGATTCTCCCGTGTCAAAGACGGGCATTCAACCTGTGGGAGTTCGATGCGGCCCAACACCAGACACTGCAAGAGCTCTTTGACACGATGCACAAAGACGTCTGGACGGTGTTGTTCAAGGCCAGCGAAGTTCCTCCTCCCACCACCGAGGACCGCGGACTCAGCACCAAGTGCCACATCAACTTGGTAAGCATTCTACATTTTGCAAGATGTGACTTTCCTCAGTATATTCGTGGGAGGAACTTAAGCCAGCGTACTGTTTTAACAGGATTATGTGGCGACGGCGGAGCGAATCGACTGTCTGGCTCCGTTGCCTGAAGATCCAGCAACCGCTCTCCTAACAGAGATGCTGGTTCCGGTGCCCTATGAGGTGCCGGAGAAGAAGGCCAAGAAGAAGGCCGCGGGGACCAGGAGAAGTCTCCGGCGCAAGGTGGTGTCGGACTCATCGTCCGAAGACACCGAGGCGCACTACTCCAACGACAATGAGGAGGAGGAGGAGGAAAACCCTCTCCCCCAAACCAAGGGGGAGAATAAAAGGAAGGTCGCCCATTCCGGGGAGGCCGAAGGGTCCAAGAAGGGAAGGACCCTCCCTCTGGACCACTCCACAACCGCCGCCTATAGCGAGGAGGATTGGTTACCCAGGGCCAAGCCCCTGGCGAAGTCATAAGTATTCGTATGCCAGAATACTTCTTGCAAGTTTTAGCTTGACGGCTTCTTATTATGTCAATATTTGTTTGTGAAGTCCGTCCAAAGCCCATATCGACTTATCCTCCTTGGATGGGTCCTTGAGCTCGTCGGAGATGGACAACTATTCGCTCCCGACGGCTTCCACTCCCTGGCCCGCGGATGACACCGAGGTGTTATCTCAGAGGATACCGGGCTAGGAGGAGGTAGTCCTGGTGAGGGAGTCCTAGATAAGGGGGTACCCGGACAGCCGAACTATATTCATCGTCCGGACTATAGAAGCGTCAAGATACAAGACTCAAGACTTCAGATCATGTTCGGATGGGACTCTCCTTTGCGTGGAAGATAAGCTTAGCAATCCGGATATTATGTTTCCATCCTTGTAACCGACTCCATGTAAACCCTAGCTCTCCGGTGTCTATATAAACCGGAGAGCATGGTCTTATACGGCCGATCACATTACAATCATACCATCATAGGCTAGCTCTTAGGGTTTAGCCTCTACGATCTCGTGGTAGATCTACTCTTGTATTCCACATATCTTCAATATTAATCAAGCAGGAAGTAGGGTTTTACCTCTATCGAGAGGGCCCGAACCTGGGTAAATATTGTGTCCCTAGCTTCCTGTTACCATCAGCCTAAGACGCACAGATCGGGACGCCCTACCCGAGATCCGCAGTTTTGAAAACCGACATTGGTGCTTTCATTGAGATTTCCTCTATGTCGTCGCGTCCAGGCTTGATGGCGTCTTCAATCGTCAACAACACGGTCTAGGGAGACACTTTTCTCCCTGGACAGATCTTTGTGTTCAGCGGCTTCGCACTGCGGGCCAATTCGCTTGGCCAGTTGGAGCAGATCGACAGCTTCGCCCCTGGTTACCAGATCAGGTTTAGAAACTTGAACTACACGGCAAATATCCATGGAGACTTGATCTTCGACGGATTCGACCCTACACCAGGGGCGCCGGACAACCACGACGAGCACGGCCTAGACCTGCTATCGGACAGTGCTCGGGACATCATCCCTGAAGCAGCCTTGGATCTAAATCCAAGGCAAATTGCGTTTCCTATGGACGGAGGGCTAGAACCCGTTCCGCAGGCCGCACACTTTCGGCGGTGGAGCCGAACACGGGTCGCACCGCCGTGGAGGCCTGTAATCCCGGACCCCCGGATTCATATCCGGTTGTTGGTCCTGGTCTGCTCACTCTCGAGCCAGCCGAGTGAGGCTGGGCTCCGGTAATGGAGTTTACCGCTGCAGACATCTTTCAGCACTCACCCTTTGGCGACATGCTGAATTCATTGAAGTCTCTCTCTTTGTCAGGAGACTCTGGACCGAACTATGTCCAGCTGGAGTGGGAAGCAGGCGACGAAGGAATTCGCTGCCGACCCACCACCCACTTTGTCGCCACGATCGATGATTTAACCGACGTGCTCGACTTTGACTTCGAAGACATCGACGGTATGGACGATGATGCAAGAGATATACAGGAGCTACCGCTCACAGGGCGGTGGGCAGCCACCTCTTCATACGATATATATATGGTGGACACTCCGAAAGAAACTAATGGCGATGAGGCGACGGAGGATAACCCCTCCAAGAAGAAAGCAAAGCATGGGCGTCGCCAGCGCCGCTCCAAGCCCCGCCAAGGCAATACCGGCACCGGAGACGATAATAATCCAGACGGTGCCGACGATGAATACAACCCCGAACAGCCCGCCTTCGAGCAGGCCGAACAGGAAGACGGGCATGACAGCCCAAACGAACAGGCGACGGACGGGTAACCGGAGGAGGACAACTACATGCCCCTCTCCGAAGACGAGATTAGCCTCGGCGACGACGAGTTCGGTGTACCCGAAGACCATGCAGAGCAGGAGCACTTCAAGCGCCGGCTTATTGGCACTTCGAGAAACCTAAAGAAGAAGAAGCAGCAGCTCCAAGCTGATCAAGATCTGCTCACAGATAGATGGACAGAAGTCCTGGCAGCCGAGGAATACGGACTCGAGCGCCCCACGGCTGACCGACCGCCTCGAGGTCGGGACAAAACGGCATATTGATGACCCACAAGTGTATGGGATCTATCGTAGTCCTTTCGATAAGTAAGAGTGTCGAACCCAACGAGGAGCAGATGGAAATGATAAGCGGTTTTCAGTAAGGTTTTCTCTGCAAGCACTGAAATAGTAGGTGATAGATAGTTTTGTGATAAGATAAATAGTAACGAGCAAAAGTAAATAAAGTAAATAAGGTGCAGCAAGGTGGCCCAATCCTTTATGTAGCAAAGGATAAGCCTGGACAAATTCTAATAATAATGAAGGAGCTCCCGAGGACACATTGGGAATTATTGTCAAGCTAGTTTCATCACGTTCATAAGATTCGCGTTCGGTACTTTGATAATTTGATATGTGGGTGGACCGACACTTGGGTACAGCCCTAACTTGGACAAGCATCCCACTTATGATTAACCCCTATTGCAAGCATCCGCAACTACAAAAAGGAGTATTAAGGTAAACCTAACCACATCACTAAACACATGGGTCCATATCAACCCCTAACGAAGCAACGCATAAACTAGGGTTTAAGCTTCTGTCACTCTAGCAACCCATCATCTACTTATTACTTCCCTATGCCTTCCTCTAGGCCCAAATAATGGTGAAGTGTCATGTAGTCAACGTTCACATAACACCACTAGAGGAGAGACAACATACATCTCATTAAAATATCGAACGAATACCAAATTCACATGACTACTAATAGCAAGACTTCACCCATGTCCTCAGGAACTAAAGTAACTACTCACAAAGCATAATCATGTTCATAATCAAAGGTTTAATAATATGCATTAAGGATCTGAACATATAATCTTCCACCAAGTAAACCAATAAGTATCAACTACAAGGTGTAATCAACACTACTAGCAACCCACATGTACCAATTTGTTGTTTTGGATACAAGATTGGATACAAGAGATGAACTAGGGTTTGAGAGGAGATGGTGTTGGTGAAGATGTTGATGGAGATTGATCCCCTCCCGATGAGAGGATCGTTGGTGATGACGTTGGTGATGATTTCCCCCTCCCGGAGGGAATTGTCCCCGGCAGAACAGCTCCGCCAGAGCCCTAGATTGATTCCGCCAAGGTTCCGCCTCGTGGCGGCGGAGTTTCGTCCGTAAGCTTGCCCATGAATTTTTCCAGGACAAAACCCTTCATATAGCAGAAGATGATTGCTGGAAGCCCACCAGGGGGCCCAGGAGATAGGGGCGCGCCCTATAGGGGGGGGGGGCCCCTGTCTCCTGGGTAGGGTGTGGGCCCCCTGGCCTATTTCTTTCGCTCATAAATTCTTAATAAATCCAAAAAGTGGTTTCATGGAGTTTCAGGACTTTTGGAGTTGTGCAGAATAGGTTTCCAACGTTTGCTCCCTTTTCAGCCAGAATTCCAGCTGCCGACATTCCCCCTCTTCATGGTAATCCTTGTAAAATAAGAGAGGATAGCCATAAGTATTGAGATATAATGTGTAATAACAGCCCATAATGCAATAAATATTGATATAAAAGCACGATGCAAAATGGACGTATCAACTCCCCCAAGCTTAGACCTCGCTTGTCCTCAAGCGGAAACCGAGATCAAGAAATATGTCCACATGTTTAGAGATAGAGGTGTCGATAAAAATAAAATACGGACATGAGGGCATCATGATCATTCTAATAATAGCAACATATATATAGATTTTGTCATATGATTTCCTATGTTCAAGTAATAACCAATTCACAATGTCAACTATGGTTCATAAACTTCATTGGGAACTAACAAACTATAATCTCAGTCATTGAATCAATTGCAATTTATCGTAACAGCAGAAAGAGTCAATAATAGAGCTTTTCAGCAAGATCACATACTCAACTATCTCGTAGTCCCCCATAATTGTTAACACTCACGCAATACTTGTGGTTATAGAGTTTTAGCCGGACACTGAGAAAGATAGGGGCTTATTGTGTTGCCTCCCAACGTATTCACCTTTAGGTGATGTCAACAATAATAGCCTATGCCAACTTACATTCAGCTTGATATATGTATCATGACCTTTCAAACACGAGGAGCTTGCCAAAGGATAAAATGAAAAAGTGGAAAGGTGAGGATCACCTTGACTCAAGTATAAAGTAAAAACATAAAGTAAAAGATAGGCCCTTCACAGAGGGAAGCAGAGGTTGTCATGCGCTTTTAGGGTTGGATACACAAAATCTTAATGCAAAAGAACGTCACTTTGTATTGCCCCTTGTATGTGGACCTTTATTATGCACTCCGGCGCTTTTATTACTTCCACAAAAAGTTCGTACAAAGCTTATTTTCTCTGCACTAATAATTCATGCATATTTAGAGAGAAATTTTTATTGCTTGCACCGATGACAACTTACTTGAAGGATCTTACTCAATCCATGGGTAGGTATGGTGGACTCTCATGGCGAAAACAGGGTTTAAGGAAGTTTGGAAGCACAAGTAGTATCTCTACTTGGTGCAAGGAGTTTTGGCTAGCATGAGGGGGAAAGGTAAGCTCAACATGTTCAGAAGGTCACTAACAATATACTTTAACGGAGATGTTGGAAAACATAAACCATTACGTTGTCTTCCTTGTCCAACATCAACTCTTTTAGCATGTCATACTTGATGAGTGCTTCACAATCATAAAAGATGTCCAAGATATTATATCTATATGTAAACCCCTCTTTCCTTATCACTTCCTATTAATTGCAGCGATGACCAAGGCTACGCTCATCAACTCTCAACAATTTTTATGCCTCATACTTTCTATGTGTGAAGTTATCACTATCCATAAGATCAACATGAACTCTTTTGTTCTTTCTACTTTCTCAAGATCATAGCAACATAGCAAAGCCCTTGACTCAACACTAATCTTTATTATAGATAGCACACGGACTCGCTTACAAAAAGAGATCACAACGAAATCTCAAAACTACTTGATATCAAAACTTCGAACTAATAAATCAAGATACTACTAAAAGAATCAAACTAAATAAAGCGGTAAAGATAGGAGTGTGATGGTGATACGATACCGGGGCACCTCCCCCAAGCTTCGCAGTTGCCAAGGGGAGTGCCCATACCCATGTGATTATTTCTTCTGAGGTGTTGGAGTGGGAATTGTTGCATTTTTCTTCTCTAGCTTGCGTCTGAGGCTAAAGTTTTCCTCCCTCAGATATTCATTCTCGAGCTCAAGTTTCATTATCTTTTTGCATAGTGCTGCCTTGTTGTCCTGCAAAAAACATGGTGGGATAGATTGGACCTTAGCGAGGCTTGACTTCTTGAACTCCACATGCATATCACCAGGTTGACGAAGTGGATCATCCTCTTCATCGGAGCTTGTCTCTTCCTTCCTCTTTGGATCATAGTCTTACTCTTCCTCTGTGGTCCAGCCATAATGTTCCACATCTCCATATACTTTTGGATTTGCAATATAATCAGCCACGTAACTCTCTCCCTCCGAATCTTGGGACGACATCTTGTTCCGAATCTGCAACAGGAACAGCTTGAAACGAAAACAGAGGATATTTGCGTGATACGGTGGCCAAAACCTTCGGGAGTATATATAGTGAATTTTTACCGACCAAAATACGTAACATACAAGAAAACGGAGTCCGGGGGGCACACGAGGTGCCCACGAGACAAGGGGCGCGCCCTACAGGGGGGGGGCGCCCTCCTCTCTCGTGGGAGCCTCGTGTCCCTTTCGGGCTACTTCTTTCTTCATAAAATTCTTAAATAATCCAAAACTGATGAAAATTGCCATTAGAGTTGTTTTGGAGTGGGTATACTTACCGTACCACGTACCTATGCCTTTTCGGAGTCTGGAACATTCTGGAAAGTGTCTCTTATGTACTGCTCTGGGGTTATGGTTTCAATAATATTAGTTTCAAAATTGATAGGGTTACCTGAAATATAATGCTTGATTCTTTGACCATTAACCACCCTACGATTTGTGCCTTCAAAGTTGTTAATTTTTATAGCACCAGAACGGTAGACCTCCTCGATAACGTAGGGACCTTCCCATTTTGAGAGAAGTTTTCCTGCAAAAAATCTTAAATGAGAGTTGAATAATAACACATAATCTCCTACGTTAAACTCACGCTTTTGGATCCTTTTATCATGCCAGCGTTTGACTTTTTCTTTGAAGAGCTTAGCATTCTCATAAGCTTAGGCTCTCCATTCATCAGGTGAGCTAATATCAAACAACCTCTTCTCACCGGCAAGTTTGAAGTCATAATTGAGCTCTTTAATAGCCCAATATGCTTTATGTTCAAGTTCAAGAGGTAAATGACATGCTTTTCCATAAACCATCTTATATGGAGACATACCCATAGGATTTTTGTATGCAGTTCTATAGGCCCATAATGCATCATCACGTTTTTTGGACCAATTCTTTCTAGATCTATTCACAGTCTTTTGCAAAATTATTTGAGCTCTCTATTGCTCAACTCTACTTGACCACTAGACTGCGGTTGATAAGGAGATGCAATTCTATGATTGACATCGTACTTAGCAAGCATCTTATGGAAAGCACCATGAATAAACTGTGAACCACCATCAGTCATAAGATATCTAGGGACTCCAAACCTCGGAAAAATTACTTCTTTAAGCATTTTAATAGAAGTGTTATGATTAGCACTACTAGTTGGAATAGCTTCTACCCACTTAGTAATGTAATCAATAGCAACTAAGATATGTGTATAACCATTGGAGGCAGGAAAAGGTCCCATGTAATCAAAGCCCCAAACATCAAATGGTTCGATAACAAGAGAATAATTCATAGGCATTTCTTGACGTCTACTAATGTTACCTATTCTTTGGCATTCATTACAAGATACGACAAACTTACAAGCATCTTTGAAAAGAGTAGGCCAATAAAAACCAGATTGTAGTACCTTGTGTGCAGTTCTATCTCCAGCGTGGTGTCCTCCATAGGATTCAAAGTGACACTTGCATAGGATTTGTTCCTGTTCATGCTCAGGCACACAACGTCTAATAATACCATCTACTCCTTCTTTATAAAGGTGTGGATCATCCCAGAAGTAATGTCTTAAATCATAAAAGAACTTTTTCTTTTGCTGGTATGTGAAACTAGGCGGTATATATTTAGCAACAATGTAATTAGCATAGTCTGCATACGAAGGTGCAGTACGAGAAGCATTGACAACCTCTAATTGTTCATCAGGAAAACTATCATTAATAGGCAGTGGGTCATCAAGAACATTCTCTAACCTAGACAAGTTGTCTGCAACGGGGTTCTCAGCTCCCTTTCTATCAATAATATGCAAGTCAAATTCTTGGAGAAAGATAACCCATCTAATGAGTCTAGGCTTAGCATCTTTCTTTTCCATAAGATATTTAATAGCAGCATGATCAGTGTGAATAGTAACTTTGGAATCAACAATATAAGGTCTAAAGTTATCACATGCAAACACAACTGCTAAGAATTCTTTTTCAGTGGTAGCATAATTTCTCTGGGAAGTATCAAGGGTCTTACTAGCATAATGGATAACATTCAATTTCTTATCGACACTTTGCCATAAAACAACACCTACAGCATAATCACTAGCATCACACATAATTTCAAAAGGTAAATTCTAATCAGGTGGCTGAACAATAGGTGTTGTGATCAAAGCTTTCTTAAGTGTTTCAAATGCGTCTACACAATCATCATCAAAGACAAAAGGAATATCTTTTTGCAATAAATTAGTCAGAGGCCTAGAGATTTTAGAAAAGTCCTTAATGAACCTCCTATAAAAACAGGCATGACCAAGAAAACTTCTTATACCTTTAATGTCCTTTGGACATGGCATCTTTTCAATAGCATCAACCTTGGCTTTATCAACTTCAGTACCCCTTTCGGAGATCTTGTGCCCCAATACATTGCCTTCATTAACCATAAAGTGACACTTTCCCCAATTCAGGACGAGACTAGTGTCTTCGCATCTCTACAAAACTCGATCAAGGTTGCTCAAACAATCATCAAAAGAGGATCCATAGACGGAGAAGTGATCCATGAATACCTCACAAATCTTTTCACAAAACTCGGAAAATATAGCCATCATGCATCTTTGAAAGGTAGCAGGTGCATTACATAAACCAAAAGGCATACGTCTATAAGCAAAAGTACCAAAAGGGCAAGTAAAAGTAGTTTTAGATTGATCCTCCGCTGACACATGTATTTGAGAGAAATCAGAATAACCATCTAGAAAGCAAAAATGTGTGTTTTTGGATAGCCTTTCTAGCATTTGATCAATAAAAGGTAAAGGGTAATGTCGGTGTCAAAACCGGCGGATCTCAGGTAGGGGGTCCCGAACTGTGCGTCTAGGCGGATGGTAACAGGAGACAAGGGACACGATGTTTTACCCAGGTTCGGGCCCTCTTGATGGAGGTAAAACCCTACGTCCTGCTTGATTGATATTGATGATGTGGGTATTACAAGCGTAGATCTACCATGAGATCAAGGAGGCTAAACCCTAGAAGCTAGCCTATGGTATGATTGTTGTTCGTCCTATGGACTAAAGCCATCCGGTTTATATAGACACCGGAGAGGGCTAGGGTTACACAGAGTCGGTTACAATGGTAGGAGATCTACATATCCGTATTGCCAAGCTTGCCTTCCACGCCAAGGAAAGTCCCATCCGGATACGGGACGAAGTCTTCAATCTTGTATCTCCATAGTCTTGGAGTCCGGCTGATGATGATAGTTCGGCTATCCGGACACCCCCTAGTCCAGGACTCCCTCAGTAGCCCCCGAACCAGGCTTCAATGACGACGAGTCCGGCGCGTATGTTGTCTTCGGTGTTCGCAAGGCGGGTTCTCCTCCATACTTCATGTGTTTGCCGAATAGTGTCCGGCTCCCTTATAAATGTTGCCCTCCTTGGCTTCCACGTCCAATAATGGCCCTCTTCCACGTGTCGTATGAATGCGAAAAGCCAGGGTATTTTTACGTTTTACCCCCCTAGCTGCGCGAATAAGCCGCCCATAAGAGAGGAGAGGATCCAGATCCGAATCACACCATCCTCCTTCCGCAAGCACTCATCGAAGCGCATCTGACAAAAATCCATTCCAACATGGACAGTCGACGCGGCTCCTCCTCTCGTGCTCCCAGTCCTCAGCCAGGAGATTGGAGGAGATGTTCAGTCCCGCATAGCAAGTTAGTGACGCTCCAAGTAGAGGGATACCTTCCCCCAGCCTTTATGGTTCCGGTTCGAGCCGGACTGGCCACCTACAAGGGTGGGAAGCAGGCGGAGAGCATCCCCAATCCCTCCAAAGGAGAGCGGGTATGCTTCGTCCCCTACCTAATAAGGGGACTCGGATTTCCCATACATCCGTTCCTCTGGGGGCTCCTGGAGTTCTATGGACTCCAACTTCACCACCTCACACCTGCCTCAATTTTGCACATCGCGGGCTTTGTAGCTCTTTGCGAGCTGTTCTTGGGCATCGAGCCCCATTTTGCACTGTGGAAGAGATTGTTTTGCCTCGTACCCCGTTCTGACGAGGGGTCGATATATCAAGTGGGAGGAGCCGAAATATGGCGCATCGCCGGGACCGGATATCTATCCGGAACCCCGAAGAAGGCGTCCGAAGACTGGCCTTCGGAGTGGTTCTATATGGAAGATGCCCCGCTGCCGGATCCAGTTCGGATCGGCCTCCCAGAGTTTAGCAACGCTCCTCTGAAGAAATGCCTGAGTTGGCGCCCGCGGAGCCCTCAACGGGAAGATGATAGGAGCATCCAATATCTGATGGGCCGGATAAGGTTACTGGCCCATTCCGGATTGACCATGATTGGAGTCATGGACACATGCATTATGCGAGGGGTGCAGCCGCTCCAATATAGGGGCCACCCCATGTGGGATTTCAACGGGGAGAATGACGCCACCCGTCATGGCCGCAAGGGGCCGAGATCGGCCGCCGATCTTGTGAAGATCCTGTCCGGCTTGTACAAGGGGGAGAAGGAGGACTTCCTCCGCACGAGTCCATTGAATGGATTCTCCATGAATAACCCTCGGAGCTGGGTAAGCGGACGTTTATATATCCGATCCGTGCTTTCAAAGATAAGTGACTTACTTTATGATTTCGATGTAGGAACTGCGCCGGGATGTGGAGGGCATAGAAAGCCCGACTCCACAACGCGGGGATCCGGGAAGATCCCTTGATCCGGCCTCCGGAGAGGATCCGGACATAATGGTGGAACTGATTGATGGGGTGTTCCACCAGCTCAGCATAGACAATGCTGTAGTCGCCATTACGGCTGACTACCCCGGTTTATCTCTGGCTTCCCAGGTGAGTACGACCGAAGTCCTGACACCATTACTTTTTAAATGCTTATTTCTGACCACCATGTACCAACGGTGCTTTGCAGGAGGTGCCTCTACGGCAGGAAGCCGAGCCCGCGGCGACTGACCAACTAGGGTCAGTGCGGCCCAGCAGGCAGAAGAGGAGTGCGGCGCGAATCGAAACGTCGCTGCAAAGGTATGGCGCACCATTGTCTTTAAGGGAAAGTCTCCTGGGAGGTATATTAATGCTCATGATTCTTCCAGCAGAAAGAGCGCTCGTCGGACTGTGCCCGGAGAGGTTGCCAACCAAGCCTCCGCCAGCCAGGCTCCAACACCTAGTCCGGAGGGGGAGGCGAGCGCAAGGTGTGAGCCG
Source organism: Triticum dicoccoides (assembly GCF_002162155.2). Taxonomy (NCBI): domain Eukaryota; kingdom Viridiplantae; phylum Streptophyta; class Magnoliopsida; order Poales; family Poaceae; genus Triticum; species Triticum dicoccoides. The sequence goes on along the minus strand of NC_041385.1, from coordinate 666,502,525 downwards.
GATGCTCCTCCAACGGAGGATGCCGACAGGTTGTCCGCCACCAGGTCTGAGGTGGAGAGCGCCATGAATCACAGGCGCCGTCAGACAGTTCTTCTTGATGCGTGTTTCTCCCCAGAGGCGTTGAATGCCTTTAATGCGGGAGAGCACACCTCCGTGCTGCTCAAGATGGTTTAACCAGAGCCACGGAGCAGTATGTGAAAGACATACGGGTGAGGAATTTTAATAGTTATATATGCCAGTAGCCCCCGAGACTTAAAATAGTTAAACTAACTGATTTAAGGATCATTTGTTATGCAGGATCTTATGGAGAGGAATACCGACCTGTCCCAGGAGCTTCAAGAATGCAAGGCCCAACTTGAGGCCGCACTAGCCGCCGCCGGGGGAGCCACAGAGACCCCCTCTGGTAATACATATTTCGAAAAGAGAAGTAGTTCATGAAGTGCGGCGTGTGTGTTTAGTCTGAAAATAATATTGCAAAGGGTGCCGAACTAGATCCGGACAAGCAACATCTGTTGCGCCAGCTAAAGGCCGGCGAGAAGGTACTTATGAGGGTGCAGCAGGAGAGGAACAAACTCCAAGATGCCAACACCCAGCTGGGCGAAGAACTAAAAGATGTTTGGGTCCAGCTGTCTAACTCCGTAAAGGAGAATCGGCGGCTTCGTCGCGGCATTTACAGTAAGTGCTTGAGCAAACTCTTTTGAAAGGAAGAGTTCGGCGAGGAAGTCGATTGACAGAAATGTGTCTGTAGGTGTGCTCACGGGTCGTCCGGCGGAGGAAATGCCTGGTTCCACGGGTGACCTTCTTCCCGAGCTGCTGCAATTGCACGAACATGTCCGGCAGGCGATGAGCGGCGTCGTTCAGGCCTTATGGCCTTCCGTCTCCCTACCCGAGGGTCTTGGAGGCCTTGCTGAGAAGCTTCAGGGAGTACGGCAGCGCTTCCGTCTGTGGAAGATATTGACCTGCCGTCAAGGCGCCAGGGAGGCCTAGGCCATGGTGAAGACGCGGTACACGAAGGCTGATCCAAACCACATGGCCGAGGTCGGACCTATGGGGCCCGATGGGAAGGAGATCCCTGTGAGCCTGATGTACGGCCAAGTAGAGTTGGTCGCGAAATATTCCCAACGGGATTGTAAACTAGACAGCCTGTTAGATGGGATTGAAGAGGAGTACAATCAGTCAGTTTGACGATGTAATTTAAAATGACATGTAAAATGTATTCTAGCCGGATTTTAGATTGTTTGTCATTGCGGACCTTTTCGCTTCAACCTCGGGACCCAACAGTCCGGAGTGTGTCCGAATACCCTCACGGCTATACAAAAACTGGGGCATGCATGGAGACCAGGCGTAGGGGTCATAAGTTCTTTATCAGACAAGTGCCCAACTAGCTATGTTATATTACATGGTTAGTAAGAAACATCTTCGAGGGAGAATAGTTCCGTTAGGGGTTCCTTTCCCTAGGAGGCATGCCCTAAAGTGCATGTCTGGACTGCAAAAAGAGCAGAAAAAGCATCTGGGGGCAGATAAATAAATAAGTAATAAATCATCTTTCAAGTCACCGACCGAACATTCCGTTAAGAACGCTAGCCTTCGGCTTCACCCAGTCCGAGGTACACATCCGGCTGACCCGGCAGTAACAATCGCAAAGGTGCTCCCTTTACCTCCTAGCCGAACAATCGGGAATGTAGGGGTAAGCACAGGAGCCAGGCAACCAGCTTGGCCAAAACTTAAGTCATATCGATGCATATAATGGTGAGTAAAAGGTACATGCGGAAGTATGACACATGTGTTGGGCATGAAGCCCGTATAAATAAGCTTCTGTTAAAGAAGCCCCCAGGTATAACGAGTGCGAGTAGCACATCGAGTGTGTACGAACAATGCGCAAATCATCCCTCAAAGGCTTTTACTGAAAGAGGGGGGAAAAGGAGGGAAACAAAAGACAGTGAAAAATATGAAAGGTGGACGGAGGAAGGAGACGAACTCTGAGTTCGGCGCTAGGCGTAGAATCTTCGGAGACGGGCTGCGTTCCATGGGTTCGGCTCGAGTCGGTTGTTAGATACGTTGCATAGACAGTATGCACCGCCGGTAAGGACTTGGTCAATGATGAAGGGACCTTCCCATTTGGGCTTAAGTTTGTCCTTTTTCTTGTCCGGCAGGCGTAGAACTAGCTCGCCAACATTGTAAGTTTTGGCCCATACTTCTCTGCTTTGATATCTTCGAGCCTGCTGCTGATAGAATGCGGAACAGGATTTTGCCACATCGCGCTCCTCCTCTAAGGCGTCCAAACTGTCCTGCCGATCCAACTCGGCTTCCCTTTCTTCGTACGTGTGCACGCGAGGTGAGTCATGAATTATATCGCAGGGCAAAACTGCCTCTGCGCCGTATACCATAGAAAATGGTGTGAATCTGGTAGTGCGGTTTGGCGTGGTCCGCAGCCCCCAGAGTACAGAGTCGAGCTCCTCTACCCAGTGCGTGTTAGATTCCGTGAGGGACCACACTAATCTGGGTTTAATGCCGCTCATGATTAGACCATTTGCTCGTTCGACTTGACCGTTAATTTGAGGGTGATATACTGAAGCGTAGTCGAGCTTGATGCCCATGTTTTTGCACCAGAGTTTAACCTCGTCAGTCGTGAAATTCGTGCCATTATCAGTGATGATGCTGTGGGGGACGCCAAAACGGTGTACTACCCCGGATATGAAGTCTATCACAAGTCCGGATTCGGCCGTTTTAACCGGCTTGGCCTCTATCCATTTGGTGAATTTGTCCACCATGACCAATAAGTATTTTTGCTTGTGGGTTCCCCCTTTAAGGGGTCCAACCATTTCAAGCCCCCAGACCGCGAACGGCCAAGTGATGGGTGTAGGTTTGAGGGCGGTGGGTGGCATGTGGCTTTGATTAGCAAAGAGCTGGCAACCGACGCATCATTGGACTAAGTACTGAGCATCTGCCCGGGCTGTCGGCCAATAAAATCATGTACGGAAGGCCTTGCCTACAAGGGCCCGGGCTGCGGCATGGTGCCCGCCGATTCCGGCGTGAATTTCAGCCAGGACATTTCGCCCTTCCTCTTCGGAGATACACCTTTGAAGGACTTCGGTTGTGCTTTTCTTATAAAGTTCTCCCTCATGGACCTTGTAGGCTTTAGATCGCCGAACTATGCAGCGGGCCTCATTTTGGTCTTCGGGAAGTTCCTGCCTAATTAAGTAGGCTAGGAATGCTTCCGTCCACGGGGCAATTAGTGCCATTATTTCGTGGGCTGAAGGTGTTATTTCATTGTCTGAGCCACCGATTGTGTCAGAATGTTCCGTGTTGGGTGGTGCAGTTGGTTCCGGGTTGTTATTTCCGGACTCCTCTTCCCATAGTATGGATGGATTAAAGAGCCGCTCTAGGAAGATGTTTGGAGGGACGATGTCGCGTGTTGCGCCGATGCGTGCCAACACGTCTGCTGCCTGGTTATCATCCCGGGCTACATGGTGGAATTCGAGTCCTTCGAACCGAGCTGACATTTTTAGGACGACGTTACAGTAGGCTGCCATTTTCGGATCCTTGGTGTCAAAGTCTCCATTTACTTGGGATATTGCGAGGTTAGAATCCCCGCGCACCTCTAGGCGTTGAATACCCATGGAGACCATGTAGAAGGGCCTCGTATTCGGCTGCGTTATTGGAGTCCGTGTACATTATTTGAAGTACGTATTGGACTGTGTCTCCGGTTGGGGATGTCAAGACGACGCCAGCCCCCAAGCCAGCCAACATTTTGGAGCCGTCGAAATGCATGATCCAATTGGACTATGCGCCGTACTCTTTAGGGAGTTCGGCTTCGGTCCATTCGGCGATGAAGTCAGCCAAAACTTGTGACTTTATAGCTTGTCGTGGTTTGTAGGTTATGTCAAATGGTAAGAGCTCAATGGCCCATTTTGCAATCCTGCCTGTTGCGTCGCGATTGTTTATAATATCGTTGAGAGGTACTTCGGAGGTCACCGTTATGGAACACTCTTGAAAGTAGTGTCGCAGCTTCCGGGATGCCATGAACATCGCGTACGCTATCTTTTGATAATGTGGGTACCGGGACTTGCATGGAGTTAAGATAGTGGATACGTAGTACACTGGTTTTTGAAGAGCGAATTTGTGCCCTTCTGTTTCTCGTTCGACGACGAGTACCGCGCTGACAACTTGATGTGTTGCCGCAATATATAATAACATCGGTTCGCCCAGGTTGGGCGCGGCCAGGACCGGATTTGTTGCCAATATGGCCTTAATTTCTTCGAGTCCGGCCGTGGCAGCATCCGTCCATTCGAAGTGTTCGGTGCGCCGCAGGAGGCGATAGAGGAGTAATGCCTTTTCTCCTAAGTGGGAGATAAAGCGGCTTAGAGCTGCCACGCATCCTGTCAGTTTTTGTATTTGTTTGAGGTTCTTTGGGGTATCCAATTGTGACAGAGCTCGGATCTTGGCTGGGTTTGCTTCAATTCCTCTACCGGATATGATGAAGCCCAAGAGCTTTCCGGCTGGTACGCCGAAAACGCATCTTTCCGGGTTGAGCTTAATGTCGTATGTTCGGAGATTGTCGAACGTGAGCCTCAAATCGTCTACTAGAGTTTCGACGTGTTTGGTCTTAACGACCACATCGTCTACGTATGCCTCCACTATTTTTCCTATCTGGGTAGCCAGACATGTCTGAATCATGCGCTGATATGTTGCGTCGGCGTTTTTGAGTCCGAAGGGCATTGTGTTGAAGCAGAATGGTCCGTATGGAGTAATGAATGCCGTTGCGGCCTGGTCTTTTTCCGCCATCTTGATTTGATGGTATCCGGAGTATGCGTCGAGGAACCACAATGAATCGTGCCCTGCGGTAGCATCAATGATTTGGTCGATGCGGGGGGAGGGGGAAAGGATCCTTTGGACAGGCCTTGTTAAGGTCTTTGAAATCGACACAAAGGCGCCAGGATTTATCCTCTTTTGGTACCATTACCAGGTTTGCTAGCCAGTCCGGATGTTTTATATCTCTGATGAATCCGGCTTCTAAGAGTTTGGCTAGCTCCTCTCCCATTGCCTGTCTTTTGGGTTCGGAAAATCACCGAAGAGCCTGTTTGACTGGCTTGAATCCTTTTAGGATATTTAGGCTGTGTTCTGCCAGCCTGCGTGGGATTCCTGGCATATCTGAAGGGTGCCAGGCAAAAATGTCCCAATTTTCCCGAAGGAATTCGCGTAGTGCGGCTTCTACATCAGGGTTTAATTGTGCCCCAATGGAGGCCGTCTTTGTGGGGTCCGTTGGATGGACCTGGAATTTGACTATTTCGTCTGCTGGTTTAAAAGAGGTGGACTTGGATCTCTTATCGAGTATCACATCGTCCCTATCCACCGTGGAGCGCAGCGCAGTGAGTTCCTCTGCCGCTAGGGCTTCGGATAGTGCCTCTAGGGCTAGTGCGGCTGTCTTATTTTCAGCGCGGAGTGCTATATCTGGATCACTGACAAGAGTGATGATTCCATTGGGCCCGGGCATTTTAAGATTCATGTACCCGTAATGGGGTATAGCTTGGAAAATTGTGAATGCCTCTCGCCCTAACAAGGCGTGATATCCGCTGCCGAACGGGGCCACTTGGAACATGACCTCCTTAGACCTGTAATTGTCCGGTGAGCCGAACACTACATCTAGTGTGATTTTTCCTGTGGAGCGTACTTCCCGACTAGGGATTATTCCTCTAAAGGTTGTGCTGCTTCGCTCAATGTGGCTCCAATCAATTTCCATTTTTTGAAGGGTTTCCTCGTAGATGAGGTTTAATCCGCTGCCGCCATCCATGAGTACATTGGTAAGACGAAAGCCGTCCACTATCGGACTGAGGACCAATGCGGCTGGTGCTCGGGCTATTCGGAATTTAGGTTCGTCGCTGGCATTGAAGGTGATAGCCGTGTCGCTCCATGGATTTGTTGTTGCTACTTGGTAGACTTCGGCGAGGCTGCGGATTGTTCGTTTCCGCATATTATTTGATGCGAAAGTCTCGAAGACTGTTAATACCGTACTGGTACTGTTGGGCTGGTTACCGGGGCTAGAAAACCTTCACCACTTTTGGCCACCTGCCGTAGTATCCAACATGCTCGAAGGCTATGTGTTGGAGTGGCGCCCTCTGTACTATGGATTTTACAGGGTCCGTTGAGCCATCCCTCCAGTAAGGTTCCGTGCCCTTTAGGGGTTTTTTGCTTTTTGGTTTTTAACCCAGGTGCTTGAATATGACGCACCCTTTTATTTCGAACTAGGGTTGTGTTCAGGGCCGGATTGTCCCAAAACCTGGTTTTGGTTTTCCGGGCACTCTCCATCACACAGTATTTTTGTACTATGGTTGCGAGGTCGGTGAAGCATGTAACTTCGTGACGACTTATGGCGTTCATGATTCCCTTGTCCGTGCAATTGTTGCAGAAAATTGAGATTGCGCTTTCCTCACGGTAGACTTTATCCTGTCCATAACTAGGAGGAATCTGGCCCAGTAATGATGTACTGTTTCATCGGGCTCTTGCCGTATTTGAGATAGATCGCTTATGTTTGGGTGGGTGGGCGGAATTAAATTCGGAACCCCGCCCAATCTGAGGCTCAAAGGCCGAGAAGTTTCCGGATTTGGATGCTTGGATTGCTTGATGTTATCCAACAGATCTGGTCCGATGCCTGACTTTAGGTTCAATACTTGATTGATGTCCGTCCCTCCGCGGGAATCCGGCATGGAGGGATCGGGAATCCGGACATAACTGGTTTTTAACATAGAAGAAGAGTCGCTGCATTGTTCCTCTACCACAACAACATGGTGGGTAGCCTGGGGAGAGTTAATTTCTCTCAGATCGGTTTTAAGCCCAATCTAATCGTAGTCTGTAGTGACTCCCAGGGCGGCGATGCGATCTAAGAGCTCATTTACGGAGGAGAGCTCCATAGGATCTAGCTGCTCGGCGAATTCCGAGTTGACATGAAGATCGCTTTTGATGACCCGAGAGGTCATTGTTGGAGCGGTGGCCGAACATGCGGTCATAAGAAAACTGCCTAGCCGGATAGTTTGGCCAGTGCCCAAAGCTCCCTTGACGACGGTGCTGTCTTTAAAGACGGGAAAAGGCATCCCTCCTGATTGCGACGGCACAGAGGAACTCTCAATAAAAGCACCAATGTCGGTGTCAAAACCGGCGAATCTCGGGTAGGGGGTCCCTAACTGTGCGTCTAGGCGGATGGTAACAGGAGACAAGGGACACGATGTTTTACCCAGGTTCGGGCCCTCTTGATGGAGGTAAAACCCTACGTCCTGCTTGATTGATATTGATGATGTGGGTATTACAAGAGTAGATCTACCACGAGATCAAGGAGGCTAAACCCTAGAAGCTAGCCTATGGTATGATTGTTGTTCGTCCTATGGACTAAAGCCATCCGGTTTATATAGACACCGGAGAGGGCTAGGGTTACACAGAGTCGGTTACAATGGTAGGAGATCTACATATCCGTATTGCCAAGCTTGCCTTCCACACCAAGGAAAGTCCCATCCGGACACATGACGAAGTCTTTAATCTTGTATCTTCATAGTCTTGGAGTCTGGCTGATGATGATAGTTCGGCTATCTGGACACCCCCTAGTCCAGTACTCCCTCAGGTAATGATCTTTCTTAGTAGCTTTATTTAACAGATCAGTTGGAGGAATAGCAATACAAGCAAGACCAATAATCTCATCCTTACTAGCCGGTTCCTTTTCACGAGGTTGTCTACTAAACTTAGCGAAATTAAACTCATGAGACATACCATCTATACCAACAGTGACAACATTCTTTTCACAATCAATCTTAGCACTAGCAGTATGCAAGAAAGGTCTACCAAAAATAATGGGACAAAAATTATCTTGTGGGGAAGCAAGAACAAGAAAATCAGCAGTGTATTTAATCTTTCCACAAAAGACTTCAACATCTCTAACAATCCCAATAGGTTTAATGGTGTCCCTATTAGCAAGCTTAATAGTAACATCAATGTCTTCTAATTCAACAGGTGCAATATCGTGCATAATTTCTTTACAAAGATCGTAAGGTATAGCATTACCACTAGCACCCATATCACATAATCCATTATAACAATGATCTCCTATTTTAACAGATATAACAGGCGTGCCTACAACAGGTCTACGTGTCTTAGTATCGGGTCTAGCAATATTAGCAGTTTAACCCATGAAAGAAATAACATGCCCATCTAAGTCTTCATCCAAGAGATCTTTAATCATAGCAATACTAGGTTCAACATTAATTTGCTCTGGAGGTGTATAAGTCCTAGTATTACTCTTACGAACAACAGTCAAACCTTTAACATGATCTTTTATCCTAACAGGAAAAGGTGGTTTTTCAACATAAGTAGTAGGACTAATAGGATCATTGTATGTAATAGTCTTTTCTTCGACTGTAATAGGTGCAACTACTTTCACTTCAACAGGAGGATTATATTTAAACCACTTATCTTTAGGGAGATCAACATGAGCAGCAAAAGTTTCACAAAAAGTAGCTACTATCTCAGAGTCAAGTCCATACTTAGAGCTAAATCCACGGAAAGCATCGGTGTCCATAAAAGATTTAACACAATCAAACTTGGGTGTCATACCTGACTCCTTACCATCGTCGGAACCCCAATCTTCAGAGTTGCATTTAATTCTTTCCAATAAGTCCCATTTGAAATCAATAGTCTTCAGCATATAGGAACCAGTACAGGAAGTATCGAGCAGGTTGCGATTATCAAGACAAAGCCGAGCATAGAAATTCTGAATAATCATTTCCCGAGAGAGCTCATGATTGGGGCATGAATATAACATTGACTTCAGCCTCCCCCAAGCTTGAGCGATGCTTTCTCCTTCGCGAGGCCAGAAATTATATATATAATTACGATCACGATGAACAAGATGCATAGGATAGAACTTCTGGTGAAATTCCAATTTCAATCGCTTATAATTCCAAGATCTCATATCATCACATAGCCTATACCATGTCATTGCATCTCCCTTCAAAGATAAAGGGAAGACCTTCCTTTTGACAACATCATCGGGAATACCTGCAAGCTTAAATAATCCACAAACTTCATCCACAAAGATAAGGTGTAAGTCGGGATGCAAAGTTCCGTCTCCTGCAAAAGGATTAGCTAGCAGTTTTTCTATCATACCCGAAGGTATCTCAAAATGAATATTTTCATAAAGTTCAGTAGGTTGAGGAAAATCTCTTTGCTCCTCTGGTTGGGGTGAAGATACCCCAAACACGCCACTCAAAGGATTAGTTTCCATAATGACAAGTAATAGAAAATTTCAGCATACTATATAATTGTTTCCTTACCAAGTTCCACTCACCAAGAGCGCTACGCTCCCCGGCAACGGCGCCAGAGAAGAGTCTTGATGACCCACAAGTGAGGGGATCTATCATAGTCCTTTCGATAAGTAAGAGTGTCAAACCCAATGAGGAGCAGAAGGAAACGATAAGCGGTTTTCAGTAAGGTTTTCTCTGCAAGCACTGAAATAGTAGGTGATATATAGTTTTGTGATAAGATAAATAGTAACGAGCAAAAGTAAATAAAGTAAATAAGGAGAAGCAAGGTGGCCCAATCCTTTATGTAGCAAAGGATAAGCCTGGACAAATTCTAATAATAATGAAGGAGCTCCCGAGGACACATAGGGAATTATCGCCAAGCTTGTTTCATCACGTTCATAAGATTCCCGTTCGGTACTTTGATAATTTGATATGTGGGTGGACCGACACTTGGGTACTGCCCTAACTTGGAAAAGCATCCCACTTATTATTAACCCCTATTGCAAGTATCCACAACTACAAAAAGGAGTATTAAGGTAAACCTAACCACAACATTAAACACATGGGTCCATATCAACCCCTAACGAAGCAATGGATAAACTAGGGTTTAAGCTTCTGTCACTCTAGCAACCCATCATCTACTTACTAATTCCCTATGCCTTCCTCTTGGCCCAAATAATGGTAAAGTGTCATGTAGTCGACGTTCACATAACACCACTAGAGGAGAGACAACATACATCTCATCAAAATATCGAACGAATACCAAATTCACATGACTACTAATAGCAAGACTTCACCCATGTCCTCAGGAACTAAAGTAACTACTCACAAAGCATAATCATGTTCATAATCAGAGGTTTAATAATATGCATTAAGGATCTGAACATATAATCTTCCACCAAGTAAATCAATAAGTATCAACTACAAGGAGTAATCAACACTACTAGCAACCCACAGCTACTAATTTGTGGTTTTGGATACAAGATTGGATACAAGAGATGAACTAGGGTTTGAGAGGAGATGGTGCTAGTGAAGATGTTGATGGAGATTGATCCCCTCCCGATGAGAGGATCGTTGGTGATGACGTTGGTGATGATTTCCCTCTCCTGAAGGGAAGTGTCCCCGGCAGAACAGCTCCGCCAGAGCCCTAGATTGATTCCGCCAAGGTTCCGCCTCGTGGCAGCGGAGTTTCGTCCCATAAGCTTGCCCACGAATTTTTCTAGGACAAAATCCTTCATATAGCAGAAGATGATCGCCGAAAGCCCACCAGGGGGCCCAGGAGATAGGGGACGCACCCTATAGGGTGGGCGCGCCCCCCTGCCTCCTGGACAAGGTGTGGGCCCCCTGGCCTATTTCTTTCGCTCATAAATTCTTAATAAATCCAAAAAGTGGTTTCGTGGAGTTTCAGGACCTTTGGAGTTGTGCAGAATAGGTTTCCAATGTTTGCTCCTTTTTCAGCCAAAATTCTAGCTGCTGGCATTCCCCCTCTTCATGGTAAACCTTGTAAAATAAGAGAGAATAGCCATAAGTATTGAGATATAATGTGTAATAACAGCCCATAATGCAATAAATATTGATATAAAAGCATGATGCAAAATGGACGTATCACATATCAGCAAAAATACCAACCCGTACCCCTGCGCTGGTTTACTACGGCCCGGGCCAATACTCAGGACCTGCGCGATAAACTGGATAACACCGCAGGACAACCAAGATCGATCTATGGATCACGGGGGCGCGCCGAAGCACATGGCGATGACCGTCATACCGGATACACTAACAACAAATCCGGTCGGGCCGAATACAACCAGTCAGACGCAGCCGGACTGCGCCGTGACATAGCCCGACATAGAGGCGCCGCACACCCCCTATGCTTCACTGATGAAGTGATGGTCATGAATTCTTAGAAGGGTTTAAACCTGTAAACATCGAATCATACGATGGCACCACAGACCCCGCGGTATGGATCGAGGATTTCCTCCTCCACATCCACATGGCCCGCGGAGATGATCTACATGCCATCAAGTATCTTCCCCTTAAGCTCAAAGGACCTGCCCGACACTGGCCAAACAGCCTACCCGTAAATTCCATTGGCAGCTGGGAAAACCTGGAAGACGCATTCCTTGACAACTTCCAGGGCACATATGTGTGACCTCCGGATGCCGACGACTTGAGCCACATAACTCAACAGCCCGGAGAATCAGCCAGGAAATTTTGGACTCGGTTCCTAACTAAAAAGAACCAAATAGTCGACTGTCCGGATGCCGAAGCCCTGGCGGCTTTCAAGCATAATATCCGTGACGAGTGGCTCGCCAGACACCTCGGCCAGGAGAAACCCAAGTCCATGGCAGCTCCTACGACACTAACGACCCGCTTTTGCGCGGGCGAGGACAGCTGGTTGGCTCGCAGTAGCACTACGCCACATTCTGGAACTTCAGATGTCCGGGACAATAATGGCAAGCCATGCCGCAACAGACACAAGCGATGGAACAACAGCGACAGCACCGAGGATACGGCGGTCAATGCCGGATTCAGCGGATCAAAATCTGGTCAGTGGAAGAAGCCATTCAAGCGCAACAATCAAGGATTGTCCAGTCTGGACCATATACTGGAACGCTCGTGCCAAATTCATGGCATCCCAGACAAGCCAGCCAACCACACCAACAGAGACTGCTGGGTCTTTAAACAGGCCGGCAAAATAAACACCGAAAACAAGGACAAGGGGCTGCACAACGATGATGACGATGAGCCCCGGCATCTGAACATGGGGGGCCAGAAGAAATCCCCCCCCCCCAAGTGAAAATGGTCAATGTGATCTACGCCACCCACATCCCCAAGCGGGAACGGAAGCGAGCGCTACGGGACGTATATGCGATGGAGCCAGTCGTCCCCAAATTAAACCCATGGTCAGCTTGTCCGATCACCTTTGATCGTAGGGATCATCCAACTAGCATCCGTCACGGCGGCTTAGCCGCATTGGTTTTAGACCCAATTATAGACGGATTTCACCTCACAAGAGTCCTTATGGACGGAGGCAGCAGCCTGAACCTGCTTTATCCGGACACAGTGCGGAAGATGGTCATCGATCCTTCAAGGATCAAGCCCACCAAAACCACCTTTAAAGGTGTCATTCCTGGAGTACAAGCCCGTTGCACGGGCTCTATAACATTGGAAGTGGTCTTCGGATCTCCGGATAATTTCCGAAGCGAAGAGCTAATCTTCGATATCATCCCTTTCCGCAGTGGTTACCATGCCCTGCTCGGACGAACCACATTCGCTAGATTCAATGCGGTACCACACTATGCATATCTCAAGCTCAAGATGCCAGGCCCGCGCGGGGTCATAACAGTCAACGGCAATATAGACCGCTCTCTCCGTACAGAAGAACATACTACGGCCCTTGTGGCAGAAGTACAATGCGGCCTCCTCCGGCAAACCACCAATCCGGCGACGACATTTTGAAGCCCCGTCAAGTGAGGGCGGAACACCCCGCAGCAAGATCAGCAGGCACGACAAGAGCAGGACTAGCAGTCCGGCCTCCACTCAAATATCATGAAAGCAGCATTCGTGCCACGCGTACACAATTACGCACTCAAAATACCATGGGCACAGGCGGAGGCGTATCAAGGGCTCAGTCAACAGTACGGTATCACTTCATAACCTTGCCATTTCACCTTTAAGGACATTGCTTTAGTGCAGCCTCTCCAGAATATCCGGATTGTCGGACTTACATAGGAGAGGAAACCCAGGAGGCAACAGGCTTTGGGCATAGCAGGAAACACCCAGGTGGAATCTATTTACGATCATGTTTCCCGCTTTATCTATCTGTACGTAGCCTGTCCCTGGATAGGATAAGTCAAATCATCCTTCTTTTTTTTGTCTCTGCTTAATGCACACATTGTAAACATACACTTAAACGTATTATTCATCAATGGGAGACCACATATAGCTTCAGCTTACTTATTTTTAATTGAGCATTTTTTATAAATGTCTATTTAATTTTGCATCCGTACACTTTGGTACGTGTAGTTTGCCAGGGGCTCCTTATGGTACCCCATAATATGGCAAGTCATGTCCGAACACTTTCAACAGTGCGGCACACCGAACTTATAGCATTATATGCATCAGCTCCAAATCATGTCTAGGTTACGGTTGGGATAGCCCGGCTCCCTTGCTTTGGTGCCTTACGTTCCGTTCATTCGGCTAAGATACCGCAGGGAGAACTACTTCGATTGTGCCCTGGTTCTGCCGGACGAGCACCTCGGTAGAGAAAGCACAAAACTGTCCGACATGATGTGGCGAGAGACTGGTCGCTGTTCGAGAGGTCTTAAAATCCTTAAAGATTTTTTCTGCTTTAGGCGTTAATTCGGCTTTGTGCGATATAGGCGTGTATAGCGCCCCAATTCGGCCTTCCAGATTTTAGGGGCTTCGCCGAAATTTAAAATCATATACTTCTATGGCTAAGTGAAGGTTATAAAGCTGTATAGTCCGATTGCCTGGTTCACTGCACTGGACACCTCCTAGGGACCAAACATTTGGATAAAGAGTGTCCGGGTCTTCCACGAACACCACAGTACTAGTTACACGGGGGCGGAAGCCAACGACTGGTCTACTTTCAGAATTTGATAAATAGCCGCACAGAAGGTAATATTTTAAATCACAACAGCGCTACATAGAGCAAGTAACTTCGTTTTAAATTACAAACATGACATAAGTGAATTCATTCAAAAAATTATGTCTTGGGTACATTCATCGGCCACGAGGCAAGCACCCTTCATGACGCCATCATAATACTTCTCGGGGACGCGATGCGGCTTGCCCTCCGCCGGCCCGTCCTTCACCAGCTTCTCCACATCCAGCTTGCCCCAATGCACCTTGGCGCGGGCATGGGCCCGGCGGGCACCCTCAACGCAAACGGATCGCTTGATGACTTCCAGTCGCGGACAGGAATCCACCATCCGCTTGATCAGGCCGAAGTAGCTGGTGGGCAGAAGCTTGCCAGGCCATATCCGGACTATGAGATCCTTCATAGCCACTTCGGCCGCCTTGTGGAGTTCGACCAACAGCTTTAGTTGGTCACTCAGAGGCATTGCATGTTCGGCCCCAGCATACTGGTACCAGAACAACTTCTCCGTTGAGCTCCCCTCCTAGGCACGATAGAACTCCGCGGCATCGGATACGCTGCATGGCAGGTCTGCGAATGCCTCTGGAGAGCTCCGGATTCTAGTAAGTAAAAGAAATGCCTCCTCCACATGTTTGCTTTGCATAAAAAATTTCTTACCCGCCGCTATTTTCTTGGCCTCCTGGATCTCTTGCTGAGCCCTCTCGGCTTCGGCCTTGGCGTCTTTTGTATTTGTAAGGGCCTTCGCAAGTTCGGCATCCTTTGCTTTAAGCTCCCGCTCCGCAGAGTCGAGCTTCTTGCCGAGCTCCTGGAGCTCTTCTTGTACCTCGCCCACTCGGGCCTCTTGCTTTTTGCATTCCTTGAGTTCCAAGGCCGCTTTGTGTTCGGCCTCGGTCAGCGCCTTCTTGAGAGACGCCACTTCAGTGGCGGCCTCTGTTACCACATCACGACGACTTGTCGTTAGCATAATCAAACCTCGTTTACTATTTATTCTCTGAGAAAGGGGAATCACTCATCTTTGTTCTCTTCGAGCTGCCTCCTAGCGAGGCCGAGCTCTCCCTGTGCCCGCTCTAAATCCTATGTCAAGCCGGCGATTTCGGCCGTGCGAGCAGCAGCGGCCAGTAGCACAGACTGTTTATTTGCATTCAACACTTATTGTTAGATTCCTGCGGATTATAATTGACCCTTCGTTTGGTTTTTCTTTCCGAACACCAAACAGAGTATCAGGGGCTACTACCTATCTGGTGGTGATTTTACACATTTTTACTAGTTACCTCAAAGCCTGTTAGGAGGCTAGTGCAGGCTTCGGTTAGTCCGCTCTTGGCGGACGAAACCTTATGAATCACCGCACTCATGAGAGTATGGTGCTCTTCATCTAGGGAAGCGCCTCGAAGCGCTTCCAGCAGACAATCCGGCGCCCGGGGCGCAACGGAAGTCCTTGATGTAGACGGTCCTCCCTCCATAACGAGGGGTTGCCCACCTAAGTCCGGAACCACTGAAGGCTCCGGAACAGTGTTTGGCTGAGTGCCCGGCTGGCCGTGGCTCTCATCGACATGAACCGCGGGGACTTTGAACCCCGCAAGTCCGACGCTTGGGACGCTGCCTTGAGGCGCCTCCAGGGCCACCTCCGCCATCGTCGGGAGCCTTTGGGATAACACCTCTGTGTCATCCACAGGCCGAGGAGTGGTGGCTGTCGGAAGTGAGTTCATTGCTGACTCACTCAGGGACCCGTCCGAAGACAACACTCGCGGATGGGCCCTCGCCGGACTGTATACAAGTTCGGCATTATAAACAAAATTATGAAGAAAAAATTACGATTGAGTGTGGATACTTACGACCGCACGAGGGGCTTCTTCCTGGGCAGCCACCCTTCCTCGCTATCGGCGGCGGTGGCGGAGTAGTCCGGAAGGGATGCTTTTCCCTTCTTGGACGTCCCAGTCTCCCCCACCGGGGCGGCCTTCCTCTTATCCCCTCCCCGGACACGGGGAGGTGGTGTTTCTCCTTGTTCCTCCTCGCCTCCGCAGGAGGAATCTGCCTCTTCGTCATGAGACGACAAGGGTATGACGGCCTTACGCCGGAGGCCTCTCCGGGCCTCCTAGTTCGCCGTCTCAGGCCCCCCATCCTTTCCGGACGGGGCGGCCTCTTCTTATTCTTCTTCCCCTTCGGGGGAGGAGTGCACCTCGTCATCTTCGGACGAGGCTTGCGCAGCTTTACTTCGGAGACCCTTTCGGGTCCCCGGGGCCTTCTTATCGGCCTTCTTCTCCGGCCCCTTGTAGGGCAACAGGACCAACATCTTCGTCAGAAGATCACTGGCTGGGCTTTCCAAAAATGGAGCCGGACTATCGATCCGCTCCGCTGTCTCCACATACTCCTGAAACAAATATACACAATCACTTCAGAATTCCCCCATGATTATATTAGGAAGAACTGGACCCACCAGCGGCCTGAGAACTTACCTGGGTAGGTTGTCGTGCGGCGTGGAGCCCGCGATCCTCGGTTATGAGAGGAGGTACCTCGGTGGCATTGAACAATGCCTTCCATGCGTTCTTATACTTCATGCCGTAGAGCCTCTGGAGCGTCCGGTGTTCGGCCGAGACGAATTCCCACAAATTGAATGTCAGCCTTTGGCACGGCAGTATCAGGCGAATGAGCATGACTTGGATCACGCTGACAAGCTTGATGTTCTTGTCCTTCATGCCTTTGACGCGGGAGATGATTTTGGTCTGCTCTGCAGATTCGCCCCATAGCAGGCCCTTCTGTTCCCAGGAGGTGAGCCGCATAGGGGGTCCAGATCGGAACTCGAGGGCCATCGCCCAGTTGGCGTCGCGTGGTTCAGTGATATAGAGCCACCCCGATTGCCACCCTTTCACGGTTTCCGCAAAGTAGCCTTCAGGCCATGTGACATTAGGCATTTTGCCCATCATGGCTCCTCCACACTCCGCTTGCTGGCTGCTCACAATCTTCGGCTTCACGCAGAAGATTTGGAGCCACAAGCCGAAATGTGGCTTGATGCAGAGGAAAGCCTCGCACACGATGATTAATGCCGAGATGTTGAGGACGAAGTTCGGACCTAGATCATGGAAGTATAGCCCGTAGTAGAACATAAGCCCGCGGACGAAGGGGTGGAGTGGAAACCCCAGTCCACGGATGAAGTGGGCAAAGAACACGACCCTCTCGTGGGGTCCTGGAGTTGGAGTGACCTGCCCCGCGTCTGGTAGCCGGTGCTCTATGTCTGCAGCTAAGTATCCGGACATCCGGAGATTCGTGATCTTCTTCTCCGTCGCGGTGGAAACCACCCACTTGCCTCCTGCTCCGGACATGACTAACTGTGCGGAGAAGACCTGGACTAGGGCGCTGGAGCTCGAGAGGGCAAGAGTATGCGATGGGGGAAGAAGTCATGGGTAAAAATAAGGAACTCTTATCCCTTTATAGAGGCGATGAAAGCGGTGCACCTCCCCACTAGCCTCTTGAGAATCGCTTACTTCCCCAGCGCCACGATTGATGGCACTGGGGGATTACCCATACCCGTATTGATGAGAATCCCGCGATAAGGGGACATGATCTCTGCTTTGACAGGACGTGTCAACGAAACCGCCTCGCAATACGCGCTGTGGCTGGTTGTGGAAAAACGGTTCGAGTAATGACCTGGCCCTAATGGCATGTCACGTCGTCTAAAAGTTGTCAGCTAGAGTATCATTCTCTCTACGGTGGTATGTGAAGATCATTTTGCAGATTCGGACACGGTCTATGTGTTCGATAATAACCTTGGAGTATTCGGAGGAGGAAACCACCTTGCAATGCTCAAGACAAGACTATGCGCTGGACTCATCGTCATTGAAGCCTGGTTCAGGGGCTACTGAGGGAGTCCTAAGTAAGGGGGTATCCGGACAGCCGGACTATATTCATCATCCGGACTATAGAAGCGTCAAGATACAAGACTCAAGACTTCGGCTCGTGTCTGGATGGGACTCTCCTTTGCGTGGAAGATAAGTTTAGCAATCCGGATATTATGTTTCCTTCCTTGTAACCGACTCCATGTAAACCCTAGCTCTCCGGTATCTATATAAACCGGAGAGCATGGTCCTTAGAAAGCCGATCACATTACAATCATACCATCATAGGCTAGCTCTTTGGGTTTAGCCTCTACGATCTCGTGGTAGATCTACTCTTGTATTCCACATATCTTCAATATTAATCAAGCAGGAAGTAGGGTTTTACCTCCATCGAGAGGGCCCGAACCTGGGTAAACATTGTGTCCCTTGCTTCCTGTTACCATCAGCCTAAGATGCACAGATCAGGACCCCCTACCCGAGATCCACCGGTTTTGACGGGGCTCGTAGGGGGGGAATATTCCCATGGATTCGTTTGAGGCGGGCCGCAGCAGGCTTGGCCCCCAGCCGGATACTGCACCGGAACCTATAGTGGTTCCAGATTCAGGCAGGCAGGCCCCCACCAAGTGGGGCGAGCCGCCTATGCCGATGACCTCTGTCCATCAAGAGGCATCGGATAACTTGGTGGAAGCGCTTCAGAGCGCTTCCCTTGATGAAGGACACCGTACTCTTATGAGTATGGTGATTGTGAAGGTTCAGTCCGCCAAAAGCGGATTGACCGGAGCCTGCGCCAGCCTCCTGACAGGCTTTGAGGGAAGTAATTTAAATTATGAGAAGGTATCACAGTATAGACAGTAGCCCCTGATGCTTTGTTTGGTGTTCAGGAAGAGAAGCCGAACAGAGGATCAAATATTATTCCTAGGAGTCTAATCATATTATGTCTATGTGAATAAGCAGGAGTCGCTACTGGCCGCCGCTGCTGCCACTGCGGAGGTCTCCTGACTGAGGCAGAACCTGGGGCGGGCCGAAGAAAAGCTCGGCCTCGTGAAGAGGCAGCTCGAGGAGAACAAAGGTAAGTAATACCCCGTCTGAATGTTATATACTGGAAAAAATCGTTGATGCTAATAGAAGCATGATGAATTTTACTAGGGGCCACGACTGAAGTGGTGGCCCTTAAGAAGGCGTTGTCCGAGGCCGAAAACAAAGCAGCCAAGGAGCGCACCGAGAGCGAAAAACAAGAGGCTCGGGTTGTTGAGGTCCGACAAGAGTGTCGGTGTCAAAACCGGCGGATCTCGAGAAGGGGGTACCGATCTGTGAATCTCAAGCTGATGGTAACAGGAAGCAAGGGACACAATATTTACCCAGGTTCGGGCCCTCTCGATGGAGGTAAACCCCTACTTCCTGCTTGATTAATATTGAAGATATGTGGAATACAAGAGTAGATCTACCACGAGATCGTAGAGGCTAAACCCTAAGAGATAGCCTATGATGGTATGATTGTAATTGTGATCGGCCTTCTAAGGACCATGCTCTTTGGTTTATATAGACACCAGAGAGCTAGGGTTTACATAGAGTCGGTTACAAGGAAGGAAACATAATATCCGGATCACCAAGCTTGTCTTCCACGCAAAGGAGAGTCCCATCCGGACACGAGCCGAAGTCTTGAGTCTTGTATCTTGACGCTTCTATAGTCCGGACGATGTATATAGTCCGGCTGTCCGGATACCCCCTTATCCAGGACTCCCTCAATAGCCCCTGAACCAGGCTTCAATGACGATGAGTCCGGCGCGCAGCCTTGTCTTCGGCATTGCAAGGCGGGTTCCTCCTTCTGAATACTCCAAGGTTATCATCGAACACGTAGACCGTGTCCGGATCTGCAAAATGATCTTCACATACCACCGTAGAGAGAATGATACTCCAACTGACAACTTTTAGACGATGTGTCATACCATTAGGGCCAGGTCATTACTTGAACCGTTTTTTCACAACCAGCCACAACACGTATTGTGAGGCGGTTTCCTTGACACGTCCTGTCAAAGAA
This sequence comes from Triticum dicoccoides, assembly GCF_002162155.2. Lineage (NCBI taxonomy): Eukaryota > Viridiplantae > Streptophyta > Magnoliopsida > Poales > Poaceae > Triticum > Triticum dicoccoides. Next base: position 666,482,749 of record NC_041385.1, on the reverse strand, counting down.
GAGATCATGTCCCCTTATCGCGGGATTCTCATCAATACGGGTATGGGTAATCCCCCCGTGCCATCAATCGTGGCACTTGGGAAGTAAGCGATTCTCACCAGGCTAGTGGGGAGGCGCACCTGTCGGATTTCGGTTCCGACAGACCCTCTAGATTCGAACACTGGGGTGCGCGCGGAGATTTCGCCATCTACCTACCTGCGCCTCACCGCCTCGCAATGGATCTAAGCTATGAAAAGTGCAACACAAGAGACACAGGGTTTATACTAGTTCGGGCCACCATTGTGGTGTAATACCCTACTCTAGTTTGTGGTGTGGTGGATTGCCTCTTAGGCTGATGATGAACAGTACAAGGAAGAACAGCCTCGCAAGGGTCAGTTCTTGGCTGGTGCGATGAACTACTAAAGGGAGTTCTGTCGCTCTCCCAGATGATAATCCGATCGATTTCTAGATGCCTCTACCTTGTGGGTGGCTAGTCCTATTTATAGGCCAAGGCCCTGGGCCTCTTCCCAAATGTTGAGCGCGAAGGGCGCCAACAATCGGCCAATTTGAAGGGGAACATCTAGTACACTTATCCTGACTAAAGTCGGTCCTCGCCTGCCAAAGACTCTGATGATGACGCCTTCCTGGGCTCCACAATGACCTCCATCCTGCCGTTCTGCTGGTCTTGGTCTTGTTGCACCAAAATGGATGCCTTTGCTTGATGCTCTTGCCTGCGCTTGCTCACTTAGCACCAAAGAGGAAAGGGAGGACACTGCGAGGGCTGGCGCCTACCTAGCGCCCTTGGTCATCATGGCTTGTGTCATGGGCACCTCGTGGGGCGCCCCGCCTTGATCTCTCCGCCTCCTCGCGAGCTAGCCTGGCGAGGCCGTGCCTGAGGAATCCTCCCGTCGTACGCCCCGCGAGGCTTGGCCCCTCACGAGGGTCTTGAGCTCGTGCTGATGAAGATGGGCCGCCCCTTGAGCCACGCCGCAGGCCGCAGGCAGGCAAGTCTGGGGATTCCTGTTACTAGAATGCCGACAGTAGCCCCCTGGCCCAAGGTGCGCCCGGACTTGGCTGAGCAGAGAAGCAAAGGGGCAAGTGCTAAGCGCCGCGGGCCCTAACAGCCTGCGGCCTTGGGCGCCGCGTGGCAGTTGACTGGACGTGGGCGCCTTAGCAATTGCGTGAATCGACAAAAGAGCGGTATCTGCCTAGGCTTTGCTTCCCTTGCTTCCTCCGGTCATTGCCCAGATCCCCTTTCTTGCACCCTTCCTTTCTGCCTCCGAAATCTTCAGATCTACTTCGACCGCATGCCCTAGCAAGACATGGCACCTCGCCAGACCCCGGCCGAAGCTTGGTACTCACCCGCCTTGGATTCGCCGAACGTATCGGAGGCGAGCCTTGCCCGGATGCGCCGGATGGTGGCGGCGCAAGGCATCGACGGGGCAAAGGTGTTCAAGGTCGGCTCCGCTCTTGTCGAGGGCCAAGGGAGCACCTTCTATCCGCTCTTTGTAAGCGCCATTGCTGCCGGTCTGGTGCCTCCTTTTTCTAAGTTCTTCTTCTCTGTCCTCCGCCATTACGACCTGCAAGCTCTACACCTCCACCCCAACTCTTTTCTTCTTCTGGCGATCTTCGCCTACTATTGTGATGCTCACGTCGGAGTGCAGCCCTCGGTGGCCTTGCTGCGCCACTACTTCTCCCTTTGGTCCTCTCGTGGTCCTCTCTCCGCGTGCGCGAGCTTTGTCGCATATGGCGGCTCCAACGCCATCTCGAAGCCCGAAAAGAGGATTGAGGGCTTCAGGAGCAAGTGGATCATGGTACATGCTGGGCGCATCCACCCTCGGCTGATTCTACCCACAGAGCAGCCCACGAGCTCTGATGATTGGTCTCGCACGGAACTGGTGGACTCCCGTGCGAAGCCGGTGTTGGAGAAGATGGATGCGGATCTGAGGCCGGCAAACATGGCGGCGGCGAAGCTGACGGGTGCATCGCTCCTGAGGGAGTTCCTGGAGCACCAGTTGGCCCCGGTTCATAAGTAATCGCCTCCGCTGTGGAGGCCCCGCCTGAGCCCCACAGTCTTGGCCGACGAAGATCTGGCCGCAGTCCTCCAATCTTTGGTCGGAGGAGACGTGGCGAGGCTGGAGGGCGCCCCTGTACTCCGAGGCTACCGACGGGGAGTCGCGAGCGCCCCTCCCCCGGTGCAGGTCCCACGCTCTTTGCCTCTTGCCGAGCGACAATGAGGATGACGACAAGCGGGGCGGCGAGATCTTGCCCCCGATCCGGAAGAAGGATAGGACTGGGCTGGTCCCCCTCGGGTCTGCCCCGGCTCCGAGGCGACTCGCAGACACGCCTCCTGCGTCCGAGCCTCTTGAGGCTGATCCCAGCAGCCGGCTCTCGGACTTCAAGTACGGCCGAAGGTTGCTTGAGCTCGCGAGCGGCGACCAGTAAGTGCTTGATTCTTGTTTCATTCCCTGTTTTGTCGCTGAGGCTTGACGTCCGTATCTCCTGGATAGGCTGGCGCCTGCGGCGAAGAAGCTGAATGGGACTCCTGAAATTCCGTCTGGGGCAGCGCCCCTGCCCACGAAAGAGGGTGACTGCAAGGCACGGGCCTCTCCTACCCAGTCGTCCTCACGAGGCCTGATGGAGCTGGCTAGGGCGAGCTCAGCCCCCATGGCCCAAGCGACTCCTGAGGTATCCTTGACTGATGCCACTGCCACAACTGTTGGGGCGCAGCAAGTCCCGCCTGTGGTTACAATGCCATCCTCTCCTCCTACTCCACCAACTGATGTCTCTTCGACTCCTTGCACTGTCCTGGATCGTGTTGCTGCTGAACTGGACCGGCTGCGGCAAGATCTTCTGGGTGCCGACCCTTGCTTGGTGGTCGGGTGCTTGTAGCTAGCTTCTGGCTGGATTCGTTCCGACGCTTCGATTTGGGCGGCGCTGGTTCAGGCCTCGACGGCTTGCGACGAGGAGAAGCTGGTCATCCTTGAGGTGAAGGCTGCTCGCGACGTCGCCTTGGGGGAGGTGGCCGATGCCCAAGGTCGCTGCAAGGCGTTGGAGAGCAAGCTGTAGGGCCTGCGGGACCAGCTTGCCAAAGAGGCCCGTGTTCGCCAAGAGAAGGAGGAAGACTTGAAGGCTCGCCAGGTGGCCGTCAAGGATCGAGGCTCCAAGCTTAACAAGCGCCGTGACCGCTTGGGCGCACTGGAGCAGGAGTTGGAGGCGTGGAAGGTCGAGCTGGACGGCAAGGCGTGGGTCCTTGCCGAGGACCGCGAGGCCTTCACGGAGATGGAGGTGAAGGCTCGCGGCTTGCTGAGGTCGCTTTACAACAGTAGCCTGGAAAGCCCGCTGGCCGGCGCCGAGGATGGCCCCGCCAAGCTGCTCCCCTTCCTGATCCGTGCTCTTGAAGATGTCACCCTTGGCCTTGGCCCTACGGCTTAGGCCGAGGCGCGTGTCTTGTCTTCTGCAGCGCTGACGCGGGTCCTTACCCACGTCTACCTTCGCGATCCCAACGCCGACCTCGACAGCCTGCTGGAGCCAGCGAGCGGCGAGCTTGCCGCTGCCACTGCTGAGGCCGTAAAGGGTCATGCGGAGGCTCTTCTGGGGAAGTTCCGGGCCTTCAGCACCAAGCCGAAGCGAGGCGCTGCTGGTCCTGCAGCTGGCTCCGCCACCAACAAATGACTCTGTTGTGGCTCCTATTCTGCTTTCAGCTCCTGCAACATGCATCATGCCTCGGGGAGGCGTTTAAACTTGTGTTTGGTGTAGTGATAACAGTTATGGACTGTAATATTTTCTTTTGAATTCCTTGAGAGTTGCGCTCTTCCTACTTGCTTTATGTTCTACGCCGGCAGAGCCCGGCCCCGCAAATACCTCAACCGCCATTAGCCCCGACCGGAAACCAGGACGGGACCAAGGAGTGAGGGGCTACGTGACAAGTTAGGCTCCTGAGTCGCGATGCTCAGGAGTCCCCCTTGGCGCACGAACAACAAGTAGGGAGGCGAGATGTGTGGGTGAATCTACCATTCTACGTCTACAGAGCCCGGCCCCGCACATAACTCAACCGCCGTTAGCCTTTCGGAACTAAGGAGTGAGGGGCTACATGACCAGTTAGGCTCCTGAGTCGCGATGCTCAGGAGTCCCCCTTGACGCTCAAACGGCCTTCGTACCTTGGCTCCGCTCGGGGAGGGACGTGCGACGAACCAGGCCCGAGGGGCCTGGCTGGGTGGCATACGCCCGGGCATGACCCAGGCGCAGCCCCCGTGCCCAGCCCCCTCGCACGGCACTCCCGAGGGGAGGCGTTGCGATGAGGCCAGACACTGAGCTTTGGGCTCCCTGAGGTTGATGCGGCCGGGGGCCACCCTCAGTTGTTTATCACCAGCGCGGAGCATAGCGCTTTCGTATGTGTACGGGCATAGCCGCTCCTCGAAAGTGTCGTCAGCCAGCGCGGAGCATGGTGCTTCCACTGGTGCGTGGGATGGGGCTCCCCTCCAGGAGGAGCCCCCGGGGCGTGTACAACCCCGCCCTGACATGTGGCTGGCACGGTAGGGCCTGAGGAGGTGTATCTGGACACCCGTGAGCCAGTGTGGGACTCACGAGGCCCTACCTCAAGGCGGGTTGCGCCTGGCACTAGGCTTAACTTGTGATTTGTTCCTGCAAATTTGGCTAGATGCCGACGCTCTACGTCCTCGGGTCCCGACCCTCGAGCGGGTCTCAACCGTCGCTGGTTTGCCGTGGGCAAAGCCAGAGGGTGAGGGCTGGAGGGCCAGTAGGAGCCCTGAGCCACGATGCTCAGGTACCCCCCCTTTAACGCGCAAGCTTGGTTAGATGCCGATGCTCTACGTCCTCGGGTCCCGGCCCTCGAGCGGGTCTCAGCCGTTGCTGGTTTGCCGTGGGCAAAGCCGGAGGGTGAGGGCTGGAGGGCCAGTAGGAGCCCTGAGTCGCGATGCTCAGGTACCCCCCCCCTTTAACACGCAAGCTAGGTTAGATGCCGCCGCTCTACGTCCTCGGGTCCCGACCCTCGAGCGGGTCTCAGCCGTCGCTGGTTTGCCGTGGACAAAGCCAGAGGGTGACGGCTGGAGGGCCAGTAGGAGCCCTGAGTCGCGATGCTCAGGTACCCCCCCTTTAACGTGCAAACGGCCGACATGAAGGAAGAAGAGGTGCCGCAGACAGGCATCAAATAACAAGCATGATGGGTCGAATGCATGGCCCGAAAATAAGCGCAAGAGGGGTACATGCCGCTGGGTCTGACCCGAGCGACTTGGGGATGATGCAGCCCGAGGGGCGCCCCCAACAAGGTAAGCTAGGAACATAAAGTAAAAGGGGATACATGTCGCAGGGACGGACCCACGCAGCCTGGGAATAATGCAGCCCTGGGGGCGCTCCCAGCTAGAAACGAAACTTGAAGGATGTCACCTGGTAGCGTTGAAGACGAAAGGGGTGCTGAAGTAGCGGACATCGTGGGCTGCGGAAGCCGATCTTCACAAGCCCCCAGGCCCAGGGGCCTCGGGAGGCTACGGAGGCGCTGGTGGCTCCTCACGAACCATCTCCATCTCCGCCAGGACTGCAGAACGCCTGGCCTCCTGAGCCTCCAGGATGCTCCTCATAAGGCGCTGGCGCACAGCAGCCGTGTTCGGCAAGCCGTAGGGCATGCGAACATAGCTGTGGGGTGGGCCTTCGCAGCGCCCCACGCGTGAGGGCCAGAAGTGCTCCTGAAAGGCGTCTCGGTTGAGCCCTGGGATGTCGATGTAGACGTGCAGCCCACCATCCTCGCTTGGATGGGGAGCTACGGCGGGTAAGCGGCGGCTGCCACTCATGACTCTTGACTCCTGCAACTCCTGCGTGATATGACTGACGAACTCCTGAGGGTTCGGCCCATCTTGCCTTGCTCCTTCCTGAGGGAAACGTCCTCTGAAACACGCCTCCAAGTGGTGCCCAAGCGCCTCCCTCGTGACCTTAGCAAGGTCGGTGGCCCTCCACGAGGGAGCCCCCGAGCCCTACTTGAGGAGGGCGTCGGGCGCGCCTTCCTATGCGACAGAAGGAGGTGCCCCCTAAGCAGGCGCAGACCCTGAGGGGCCTGCCTCCTGAGGGGTCGGGCCTGGCGATGTCTTCGTCTTGGGAGTGGTCTCAGGGAGCCTCCCGCTCCCACGATCTGGGTCTTCAAGCGATGCAGCCTGAAAAGCTCGCTCCAGGGAGCACACTGCGTCTCTTTCTTCACAAGGCACTGCAATGACTCCACCGCTTCCTGGCATCTTGAGCACGTTGTAGCCGTGATGAGTCACGGGCATGAACTTGGCGAGAGCTGGGTACCTGAGGATGGCGTTGTACGGCAGGTGAATGTGGGCGACGTCAAAGTCGATGAGCTCGGTGCGGTAGTTTTTTTGCGCCCCGAAGGTGACAGGGAGGCGGACCTGCCCAATTGGAACCGTGGAGCCATCGGTGACTCCAGAGAAAGGCTTGGTTGACTGAAGATGATCGTAAGGCACTTGGAGATTGTTGAATGTTTCTACGGACAGGACATTGAGTCCTCCCCCGCCGTCAATGAGGGTCCTGGTGACTTGCACGTTGCTGATGACTGGGGAGCAAAGCATCGGGAGGACTCCGGCTGTGGCGGCGGACTTGAGCTGATCCGCTGAGCTGAACGTGCTGGCGCACGCCGACCACCTGAGAGGGCGCATGGCTTCGAGCCTGGGTAGGACTGCATTCACTTCACGGGTGAACTGCTTGAAGATGCGTTGAGAGGCTGGGGCTTGAGCTCCGCCCAGGATGCAGGCGATCGCGCGCGGCTCCTGGAAGCCCCCAGCCCCCTTGTCCTGATGATGGTCCTCGTTTCTCCTTGGCTGCGGTGGCAGTGGAGGGAGGCCTGCGTTTCCTTGCGGACGATCCTCGCGAGGCTGATCCCTCCAGTCTCCCTCGTGAGGCTGCCTCTGCCAGCGATCCTCGCAAGGTCGGTCGCGCCACCCTTGGCGAGGGCCGCGGTCTTCCCAGCGTCCTGTGTTCCTTCCTCCTCAGTTGTAGCCTTGATCGTTGCGGTCGGGGCGTCGGCTGGTCCTCCCTTCTTGCACGGCTCGGAGCTCCTGACATTCATTGGTGTTGTGGGTGTGGAGGTCGTGGTACACACAGTACCGGCTGCCTTTTAAAGACTCGGGCTGATCTCTGCTTCGCTTGGTGTCTGGCTCTGCCGCGAGCACGACAGCCCCCTTGCGCTTCACATCCTTGGCCTTGGATTTCTTCTCTTCTGGGTCTATGGCTGGCAGCTTGAGGAGGGAAAGGCGCCCTTCCTCAGCCCTGGCGCACTTGGTCGCCAAGTTGAACAGCTCCAAGGAAGTGCACAGATCTTCATGCAACGCTAGCTCCTCCTTCATCTTGATGTCACGCACGCCGTCGGAGAAGGCTGAGATGATGGCCTCCTCGATCACCTTGGGAATCTTGAGACATGCGTTGTTGAAGCGCTGGATGTACTTCTGTAGGGTCTCTCCTAGTTGCTACTTGATGCGGCGCATGTCGCTCATGGCGGGTGGCCGGTCGCGAGTACCTTGGAAGTTGGCGATGAAACGGGTGCGCATCTCGTCCCAGGAGGAGATCGTGCTAGGAGCCAGGTTCAGGAGCCATGTGTGGGCCCCGTCCTTGAGTGCCATGGGAAACCAGTTCGCCATGACCTTCTCATCCCCGTTGGCGGCTTCGATGCCCAGCTCGTAGAGCTGGAGGAACCCCACAGGTCGTCCATGCCGTCGTAGCGAGGAGGCAGGTCTGGCTTGAACTTGCAGGGCCACGCAACGCTGCGCAGCTCGGTGGTGAAGGTGAGGCAGCCTGCTGTGGCCACTGGAGGCCTTTGGTGACGGGGAGCTTGGTCTTCCGGGTCCCCATGCACTGCGACTGGGAGCCGCGCGGGGTCTTGGCGTGCTGGAACAGGAGCGTGGTCGCGACGGGCCGAAGTAGGGAGCAATCAGGGAGCTTCTTGGGGGCGAGAGACCTCTTGGCAGCTCCGCTCTTGCTACGCTGGCGCCGGACGGAGCGGGTTCCGCCTAGGTGCCACACGCCTTGGGGCCAGGCGGCTGAGGCGCCCCTAGAGCTTCATCGCCCGCGCGAGGGGGAGGCGGCTGAGGCGCCCCCGGAGCTTCATCGCCCGCGCGAGGAAGGGAGCGGTGCAGCGAGAAGGATGGCGCGGGGGAGCCCCCTGCAGCACGGACAAGCTTGGCGACGCGGTCGAGCCACTCTTCATAGACGTCGTCGACTGGGCGGTAGCGCAGGAGCTCGTTTGCCGCGATGACCGCAGCTCGAGCCTCCATGGCCGCGCGGGGCACACGGGATGAAGAACCAGCCGGGGCGAGCAAGGGGGGTAGCAGTGCGGCCATCTCGCCTCATGGACGGGTGCTGGGACGATGCTTGCTGCTCGTTCCCCGCCGGGCCAGTGGCGGCGTTGACGGCGGGCGACGGGGAACGGCAGGGGCACCCACCGACGGGGGCGACGCAGGAAGCGAGAGCGGCACGACGCTCGGCGCGGGCCCGACGAGCATCCGACATGGATGTTATGGTCGATGGAGAACAGGGCGGCAGAAGGCAAATTCCGGTGCACCCCTACCTCGCGCGCGAAATGTCGGATTTCGGGTTCCGGTAGACTCTCTAGATTCAAACACTGGGGTGCGCGCGGAGGTTTTGCCCTCCACCTACCTGCGCCTCACGGCCTCACTATGGATCTAAGCTATGAAAAGTGCAACACAAGAGACACAGGGTTTATACTAGTTCGGGCCACCATTGTGGTGTAATACCCTACTCTAGTTTTTGGTGTGGTGGATTGCCTCTTAGGCTGATGATGAACAGTACAAGGAAGAACAGCCTCGCGAGGGTCTGTTCTTGGCTGGTGCGATGAACTGCTAGAGGGAGTTCAGTCGCTCTCCCAGATGATAATCCGATCGATTTCTAGATGCCTCTACCTTGTGGGCGGCTAGTCCTATTTATAGGCAAAGGCCCTGGGCCTATTCCCAAATATTGAGCGGGAAGGGCGCCAACAATCGGCCATTTTGAAGGGGAACATCTAGTACACCTATCCTGACTAAAGTCGGTCCTCGCCTGCCAAAGACTCTGCCGATGATGCCTTCCTGGGCTCCACGTTGACCTCCATCCTGCCGTTCTGCTGGTCTTGGTCTTGTTGCACCGAAATGGATGCATTTGCTTGATGTTCTTGCCTGCGCTTGCTCCCTTTGCACCAAAGAGGAAAGGGAGGACACTGCGAGGGCTGGCGCCCGCCTCGCGCCCTTGGTCGTCATGGCTTGCATCATGGGCACCTCTTGAGGCGCCCTGCCTTGATCTCTCCGCCTCCTCGCAAGCCAGCCTGACGAGGCCGTGCCTAAGGAAGCCTCCTGTCGTCCGCCCCGCAAGGCTTGGCCCCTCGCGAGGGTCTTGAGCTCGTGCTGATGAAGATGGGCCACGCTGGGCCGCCCCTTGAGCCACGCCGCAGGCCGTAGGTAGGCAAGTCTACGGACCCCCATTCCTAGAACACCGACAGCACCGCTTTCGTCGCCTCTATAAAGGGATAAGAGTTCCTCATTTCTACCCATGCCTTCTTCCTCCCCTCGCATACTCTTGCCCCCTCGAGCTCCAGCGCCCTAGTCCAGGTCTTCTTCGCACAGTTAGTCATGTTTGGAGCAGGAGGCAAGTGGGTGGCTTCCACCGTGACGGAGAAGAAGATCTCAAATCTCCGGGCGACCGGATACTTGGCCGCAGACATAGCGCACAAGCTACGAGACGAGGGGCAGGTCATTCCAACTCCAGGACCCCATGAGAGGGTCGTGTTCCTTGCCCACTTCGTCTATGGACTAGGGTTTCCACTCCACCCCTTTGTCCGCGGGCTCATGTTCTACTACGGGCTAGACTTCCATGATCTAGCTCCGAACTTCGTCCTCAACATCTCGGCTTGTGGCTCCAAACCTTCTGCGTGAAGCCGAAGATTGTGAGCGGCCAGCAAGTGGAGTACGGAGGAGCCATGGTGGGCAAAATGCCTAATGTCACCTGGCCTGAAGGCTCCTTTGTGGAAACCATGAAGGGGTGGAAATCGGGGTGGTTCTACATCACTGAGCCACGCGACGCCAACTGGGCGCCGGCCCCCGAGTTCCGATCTGGACCCCCTATGCGTCTCACCTCCTGGGAACAGAAGGGCCTGTTATGGGGCGAATCTGCAGAGCTGACCGGACTCATTACCTACGTCAAAGGCATGAAGGACAAGAACATCAAGCTTGTCAATGTGATCCAAGTCATGCTCATTCGCCTGATACTGCCGTGCCAAAGGTGGTCATTCAATTGGTGGGAATTCGTCCCAGCCGAACACCGGACGCTCCAGAGGCTCTACGGCATGAAGCATAAGAACGCATGGAAGGCGCTGTTCAAGGCCACCGAGGTACCTCCTCTCATAACCGAGGACCGTGGGCTCCACGCCGCAGGGCAAACCTACCCAGGTGAGTTCTCAGGCCGCCACCGGGTCCGGTTCTTCCCAATGTACTCATGGGGGAATTCCTAAGTGATTGTGCATATTTGTTTTAGGAGTATGTGGAGACAGCGGAGCGGATCGACAGTCCGGCTCCGTTGCCGAAAAGCCCAGCCAATGATCTTCTGATGAAGATGCTGGTCCCGTTGCCGTATAAGGGGCGGGAGAACCAGGCTGATAAGAAGGCCCTGGGGACCCGAAAGGGTCCCCGAAGTAAAGCTGCACAAGCCTCGTCCAAAGATGATGAGGCGCACTCCTCCCCCAAAGGGGAAGAAGAAGAAGAAGAGGCCGCCGCGTCCAGAATGGATGGGGGGCCTGAGACGGCGAACCAGGGGGATAGGAGAAGCCTCTGGCGTAAGGCCGTCATACCCTTGTCGTCTGACGACGATGAGGCAGATTCCTACCGCGGAGGCGGGGAGTTACAAGGAGAAACACCACCTCCCCATGTCGGGGGAGGGAAGAAGAGGAAGGTCGCCCCGGTGGGGGAGACTGGGACGTCCAAGAAGGGAAAGGCATCCCTTCCGGACTACTCCGCCACCGCTGCCGATAGCGAGGAAGGGTTGCTGCCCAGGAAGAAGCCCCTGGTGCGATCGTAAGTATCCGCACTCAATCGTAATGTTTGCTTCATAATTTTGTTCATAATGCCGAACTTGTATGCAGTCCGGCCAGGGCCCATCCGGGAGTGTCGTCTTCGGACGGGTCCTTGAGTGAGTCAGCAATGAACTCACTCCCGACGGCCACATCTCCTTGTCCTGCGGATGACAAGGAGGTGTTGTCCCGAAGGCTCCCGACGATGGTGGAGGTGGCCCTGGAGGCGCCTCAAGGCGGCGTCCCAGGCGTCGGACTTGCGGGGTTCAAGGTCCCCGCGGATCGTGTCAATGAGAGCCACGGTAAGCCAGGCTCTCAGCCGAACACTGCTCCAGAGCCATCAGTTGTTCCGGACATAGGCGGGCAGCCCCTTGTTATGGAGGGAGGGCCGTCTGTATCAAGGACTTTCGTTGCGCCCCAGGTGCCGGATTGTCTGTTGGAAGCACTTAGAGGCACTTCCCTAGATGAAGAGCACCGTACTCTCATGAGTGCGGTGATTCAGAAGGTTTCGTCCGCCAAGAGCGGACTAACCGAAGCCTGTACCAGCCTCCTAACAGACTTTGAGGTAAACAGTAAAAATATGTGAAGTTGCCACCCGATAGGTAGTAGCCCCTGATACTCTATTTGGTGTTCGCAAGGAAAAGCCAAACGGAGGGTCAATTATAATCCACAGGAGTCTAACAATAAGTGTTGAATGTAAATAAACAGGCTGTGCTGCTAGCCGCTGCTGCTCGTACAGCCGAAATCGCTGGCCTGACGCGGGATTTAGAGCGGGCAAAGGGAGAGCTCGGCCTCGCGAGGAGGCAGCTCAAAGAGAACAAAGGTGAATGATTTCCCTCTCTCACATAATAAATAGTAAATAAAATTTGATTATGCTAACGACGAGACGTCGTGATGTGGTAACAGAGGCCGCCGCTGAAGTGGCGTCTCTCAAGAAGGCGATGTCCGAGGCCGAACACAAAGCGGCCTTGGAACTCAAGGAGCGCAAAAAGCAAGAGGCCCGAGTGGGTGAGGTACAAGAAGAGCTCCAGGAGCTCGGCAAGAAGCTCGAGTCTGCGGAGCGGGAGCTTAAAGCAAAGGAGGCCGAGCTTGCGAAGGCCCTTACAAATACAAAACACGCCAAGGCCGAAGCCGAGAGGGCTCAGCAAGAGATCCAGGAGGCCAATAAAATAGCGGCAGGTAAGAAATTTTTTATGCAAAGCAAATATGTGAAGGAGGCGTTTCTTTTACTTACTCGAATTCGGAGCTCTCCAGGGGCATTCGCAGACCTGCCACGCAGCATATCAGATGCCGCGGAGTTCTACCGTGCCCAGGAGGGTAGCTCGATGGAGAAGTTGTTCTGGTCCCAGTATACTGGGGCCAAACATGCAACGCCTCTGAGTGACCAACTGAAGCAGTTGGTCGAACTCCACAAGGCGGCCGAAGTGGCTATGAAAGGTCGCATGGTCCGGATATGGCCTGGCGAGCTTCTGCCCACCAGCTACTTCGGCCTGATCAAGCGGATGGAGGATTCATGTCCGCGACTGGAAGTCATCAAGCGATCCATTTGCATTGTGGGTGCCCTCTGGGCCCTCGCCCGTGCCAAGGTGCATTGGGGCAAGCTAGATGCGGAGAAGCCGGAGGGCAAGCCGCATCACGTCCCCGAGAAGTATTATGATGGCGTTATGAAGGGTTCTTGCCTCGTGGCCGATGAATGTACCAAAGACATAATTTTTGAATGAATTCACTTCTGTCATGTTTGTAATTTAAAGACGAAGTTACTTGCGCTATGTAGCGCTTTTGTGATTTAAAATATTACCTTCTGTGTGGCTGTTTATCAAATTATGAAAGTAGGCCAGTCGTCGGCTTCCGCCCCTGTTTAACTAGTACTGGGGTGTTCGTGGAAGACCCGAACACTCTTTATCCAAATGTTTGGTCCCTTAAGGAGGTGTCTAGCACAGCGAACCAGGCAATCAGACTATACAGCTTTATAACCTTCACTTAGCCATAGAAGTATATGATTTTAAATTTTGGCGAAGCCCCTAGAAACTGGAAGGCCGAATTAGGGCGCTATACACGCCTATATCGGACAAAGCTGAATTAGCGCCTAAAGCGGAAAAAATCTTTAAGGATTTTAAGACCTCTCGAACAGCGACCAGTCCCTCGCCACATCATGTCGGACAGTTTTGTGCTTTCTCCACTAAGGTGCTCCTCCGGCAGAACCAGGGCACAATCGCAGTAGTTCTCCCTGCGGTACCTTAGCCGAATTAACGGAACGTAAGGCACCATAGAAAGGGAGCCAGGCTATCCCAACCATAACCTAGACATGATTCGGAGCTGATGCATATAATGCTATAAGTTCGGGGTGTCGCATTGTTGAAAGTGTTCGGACTTGACTTGCCGTATTATGGGGAACCATAAGGAGCCCCTGGCAAACTACACGTACCAAAGTGTACGGACGCAAAATTAAATAGACATTTATAAAAAATTCTCAACATAAAAATAAGTAAGCTGGCGCTATATGTGGTCTCCCATTGATGAATAATATGTTTAAGCGTATGTTCATAATGTGTGCATTAAGCGGAGACAAAATAGGATGATTTGACATATCCTATCCAGGGGCAGGCTACGTACATATAGATAAAGAAGGAATAATGATCGTAAATAGATTCCACCTGGGTGTTTCCTGCCATGCCCAAAGCCTGTTGCCTTCTGGGTTTCCTCTCCTATGTAAGTCCGAACATCCGGCTATTCTGGAGAAGCTGCACTAAAGCAATGTCCTTAAAGGTGAATGGAAAGGTTATGAAGTGATACCGTACTGTTGACTGAGCCCTTGATACGCCTCCGCCTGTGCCCATGGTATTTTGAGTGCGTAATTGTGTACGCGTGGCACGAATGCTGCTTTGATGGGATTTGAGCGGCGGCCGAACTGCTAGTCCTGCTCTTATCGTACCTGCTTATCGTATAGAGCTTGAAAATGTCGTCGCCGGATTGGTGGTTCGCCGGAGGTGGCCGCATTGTACTTCTGCCGCAAGGGCCGCAGTTTGTTCTTCTGTACGGAGAGAGCGGTCCATATTCCCGTTGACTGTTTTGACCCCGCGCGGGCCTGGCATCTTGAGCTTTAGGTATGCATAGTGTGGTACCGCATTGAATCTAGCAAATGCGATTTGTCCGAGCAGGGCATGGTAACCACTGCAGAAAGGGACAATATCGAAGATTAGCTCTTCACTTCAGAAATTTTCCGGAGATCTGAAGACCACTTCCAATGTAATAGAGCCCGTGCAACGGGCTTCTACTCCAGGAATGACACCTTTAAAGGTGGTTTTGGTGGGCTTGATCCTTGAAGGATCAATGCCCATCTTCCGCACTGTGTCTTGATAAAGCAGGTTCAGGCTACTGCCTCCGTCCATAAGGACTCTTGTGAGGTGAAATCCATCTATAATTGGGTCTAAAACCAATGCGGTTGAGCCACCATGACGGATGCTAGTAGGATGATCCCTATGATCAAAGGTGATCGGACAAGCTGACCATGGGTTTAATTTGGGGACGACTGGCTCCATCGCATATACGTCCCGTAGTGCTCGCTTCCGTTCCCGCTTGGGGATGTGGGTGGCATAGATCATGTTGACCGTTTTCACCTTGTGGGGGGGGGGAATTTCTTCTGGCCCCCCATGTTCGGACGTGGGGCCTCATCGTCATCGTTGTTGTGCAGCCCCTTGTCCTTGTTTTCGGCGTTTATTTTGCTGGCCTGTTTAAAGACCCAGCAGTCTCTGTTGGTGTGGTTGGCTGGCTTGTCCAGGGTGCCATGAATTTGGCACGAGCGCTCCAGTATACGGTCCAGACTGGACGGTCCTTGATTGTTGCGCTTGAATGGCTTCTTCCGCTGACCGGATTTCGATCCGCAGAATCCGGCATTGACCGCCGTATCCTCTAGGCTGTTGCCATTGTTCCGTCGCTTGTGCTTCGGAAATTGTCCGGAGATCCGAAGACCACTTCTAGTGTGATTGAGCCCGTACAACAAGCCTCCACACCGGGTATGACACCCTTGAAGGTGATTTTTGTGGGCTTGATCCTTGAGGGGTCGATGCCCATTTTGCACACTATATCCTAATAGAGTATGTTCAGGCTGCTGCCACCGTCCATGAGGACTCGTGTGAGATGGAAACCGTCGATGATGGGGCCAAGGACCAATGCGGCCGAAACGCCATGACGGATACTGGTAGGATGGTCCCTGGGATTGAAGGTGATCAGACAAGAGGACCATGGGTTGAATTTTGGGGCGACTGGCTCCATCGCATAGACGTCCCTTAGTGCACGCTTCTGTTCCCGCTTGGGAATATGGGTTGCGTATATCATATTCACTGTTTTCACCTGGGGAGGGAATTTCTTATGTCCTCCCATGTTCGGTGGCCGGGGCTCCTCGTCGTCATTGCTATGTAGCCCCTTTTCCTTGTTCTTGGCATTCAACTTGCTGGCCTATTTAAACACCCAGCATTCCTTGTTTGTGTGGTTGGCTGGTTTATCGTGGGTGCCGTGAATTTGACATGAGCGATCAAGAATGCGGTCCAAGCTAGACGAGCCCGGACTGTTTCTTTTGAATGGCTATTTCCGCTGTCCGAGTTTAAAGCCTCTGAATCCGGCATTGACTGTCGTGTCTTCGGCATTGTCGCCATTGTTGCGATGCTAGTGTCTATTTCGTCATGGCTTGCCGTTGCTATCCATGGCGTCTGAATCGCCTGAGTTTTTGGGTGTGATGTTGCTACGAGCCAGCCAGCTTTCCTCGCCCGTGCAAAAGCGGGTCATGAGTGTCGTGAGGGCTGCCATGGATTTTGGCTTCTCTTGGCCGAGGTGTCGGGCAAGCCACTCGTCATGGATGTTATGCTTAAAGGCCACTAAGGCTTCGGCATCCGGACAGTCAATAATTTGGTTCTTTTCGGTTAGGAACCGAGTCCAGAATTTCCTGGCCGACTCTTGAGGTTGTTGGGTTATGTGACTTAAGTTATCAGCATCCGGTGGTCGCACGTAAGTGCCCTGGAAGTTATCAAGGAACGCATCTTCCAGATCCTCCCAACTGCCAATGGAGCTTGCTGGCAGGCTATTCAGCCAATGCCTAGCCAGTCCTTTGAGCTTAAGTGGTAGATACTTTATGGCATGTAAGTCATCGCTGCGGGCCATGTGAATGTGGATAACAAAATCTTAGATCCATGCCGCGGGGTCAGTTGTGCCATCATATGATTCAATATTTACGGGTATAAACCCTTCTGGGAATTCATGATCCATAACTTCATCAGTGAAGCATAGGGGGTGTGCGGCGCTTCTATGCCGAGCTACATCCCGACGTAGTTCAAATGAATCCGGTCTATTGTATTCGGCCCGTCCGGACTTCGGTTTGTTGTATCCGGCGTGACGGTCATCGTCACATCTTATGGCGCCCCCCCATCATCCGTAGATCGATCTTGACTGTCCTACTTTGTTTTCCAATACATCTCGCATGTCCTTCGTGTAGCCTCGAGCCTTAGTATTATCGTTTGATTGGCGACAGGGTGCGGTCTGTACTTCGGGTTGGTACGCCGCTTTGTCACGGCCACGGGGTGGTCGGTCAGCCACATCATGCGCTGGTCGCGTGGGATTTAAAACCTCCTCCTCGAGTTGAGGTAGCAGCCTGCGCTTTGGGTAGCTTTTGCTAGGGCACTCAAGTCCGTATTCCTCGGCAGCCAGGACCTCGGTCCATCTATAAGTTAGCAAATCTTGATCAGCTTGAAGCTGTTGTTGCTTTTTCTTCAGGCTTTTTGTAGTGGCTATAAGCCGGCGTTTGAAGCGCTCCTGCTCGACGGGATCCTCAGGCATGATGAATTCTTTGTCGCCAAGGCTCACTTCGTCTTCGGAGAGAGGCATGTAATTATCGTCCTCTGGTTCTCCATCAGTTGCCTGTTCTTTAGGGCTAGCTTGCCCATCCTGTTGCTCGGTCTGCCCGAAGCCTAGCTGGACAGGATTGTCTTCACCTTCGGCACCATCCGGATTACTATCTCTTGTGCTGGTATCACTATTTTTTCTATGGCAGGGCTTGGAGCGGTGCCAATGACGCCGGTGTCTAGATTGCTTCTCCAAGGGGTTATCTTCCGTTGCCTCATCGCCATTGCCTTCTTTAGGGGTGTCCACCATATAGATATCATATGATGAGGTGGCTGTCCAGCGCCCTATAGGTGGTGGTTCCTTTTCTTCTCCTGCATCGTCGTCCATACCATCGATGTCTTCGGAGTCAAAGTCAAGCACGTCGGTTAAGTCATCGACAGTGGCTATAAAGTGGGTGGTGGGTGGGGGACGAATTTCTTCGCCGTCCACTTCCCACTCGAGCCGGACATCATTCGGCCAAGAATCTCCCGACAAGGAAAGAGACCTTAATGAGTTTAGCACCTCACCCAAGGGTGAGTGCTAAAAAATATCCGCAGCAGTGAACTCCATGACCGGTGCCCAATCAGATTCGATAGGCACGGATGCACGCGGTTCGGATCCTATAGCTAGAGACGAGTCCGAGGGTCCGATGACACCTCTCTCACAGGAGGTGGGATCAGTGTTCGGCTCCAACGCCGATGAGTGTGCGGCCTCCGTGGCGGGGTCCATCCACCCGCCTTCAGAAGACACGATCTGCTCTGAAAATATTCCCGGCGCCACCACAGGCGCGATCTCCTGAATATTGTCCGACGGCATATCAAAGTCATGCCCGTCGTGACCGTTCGGCACACCTGGCATGGGCTCGAATCCGTCGAAGATCAAGTCTCTGCGAATGTCGGCAGTATAGTTTAAGATTCCAAACCTGGCCTGATGGCCGGGGGTGTAGCTATCGATCTATTCCAGATGGCCAAGCGAGTTGGCCCGCAGTACGAAGCCGGCGAATACGAAGATCTGTTCGGGAAGGAAAACCTTCCCCTGGACCACATCGTTGAAGATGATTTAAGGAGCCATCAAGCCTTACAACAATGACATAGTGGAACTCTCAATGAAAGCACCAATGTCGGTGTCAAAACCGGCGGATCTCGGGTAGGGCGTCTCGAACTGTGCGCCTAAGGCTAATGGTCATGGGAGGCAGGGGACACAATGTTTTACCCAGGTTCGGGCCCTCTCGATGGAGGTAATACCCTCCTTCCTGCTTGATTGATCTTGATGATATGAGTATTACAAGAGTTGATCTACCACGAGATCGTAGAGGCTAAACCCTAGAAGCTAGCCTATGATTATGATTGTTGTTGTCCTACGGACTAAAACCCTCCGGTTTATATAGACACCAGAGGGGGCTAGGGTTACACAGAGTCGGTTACAGAGAAGGAGATCTACATATCCGAATTGCCAAGCTTCCCTTCCACGTAAAGGAGAGTCCCATCCGGACACGGGACGAAGTCTTCAATATTGTATCTTCATAGTCCAACAGTCCGGCCAAAGTATATAGTTCAGCTGTCTGAGGAAACCTTAATCCAGGACTCCCTCACCAGCCAAGTCCCACATCGACGTATCTTCATCGGATGGGTCTTTGGGCCTATCAGCGATGAACAACGATTCACTCCCGACAACTTCCTCTCCCAAGCCCGCGGACGACACTGAGGTGTTGTCTTAGAGGATACCAGACCCGGGGGAGACTGTTCTGGAGACGACCTGAGGCGAAATCCCAGCGGTCGGGCACATGGAGGGAAGGGCCCCATGGACTCCGATAACGGGGGCCGAAAAAAATTAGGCCCCCAGCCGGATACTGCGCCGGAACCCCTAGTGGTTCCGGATTCAGGCAGGCAGGCTCTCACTAAGGGGGGCACGCCGCCTGTGCCGATGACCTCTGTCCATCCAGAGGCATTGGACAACTTGCTAGAAGCGCTTTGCGCGCTTCTATAAACGAAGATCACCGCACCATCATGAGTGCGGTGATCGAGAAGGTCCGGTCCGCCAAAAGCGGATTGACCGAAGCCTGCGCCAACCTCCTAACAGGCTTTGAGTTAAGTAATAAAATTATAAGAAAATATCACAGTATAGATAGTAGCCCCTGATGCCCTATTTGGTGTTCGGAAAGAAAGACCGAACAGAGGATCAAATAACATCCGCAGTAGTCTAACAGAAAATGTCCATGTGAATAAGCAGGCGTCACTGCTGGCCACTGCCGCTTGTACGGCGGAGGTCTTCGGACTGAAGCAGGACCTGGAGCAGACCAAAGGAGAGCTCGGCCTCGTGAAGAGGAAACTCGAGGAGAACAAAGGTACGTGATACCCCGTCTGTATATTGATAAATAAAAAATGGTTTCGGCTCATAGAAGCGACATGAACTTTAATAGGGGCCACGACCAAAGTGGCGGCCCTTAAGAAGGCACTGACCAAGGCCGAAGACAAAGCAGCCAAGGAGTGCACCGAGCGTGAGAAGCAAGAGGCCCGGGTCGATGAGGTCCAACAAGAGCTCCAGGATTTCGTCAAAAAATACGAGTGCTTGGAGCATGACTCTAAGATGCGAGAGTCCGAGCTTGCTGAGGCCCTCCAGAGCGTGCGAGACGCCAAAGCCGAAGCCCAAAGGGCCCTCCAGGAGATTCAGGCGGCCAAGAAGATAGCGGCGGGTAAGGCATTCATTATGCAAAGCAAGCATGTGACGGAGACTTTCCTTTTACTTACCCGAATTCGGAGCTCTCCAGGAGCGTTCGCAAATCTGCCACACAACATATCGGATGCCGTGGAGTTCTACCAGGCCGAAGAAGGGAGCTCGACGGAGAAGTTGTTCTGGTCTCAGTATATTGGGACCGAAAATCCGATGCCCTTGAGCGACCAGCTGAAGCAACTGGTCGAACTGCACAAGGCGGCCGAACTGGCCATGAAGGACCTTATAGTCCGGCTGTGGCCTGTCGAGCCCTTGCCCAGCAGCTATTTCGGCCTCGTGAAGCGGCTTTTAAATGCCTGCCCGCGGCTTGAAGTCGTAAAGCGGCCAGTTTGCATTGAAGGTGCGCGCATGGCCTTCGCCCGCGCGAAAGTGCACTGGGCGAAGATGGATAACGAGAAGCTGGTGACGGAGGGGCCGCCGAAGGGCAAGGAGCACCGCCACCCCCAAAAGTATTATGATAGTGTCCTGAAGGGCTCCCGCATTGTGGCGGAGGAATGTGCTAAGGATGTAATATTTGAATAAATGTACTCATTTGATCCTGTAGTATGAAAACAAGTTCATTTGCGCTATATAACGCTTGTTGATTTAAAATTTTACCTTTTGTGCGGCCGTTTATAAAATCTGAGAGCTGGCCAGTCGTCGGCTTCTGCCCCCATGTAACTAGTACCGGGGTGTTCGGGATAAATCTAAACACTCTTTATCCAAATTTTTGGTCCTTTAAGGAGGTGTTTAGCGCAATGAACAAGACAATCAGACTATACAACTTTATCACTCTCACTTAGCCATAGAATTCTATAATTTTAAATTTTGGCGTAGCCCCTGGTATTCGGAAGGCCGAACTTGGGGCGCTATACACGCCTAAATCGGACAAGGCCGATTCCTCGCCTGAAGCGGAAAAAATCTTTAAGGATTTGAGACCTCTCGAACAGCGACCAGCTCTCGCCGCATCATGACAGTCAGTTTTCAGCTTTCTCTACTGAGGTGCTCGTCCGGAAGAACCGGGACACAATCGCAGTAGTTCTCCCTATGCCACCTTAGCTGATGTAGCGGAACGTAAGGCAAAAAAACATGGGAGCCGGGCAAACCCAACTATTAACCCAAGACATGATTCAGAGCTGATGCATATAGTGCTATAAGTTCGGGGTGCCACACTGTCGAAAGTGTTCGGACTTTTCTTGCCGTGTTGTGGGGTACACTAAAGCCCCTGGCGAGTTAAACGTACCAAAATGTATGGTTGCAATTTCTAATAAGTAAGCAGTAAAGGAAAAATATAAAGAAATGTAATAATAAGCTGACGATGTGCGTTATTGTTCATTGTTATTTGAATAATACATCAAGGCGTATGTACACAAGTAGTGCAATAAGCAAAATAGGACTATTTGACATGTCCTTAACCAAGATCGAGCTGCGAGTGGGTATGTAAAACAGGTATAGCGATCATTATCAGATACCACATGGGGATTCCCTTGTACGTCAACGCTTCTTGCCTCCTTGGTGTTTCCGTCTCGTGAATCTGTGATGGGTCCGATAATCAGATTATCGAAAGAGCCTCCAGAAGAGAAGGACCTTAAAGAAAGAAAAGGGTGAAGGTGTGCGGGTCCTGAGGCGGTTGAGCCGCATTGTGGACCGCATTGTAACCGTGCCTCCGCCTATGCCCATGGTATTTTAAGTGCGTAGTTATGTACGCGTGCCACAAATTTCACCGCTTGACTGGGACTAGGATGGAGGCCGAATTGCTAGGTGAGCTCTGGATGTGCCGGACGATCCTGTTGTAGAGTACTCCAGACTCGCTTGGCGGTGTCCGGGGGCTTTATTGCCGAATTGGAGGTCTGCCTAAGAAGGCTACTCTGTACTTCTGCTGCGAGGGCCGCAGTGTGCTCTTCTATACGGAGGGAGCGCTATGTGTTTCCCTTGACTGTTATAACCCCGCGAGGTCCTGGCATCTTGAGCTTGAGGTATGCATAATGCGGTACCGCATTGAATCTGGCGACTGCGGTTCGTCCGAGCAGTGCGTGATAGCCACTGTGGAAGGGGACGATATCCAAGATTAACTCCTCGCTTCGGAAGTAGTCCGGAGATCCGAAGACTACTTCCAGTGTGATTGAGCCCGTGCAATAGGCCTCTACACCTGGTATGACAACTTTAAAGGTGGTTTTAGTGGGTTTGATCCTTGAGGGATCGATGCCCTTTTTGAGCACTGTATCCTGATAGAGCAGGTTCGGGCTGCTGCCACCGTCCATAAAGACTCGTGTGAGGAGGAATCCGTCAATGATGGGGTCGAGGACCAACACGGCCGAACCGCCATGACGGATGCTGGTCGGATGGTCCCTGCGATCAAAAGTGATCGGACAACAAGACCATGGGTTGAACTTTGGGGCGACTAGCTACATCGCGAAGACGTCCCTTGTGCATGCATCCGTTCCCGCTTGGGGATATGGGTTGCGTATATCATATTTACCGTTTTTACTTGGGGAGCAAATTTCTTCTGTCCTCCTGTGTTCGGCGTGTTGGAAATGTGCCCTAGAGGCAATAATAAAATGATTATTATTATATTTCCTTGTTCATGATAATTGTCTATTGTTCATGCTATAATTGTATTAACCGTAAACCGTGATACATGTGTGAATACATAGACCACAACATGTCCCTAGTGAGCCTCTTGTTGACTAGCTCGTTGATCAACATATGGTCATGGTTTCCTGACTATGGACATTGGATGTCATTGATAACAAGATCACATCATTAGGAGAATGATGTGATGGACAAGACCCAATACTAAGCATAGCACAAGATCGTGTAGTTCGTCTGCTAAAGCTTTTGTAATGTCAAGTATCATTTCCTTAGACCATGAGATTGTGTAACTCCCGGATACCGTAAGAGTGCTTTGGGTGTACCAAACGTCACAATGTAACTGGGTGACTATAAAGGTGCACTGTAGGTATCTCCGAAAGTGTCTGTTGGGTTGGCATGAATCGAGACTGGAATTTGTCACTCCGTATGACGGAGAGGTATCTCCGGGCCCACTCGGTAATGCATCATCATAATGAGCTCAATGTGCTAAGTGGTTAGTCATGGGATCATGCATTATGGAACGAGTAAAGTGACTTGCCAGTAATGAGATTGAACGAGGTATTGGGATACCGACGATCGAATCTCGGGCAAGTAACGTACCGATTGACAAAGGGAATTGTATACGGGATTACTTGAATCCTCGACATCGTGGTTCATCCGATGAGATCATCGTGGAACATGTGGGAGCCAACCAGGGTATCCAGATCTCATTGTTGGTTATTGGCTGGAGAGTTGTCTCGGTCATGTCTGCGTTATTCCCGAACCCGTAGGGTCTACACACTTAAGGTTCGATGACACTAGGGTTATAAGGAAGATTTGTGTGTGATTACAGAATGTTGTTCGGAGTCCCTGATGAGATCTCGAACGTCACGAGGAGTTCCGGAATGGTCCGGAGGTGAAGATTTATATATGGGAAGTCATCATACAGTCATCGGAAGTTTTTGGGGGTATACTAGTATTGTACCGGGACCACTGGAGGGGTTCCGGGGGTCCCCAGGAGGGGCCACCTATTCTGGAGGGCCTCATGGGCTATAAAGGGAAGGGAACCAGCCCCTTGGAGGGCTAGGCACCACCCCCCCTAGGGCCCATGTGCCTAGGGTTGGGGGGAACCCTAAGGGGGGGCGCCTCCCCTTGCTTGGGGGGCAAGCCCCCTCCCCCCTTGGCCGCCGCCCCCCTCTAGATCCCATCTAGAGGGGCCGGCCCCCCTTCCCCCTTCTCATATAAATAGAGGGGCGAGGGGAGGGCTGCAGCACCACATCCAAGGCGCAGCCCCTCCCCTCCCCAACACCTCTCCTCCTCCGCGCGAGCTTGGCGATGCCCTGCCGGAGTACTCCCACTCCATCACCACCACGATGTCGTGCTGCTGTTGGAGCCTTCTTCCTCAACCTCTCCCTCCTGCTTGCTGGATCAAGGCATGGGAGACGTCACCGGGCTGCACGTGTGTTGAACGCGGAGGTGCCGTTGTTAGGCGCTAAGATCGGAATCCACTGCGATCTGAATCTCTTCGAGTACAATTCTTTC
This sequence comes from Triticum dicoccoides, assembly GCF_002162155.2. Taxonomy (NCBI): domain Eukaryota; kingdom Viridiplantae; phylum Streptophyta; class Magnoliopsida; order Poales; family Poaceae; genus Triticum; species Triticum dicoccoides. Next base: position 666,459,018 of record NC_041385.1, on the reverse strand, counting down.
ATCCGCATTCTTGTAGCTTCCGACTCGCGATCTACAAGGGTACGAAGATGCACTCCTCTCTCTCTTGTTGCTAGTTACTCCATAGATTGATCTTGGTGATGCGTACAAAATTTTTAATTTCTGCAACGATCCCGAACAGTGGCATCATGAGCTAGGTCTATGCGTAGTTTCTATGAACGAGTAGAACACAAGTTTGTTGTGGGTGTCGATTTTTTCAATTTACTTGCCACTACTAGTCTTATCTTGTTTCGGCGGCATCGTGGGATGAAGCGGCCCGGACCGACCTTACACGTGCGCTTACGTGAGACGAGTTCCACCGACTGACATGCACTAGTTGCATAAGGTGGCTAGCTGTTGTCTATCTCTCCCACTTTAGTCGGATCGGATTCGATGAAAAGGGTCCTTATGAAGGGTAAATAGCAATTGGCATATCACGTTGTGGTTTTGGCATAGGTAAGAAACATTCTTGCTAGAAACCTATAGCAGCCACGTAAAAACTTGCAACAACAATCAGAGGACGTCTAACTTGTTTTTGCAGCAAATGTCGTGTGATGTGATATGGCCAAAAAGGATGTGATGAATGAAATATATGTGATGTATGAGATTGATCATATTCTTGTACTAGGAATCACGACTTACATGTCGATGAGTATGATAACCGGCAGGAGCCATAGGAGTTGTCTTTATTTATTGTATGACCTGCGTGTCACTGAATAACGCCATGTAATTACTTTACTTCATTGCTAAACCGTTAGCCATAGTAGTAGAAGTAATAGTTGGCGAGACAACTTCATGGGGACATGATGATGGAGATCATGGTGTCATGTCGGTGACGATGATGATCATGGCGCCCCGAAGATGGAGATCAAAAGGAGGAAAATGATATTGGCCATATCATGTCACTATTTGATTGCATGTGATGTTTATCATGTTTTTGCATCTTATTTGCTTAGAACGACATTAGTAAATAAGATGATCCCTCATAATAATTTCAAGAAAGTGTTTCCCCTAACTGTGCGCCGTTGCGGAAGTTCATTGTTTCGAAGCACCAGTGATGATCGGGTGTGATAGATTCTAACATTCACATACAACGGGTGTAAGCCAGATTTACACATGCAAAACACTTAGGTTGACTTAACGAGCCTAGCATGTACAGACATGGCCTCGGAACACAAGAGATCGAAAGGTCGAACATGAGTCATATAGAAGATACGATCAACATGAAGATGTTCACCGATGATGACTAGTCCATCTCACGTGATGATCGGACACGGCCTAGTTGACTCGGATCATGTATCACTTAGATGACTAGAGGGATCTCTATCTGAGTGGGAGTTCATTAAATAATTTGATTAGATGAACTTAATTATCATGAACTTAGTCTAAAACTTTTGCAAAATGTCTTGTAGATCAAATGGCCCATGCTCATGTCAACCTCAACTTCAATGCATTCCTAGAGAAAACCAAGCTGAAAGACGATGGTAGCAACTATGCGGACTGGGTACGGAACTTGAGGATCATCCTCATAGCTACCAAGAAAGCATATGTCCTTGAAGCACCGCTAGATGAAGCACCCGTCCCAGCGAACCAAGACGTTATGAATGCTTGGTAGTCGCGTGTTGATGATTACTTCCTGGTTCAGTGTGGCATGATTTATAGCTTAGAACCAGGGCTCCAAAAGCGTTTCAAGCAGCATGGAGCATATGAGATGTTCCAAGAGCTGAAAATGGTTTTCCAAGCTCATGCCCGAGTCGAGAGATATGAAGTCTCTGACAAGTTCTATAGTTGTAAGATGGAGAAGAATAGTTCTGTCAGCGAGCACATACTCAAAATGTCTGGGTTGCACAACCGCTTGTCTTAGCTAGACATTAACCTCCCAGATGAGGCGGTCATTGACAGAATCCTTCAGTCGCTCCCACCTAGCTACAAGAGCTTTGTGATGAACTACAATATGCAGGGGATGGTGAAAACCATTCCTGAAGTATTTTCAATGCTGAAATCAGCGGAGGTGGAAATCAAAAAGGAACATCAAGTGTTGATGGTCAATAAAACCACTAGTTTCAAGAAAGGCAAGGGTAAGAAAAACTTCAAGAAGGACGGCAAGGGAGTTGCCGTGACCGGTAAGCTAGTTGCCGGGAAGAAGCCAAAGCATGGACCCAAACCTAAGACTGAGTGCTTTTATTGCAAGGGAAACGGTCACTGGAAGCGGAACTGCCCCAAGTACTTAGCGGATAAGAAGGCTGGCAACACCAAAGGTATATGTAATATACATGTTATTGATGTGTACCTTACTAGTACTCGTAGTAGCTCCTGGGTATTTGATACCGGTGCGGTTGCTCATATTTATAACTCAAAACAGGAGCTGCAGAATAAGCGGAGACTGGCGAAGGACGAGGTGACGATGCGCATCAGGAATGGTTCCAAGGTCGATGTGATCGCCGTCGACACGCTACCTCTACATTTACCTACGGGATTAGTTTTAAACATCAATAATCGTTATTTAGTGCCATCTTTGAGGATGAATATTGTATCTGGATCTCGTTTAATACGATATAGCTACTCATTTAAATCTGCGAATAATGGTTATTCTATTTATATGAGAGATATGTTTTATGGTCATGCCCCGCTGGTCAATGGTTTATTCTTAACGAATCTCAAACGTAATGTTACACATATTCATAGTGTGAATACCAAAAGATGTAAGATTGGTAATAATAGTCCCACATACCTGTGGCACTACCGCCTTGGTCACATTGGTGTCAAACGCATGAAGAAGCTCCATGCAGATGGACTTTTGGAGTCTCTTGATTACGAATCATTTGACACGTGCAAACCATGCCTCATGGGAAAAATGACCAAGACTCCGTTCTCCGGAATATTGAAGCGAGCAACCAACTTATTGGAAATCATACATACTGATGTGTGCGGTCCAATGAGAACTGAGGCTCGCAGTGGCTATCGTTATGTTCTCACCCTCACTGATGACTTAAGTAGATATGGGTATGTCTACTTAATGAAACACAAGGCTGAGACCTTTGAAAAGTTCAAGGAATTTCAGAATGAGGTAGAGAATCAACGAGATAGAAAAATAAAGTTCTTACGATCAGATGTTGGGGGAGAATATTTAAGTCGCGAGTTTGGTACGCACTTAAGAAAATGTGGAATTGTTTCACAACCCACGCCGCCTGGAACTCCTCAGCGTAACGGTGTGTCCGAACGTCGTAATCGCACTCTATTGGATATGGTGCGGTCTATGATGTCTCTTACCGATTTACCGCTATCATTTTGGGGATACTCTTTAGAGACAGCTACATTCACTTTAAATAGGGCACATCTAAATCCGTTGAGACGACATCGTATGAATTATGGTTTGGAAAGAAACCTAAGCTGTCGTTTCTAAAAGTTTGGGGATGTGATGCTTATGTCAAGAAACTTCAACCTGAAAAGCTCGAACCCAAGTCGGAAAAATGCATCTTCATAGGATACCTAAGGAAACCATTGGGTATACCTTCTACCTCAGATCCGAAGGCAAGATCTTTGTTGCCAAGAATGGATCCTTTCTGGAGAAAGAGTTTATCTCGAAAGAAGTAAGTGGGAGGAAAGTGGAACTTGATGAAGTACTACCTCTTGAACCGGAAAGTAGCGCAGCTCGGGAAGATGTTCCTGTGGTGCCTACACCGACTAGAGAGGAAGTTAATGATGATTATCAAGGTACTTTGGATCAAGTTGCTACTGAACTTCGTAGGTCCACAAGGACACCTTCCACACCAGAATGGTATGGCAACCCTGTCCTGGAAATCATGTTGTTAGACAACGGTGAACCTTCGAACTATGAAGAAGCGATGGCGGGCCTAGACTCCAACAAATGGCTTGAAGCCATGCAATCCGAGATAGGATCCTTTAGGAAAACAAAGTATGGACTTTGACAGACTTGCCCGATGATCGGCGAGCGATAGAAAATAAATAGATTTTTAAGAAGAAGACGGACGCGGATGGTAATGTTACCATCTATAAACCACGACTTGTCGCTAAGGGTTATCGACAAGTTCAAGGGGTTGAATACGATGAGACTTTCTCTCCCGTAGCGAAGCTAACGTCCGTCCGAATCATGTTAGCAATTGCCGCATTCTATGATTATGAGATATGGCAAATGGACGTCAAAACGGCATTCCTTAACGGCTTCCTTAAGGAAGAGTTGTATATGATGCAGCCAGAAGGTTTTGTCGATCCTAAGAATGCTAACAAGGTATGCAAGCTCCAGCGCTCCATCTATGGGCTGGTGCAAGCATCTCGGAGTTGGAACATTCGTTTTGATGAAATGATCAAAGTGTTTGGGTTTATGCAGACTTATGGGGAAGCCTGCGTTTACAAGAAAGTGAGTGGGAGCTCTGTAGCATTTCTCATATTATATGTGGATGACATACTGTTGATGGGAAATGATATAGAACTCTTGGAAAGCATAAAGGCCTACTTGAAAAAATGTTTTTCAATGAAGGACCTTGGAGAAGCTGCTTACATATTAGGCATCAAGATCTATAGAGATAGATCGAGACGCCTCATAGATCTTTCACAAAGCACATACCTTGATAAGATATTGAAGAAGTTCAATATGGATCAGTCCAAGAAAGGATTCGTGCATGTATTGCAAGGTGTGAAATTGAGCTCAGCTCAAAGCCCGACCATGGCAGAAGATAGAGAAAAGATGAGTGTCATCCCCTATGCCTCAGCCATAGGGTCTATTATGTATGTCATGTTGTGTACCAGACCTGATGTAAACCTTGTCGTAAGTTTGGTAGCAAGGTACCAAAGTAATCCCGGCAGGAACACTAGACGGCGGTCAAGAATATCCTGAAGTACCTGAAAAGGACTAAGGATATGTTTCTCGTTTATGGAGGTGACGAAGAGCTCGTCGTAAAGGGTTACGTCGATGCTAGCTTCGACACAGATCTTGATGACTCCAAGTCACAAACCGGATACGTGTATATTTTGAATGGTGGTGCAGTAAGCGGGTGCAGTAGAAAGCAAAGCATCATGGCGGGATCTACATGTGAAGCGGAGTACATGGCAGCCTCGGAGGCAGCACATGAAGCAATCTGGATGAAGGAGTTCATTACCGACCTAGGAGTTATTCCCAATGTGTCGGGGCCGATGACTCTCTTCTGTGACAACACTGGAGCTATTGCCCTTGCCAAGGAGCCCAGGTTTCACAAGAAGACCAGGCACATCAAGCGTTGCTTCAACTCCATTCGTGAAAATGTTCAAGATGGAGACATAGATATTTGCAAAGTGCATACGGATCTAAATGTCGCAGATCCGTTGACTAAACCTCTCCCGCGAGCAAAACATGATCAACACCAGAACTCTATGGGTGTTCGATTCATCACAGTGTAACTAGGTTACTGACTCTAGTGCAAGTGGGAGACTGTTGGAAATATGCCCTAGAGGCAATAATAAAATGATTATTATTATATTTCCTTGTTCATGATAATTGTATGTTGTTCATGCTATAATTGTATTAACCTGAAACCGTGATACATGTGTGAATACATAGACCACAACATGTCCCTAGTGAGCCTCTAGTTGACTAGCTCATTGGTCAACATATGGTCATGGTTTCCTGACTATGAACATTGGACGTCAATGATAACGAGATCACATCATAAGGAGAATGGTGTGATGGACAACACCCAATACTAAGCATAGCACAAGATCGTGTAGTTCGTCTGCTAAAGCTTTTGTAATGTCAAGTATCATTTCCTTAGACCATGAGATTGTGTAACTCCCGGATACCGTAAGAGTGCTTTGGGTGTACAAAACGTCACAACGTAACTGGGTGACTATAAAGGTGCACTGCAGGTATCTCCGAAAGTGTCTGTTGGGTTGGCATGAATCGAGACTGGAATTTGTCACTCCGTATGACGGAGAGGTATCTCCGGGCCCACTCGGTAATGCATCATCATAATGAGCTCAATGTGACTAAGTGGTTAGTCATGGGATCATGCATAATGGAATGATTAAAGTGACTTGCCAGTAACGAGATTAAACAAGGTATGGGGATACCGACGATCGAATCTCGGGCAAGTAACGTACCGATTGACAAAGGGAATTGTATACGGGATTACTTGAATCCTCGACATCGTGGTTCATCCGATGAGATCATCGTGGAACATGTGGGAGACAACAAGGGAATACAGATCCCGCTGTTGGTTATTGGCTGGAGAGCTATCTCGGTCATGTCTGCGTGATTCCCGAACCCGTAGGGTCTACACACTTAAGGTTCGATGACGCTAGGGTTATAAGGAAGATTTGTGTGTGATTACCGAATGTTGTTCGGAGTCCCGGATGAGATCCAGGATGTCATGAGGAGTTCCGGAATTGTCCAGAGGTGAAGATTTATATATGGGAAGTCATCATACAGTCACCGGAAGTTTTCGGGGGTATATCGGTATTGTACAGGGACCACCGGAGGGGTTCCGGGGGTCCACTGGGAGGGGCCACCTGTCTCGGAGGGCCTCATGGGCTGTAGAAGGAAGGGAACCAGCCCCTTGGAGGGCTGGGCACCACCCCCTAGGGCCCATGCGCCTAGGGTTGGGGGAACCCTAAGGGGGGCGCCTCCCCTTTCTTGGGGGGCAAGCCCCCTCCCCCCTTGGCCACCGACCCCCTCTAGATCCCATCTAGAGGGGCCGGCCCCCCTTGCCCCTTCTCCTATAAATAGAGGGGCGAGGGGAGGGCTGCATCACCACATTCAAGGCGCAGACCCTCCCCTCCCAAACACCTCTCCTCCTCCGCGCGAGCTTGGCGAAGCCCTGCGGAGTACTGCCACTCCATCACCACCACGCTGCCGTGCTGCTATTGGAGCCTTCTTCCTCAACCTCTCCCTCCTCCTTGCTGGATCAAGGCACGGGAGACATCACCGAGCTGCACGTGTGCTGAACACAGAGGTGCTGTTGTTCGGCGCTAAGATCGGAATCCACTGCGATCTGAATCGCTTCGAGTACAATTCCTTCATCCACGTTCTTGTAACGCTTCCGTCATGCGATCTTCAAGGGTATGAAGATGCACTCCCCTCTCTATCATTGCTAGTTACTCCATAGATTGATCTTGGTGATTTGTAGAAAAAATTTAATTTCTGCAACGATCCCCAACACGGCGGCCGGGGCTCCTCGTCGTTATCACTATGCGGCGCCTTTTCCTTGTTCTCGGCATTCAACTTGCCGGCCTGTTTGAACACCCAACATTCTCTGTTGGCGTGGTTGGTTGGTTTATCGGGGGTGCCATGGATTTGACATGAGCAATCAAGTATGTGGTCCAAACTGGACAGGCCTGGATTGTTTCTTTTAAATGCCTTTTGCCGCTGACCGGGTTTAGAGCCACTAAATCCGGCATTGACGGCCGTATCTCCGGCGTTATCGACATTATTGCGATGCTTGTGTCTGTTGCGTCGAGGCTTGCCGTTGCTGTCTCTAGCATCTGAGGTGCCAGGATTTCTTGATGTGCTATTACTACGAGCCAGCCAGCTATCCTCGGCCGCACAAAAGCGGGTCATGAGTGTCGTCAGGGCTGCCATGGACTTCGGCTTCTCTTGGTTCTTTTTAGTTAAAGGCTGCTAAGGCTTCGGCATCCGGACAGTCGACAATTTGGTTCTTTTTAGTTAGGAATCGAGTCCAGAATTTCCTGGCTGACTCTCTGGGTTGTTGGGTTATGTGACTTAAGTCGTCAGCATCCGGTGGTCGCACATAAGTGCCCTGGAAGTTGTCAAGGAATGCATCTTCCAGGTTCTCCCAACTGCCAATGGAGTTTGCCAGCAGGCTATTCAGCCAATGTCGGGCCGGTCCCTTGAGTTTTAGTGGGAGGTACTTGATGGCATGTAGATCATCACGGCGGGCCATGTGAATGTGGAGAAGGAAGTCTTCAATCCATACCGCGGGGTCTATTGTCCCATCATATGATTTGATGTTCACGGTTTTAAACCCTTCCAGGAACTCATGCTCCATTACTTCGTTGGTGAAGCATAGGGGGTGTGCGGCTCCTCTATGCCGGGATACATCACGATGCAGTTCGAATGAGTCTGGTCGGTTGTATTCGGCCCGGCCGGATTTGTATTTAGTGTACCCAGCGTGGTGATCGTCGTCACGTGTTAGGGCGCGCCCCGGTGATCCGTAGATCGATCTTGACTGTCCTGCTTTGTTTTCCAACACGTCTCGCAGGTCCTGTGTGTAGCCCCGGGCCTTCGTGTTTTTGTTTGATTGGCGACGGGGTGCGGGCTGGTGTTCAGGCTGATATGCCGCTTTGTCTCGGCCACGGGGTGGACGGTCAGCCGCATCCTGCGCTAGTAGTGTAGGCTCTAGTGCCTCCTCCTCAAATTGAGGTAACAACCTGCGCTTTGGGTAATTTTTGCTTGGGCGCTTGAGTCTGTATTCCTCGGCTTCCAGGACCTCAGTCCATCTATGAGTTAGCAGATCTTGATCAGCTTGAAGTTGCTGCTGCTTTTTCTTCAGGCTTTTCGAAGTGGCTATAAGTCGACACTTGAAGCGCCCCTGCTCGACGGGATCCTCAGGCACAATGTATTCTTCGTCGCCGAGGCTCACCTCATCTTCGGAGAGGGGCATGTAATTGTCATCCTCCGAGTCTCCATCCATTTTCTGTTTCTCAGGGCTAGCTTGCCCATCCTCCCGTCTGGCTATCTCGAAGCTTGGCTGGGCGGGATTGTTTTCGTCTTCGGCACCATCCAGAGTGCTATTGTCTCTTGTGCCGGTATCTCTATTTTTGCTATGGCGGGGCTTAGAGTGGCGCCGCTGACACCGGTACTTAGATTGCTTGACAAGGGGATTATCCTACGTTGCCTCATCGCCATTGCTTTCTTTGGGCGTGTCCACCATATATATATCATATGATGATGTGGCTGTCCAGCGCCCTGTGGGCGATGGTTCTTGTTCTTCTTCGGCGGCGGCGTCGATACCGTCGATGTCTTCGGAGTCGAAATCAAGCATGTCAGTTAAGTCATCGACAGTGGCTATCAAGTGGGTGGTGGGTGGGTAACGAATTTCTTCATCATTCGGTTCCCACTCAAGCCAGATATAGTTCGGCCAAGAGTCTTCTGATAGGGAAAGGGATTTCAACGAATTTAGCATGTCATCCAAGGGCGAGTGCTAGAAGATATCCGTGGAGGTAAACTCCATGATCGGTGCCCAATCAGGTTCGATGGGCATGGATGCGCGCGGTTTGGAGCCTATGGCCGGAGACGAGTCCGAGGGTCCGATGATGCAGACCTTATTGGAGGTGAAGTCTGTGTTCGGCTCTATCGCCATTGAGTGTGCGACATCCGTGGCGGGGTCCGTCCACCCTTCCTCGGAAGGCACGATCAGCTCCGGACTGAGACTGGGCAGCTGCAGGTGTGATCTCCCGAACACTGTCCGATGGAAAATCTAAGTCATGCTCATCGCGACTGTTCGGCGCACCTATCATGGGCTTGAATCCGTCGAAGATTAAGTCACTTTGGATGTCGGCGGTGTAGTTTAGGCTTCCAAACCTGACCTGATGACCAGGGGCATAGCTATCGATCTGCTCCAGATGGCCAAGCGAGTTGGCCCACAGTGCGATGCCGTCGAATATGAAAATCTGTGCGGGAAGGAAATTCTCACCCTGGATTGCATCGTTCTAGATGATTGAAGGAACCATCAAGCCTTACCGCGATGACAGAGTGGAACTCTCCAGAAGCACCAATGTCGGTGTCAAAACCGGCGGATCTCGGGTAGGGGGTCCCGAACTGTGCGTCTAAGGCTAATGGAAACAGGAGGCGGGGGACACAATGTTTACCCAGGTTCGGGCCCTCTCTATGGAGGTAATACCCTACTTCCTGCTTGATTGATCTTGATGATATGAGTATTACAAGAGTTGATCTACCACGAGATCGTAGAGGCTAAACCCTAGACGCTAATCTATGATTATGATTGTTCTTGTCCTATGGACTAAACCCTCCGGTTTATATAGACGTGGAGGGGGCTAGGGTTATACATAGTCGGTTACAGAGAAGGAAATCTACATATCCGAATTGCCAAGCTTGCCTTCCACGCAAAGGAGAGTCCCACCCGGACACGGGATGAAGTCTTCAATTTGTATCTTCATAATCCAACAGTCCGGCACAAGTACATAGTCCGGCTGTCCGAGGACCCCTTAAACCAGGACTCCCTTAGGGCCACCATGGTCCCACGAGGCAGGGGCTTTCCCTGTAGAGGTGGGTGTGCCCTGGACCCTTGTGGCTAGGTGCTTGCCCCCCTGTTGTGTTCTGAGTGCCTAAAATCCTCAAATATTCCAGAAAAAATCATACTAAATTTGCAGGGCATTTGGAGAACTTTTATTTTCGGGATATTTTTTATTGCATGGATAGTTCAAAAAAAGACAGATAATACTATTTTTTCTTTATTTAATCTAAATAACATAAAGTAAAAAGAGGGTAAAGAAGGTTGTGCCTTCTATTTTCATCCATCTCATGATCATCAAAAGGAATCCACTAACAAGGTTGATCAAGTCTTGTTAACAAACTCATTCCGAATAAAGAAATTTCGAATAACACTAGGTTACCTCAATAGGGATATGAACATCACCAATAATAAGAATATCGTATTTCTTCTTGATAGTAGGTAGAAGAAATTCAAAACCTCCAATAATTATAGTTGGAATATTTCCAATATAATTGATGTTATGAACTTGAGGTTGTTTCCTCGGAAAGTGTACTGTATGCTCATTACCATTAACATGAAAAGTGACATTGCCTTTGTTGCAATCAATAACAGCCCCTGCAGTACTCAAAAAGGGTCTACCAAGGATAATCGACATACTATCGTCCTCCGGAATATCAAGAATAACAAAGTCCGTTGAGATAGTGATGTTTGCAACCCCAACAGGAACATCCTCACAAATACCGACATGTATAGCAGTTGATTTATCAGCCATTTGCAAAGATATTTCAGTAGGTGTCAGCTTATTCAATTCAAGTCTATGATATAAAGAGGGAGGCATAACACTAACACCGGCTCCAAGATCACATAAAGTAGTTTTAACATAGTTTCTTTTAATGGAGCATGGTATAGTTGGTACTCCTGGATCTCCAAGTTTCTTTGGTATTCCACCCTTAAAAGTATAATTAGCAAGCATGGTGGAAATTTCAGCTTCCGGTATCTTTCTTTTATTTGTAATGATATCCTTCATGTATTTAGCATAAGGATTCACTTTAAGCAGATCAGTTAAGCGGATACGTAAGAAGATAGGTCTAATCAGTTTAGCAAAGCACTCAAAATCCTCATCATCCTTTGTCTTGGATGGTTTAGGAGGAAAAGGCATGGGTTTCTGAACCCATGGTTCTCTTTCTTTGTCGTGCTTCCTAGCAACAAAATTTCTCTTATCATAACGTCGATTCTTTGATTGTGGGTTATCAAGAACAACAGCAGGTTCAATCTCTACATCATTATTATTGCTAGGTTGAGCATCAACATGAACATTATCATTAACATTATCACTAGGCTCATGTTCATTACCTGATTGTGTTTCAGCATCAGAAATAGAAATATCATTGGGATTCTCAGGTGTGTCTACAACAGGTTCACTAGAAGCATGCAAAGTCCTATCGTTTTTCTTTTTCTTCTTTTTAGAAGGACTAGGTGCATCTAAATTATTTCTCTGAGAATCTTGCTCAATTCTCTTAGGGTGGCCTTCAGGGTACAAAGGTTCCTGAGTCATTCTACCAGTTCTAGTAGCCACTCTAACAGCAAAATCATGTTTATTATTTAATTCATCGAGCAAATCACTTTGAGCTTTAAGTATTTGTTCTGCTTGAGTGGTAACCATAGAAGCGTATTTACTAATGAGTTTAAGTTCACCTTTAACTCTAGCCATATAATCACTCAAGCGTCCAATCATGTAAGCATTACTCTTTAATTCTCTACCAACATAAGCATTGAAATTTTCTTGCCTAGCCATAAAGTCATCAAATTCATCTAAACATTTGCTAGGAAACTTAGTAGACGGGATTTCAACTTTATCATATATATAGAGAGAATTTACCTTTACTACCTGTGTCGGGTTATCAAGACAATGTGTTTCTTCAATAAGAGGTAGATTAAGACCATGTATTCCTTCAACGGGAGGTAAATTCTTAACATCTTCAGCTTTAATACATTTTTCTTTCATTGATTTCTTTGCCTCTTGCATATCTTCAGGACTGAGAAATAGAACACCCCTCTTCTTTGGAGTTGGTTTAGGAATAGGCTCAGGAGTAAGTTGGCTCAATTGGCTCAGGAATTGGCTCAAGAATCGGCACGTGAAGAGTCCAATTATTTTCATTAGTCAACATATTATTCAATAGTAATTCAGCTTGGTCGACTGTTCTATCCCTGAAAACACAACCAGCACAACTATCCAAGTGGTCCTTGGAAGCATCAGTTAGTCCAATATAAAAGATATCAAGTATTTCATTTTTCTTAAGAGGATAATCAGGCAAAGCATTAAGTAGTCGGAGAAGCCTCCCCCAAGCTTGTGGGAGACTCTCTTCCTCAATTTGCACAAAATTATATATTTCCCTCAAGGCAGCTTGTTTCTTATGAGCAGGGAAATATTTAGTAGAGAAGTAATAATTCATATCCTAGGGACTACGCACACAACCAGGATCAAGAGAATTAAAGCAAGTTTTAGCATCACCCTTTTATTAGAACAGAAATATCATAAGGATATAATAAAGCGAGACTTCTCATCATTAGTGAACAGGGTGGATATATCATTTAACTTAGTAAGATGTGCCACAACAGTTTCAGATTCATTGCCACAAAAAGGATCAAATTCAACCAAAGTAATTATCTCAGGATCAACAGAGAATTCATAATCCTTATCAGTTACAAAGATAGGTGAAGTAGCAAAAGCAAGGTCATATTTCATTCTAGCATTGAGAGATTGCTGCTTCCATTTAGCTAATAACTTCTTAAGATCAGATCTATCACTGCAAGCAAGAATAGCTCTAGCAGCTTCTTCATCCATAACATAACCCTCAGGAATGATGTCTACTACATAACCTTCTTCTTGTAGACGTTGTTGGGCCTGCAAGTGCACAGGTTTGTAGGACAGTAGCAAATTTCCCTCAAGTGGATGACCTAAGGTTTATCAATCCGTAGGAGGCGTAGGATGAAGATGGTCTCTCTCAAACAACCCTGCAACCAAATAACAAAGAGTCTCTTGTGTCCCCAACACACCCAATACAATGGTAAATTGTATAGGTGCACTAGTTCGGCGAAGAGATGGTGATACAAGTGCAAAAAGGATAGTAGATAAAGGTATTTGTAATCTGAAATTATAAAAACAGCAAGGTAGCAAGCGATAAAAGTGAGCGTAAACGGTATTGCAATGATAGGAAACAAGGCCTAGGGTTCATACTTTTTCACTAGTGCAAGTTCTCTCAACAATAACAACATAGATAGATCATATAACAATCCATCAACATGCAACAAAGAGTCACTCCAAAGACACTAATAGCGGAGAACAAAGGAAGAGATTTTGGTAGGGTACGAAACCACCTCAAAGTTATTCTTTCGGATCAATTTATTCAAGAGTTCGTACTAGAATAACACCTTAAGACACAAATCAACCAAAACCCTAATGTCACCTAGATAATCCATTGTCACCTCAAGTATCCGTGGGCATGATTATACGATATGCATCACACAATCTCAGATTCATCTATTCAACCAACACAAAGTACTTCAAAGAGTTCCCCAAAGTTTCTACCGGAGACTCAAGAACATGTGCCAACCCCTATGCATAGGTTCATGGGCGGAACCCGCAAGTTGGTCACCAAAACATACATCAAGAGGCACATGATATCCCATTGTCACCACAGATAAGCACGGCAAGACATACATCAAGTGTTCTCATAAAAGACTCGATCCGATAAGATAACTTCAAAGGGGAAACTCAATTCATCACAAGAGAGTAGAGGGGAAGAAACATCATAAGATCCAACTATAATAGCAAAGCTCGGGATACATCAAGATCGAGCCATAGAGGGAACACGAGAGAGAACACGAGAGAGAGAGAGAGAGAGAGAGATCAAACACATAGCTACTGGTACATACCCTTAGCCCCGAGGGTGAACTACTCCCTCCTCGTCATGGAGAGCGCCGGGATGATGAAGATGGCCACCGGTGAAGGATCCCTCCTCTCCGGCAGGGTGCCGGGAAGGGATCCCGAGAGGTTTTTGCTGGCTACAGAGGTTTGCGGCGGCGGAACTCCCGATCTATCTTCTCTGTGGATGTTTTTAGGGTATGTGGGACTATATAGGCGAAAGAAGTCGGTCGGGGGGTGCTCGAGGGGTCCACGAGATAGGGGGCGCGCCCCCTATCTCCTAGGCTCCTTGATTATCTTCTGACGTGGACTCCAAGTCTCTAGGATGATAATCTTCCCAAAAATAATGATGCCGAAGGTTTCATTCCGTTTGGACTCCGTTTGATATTCCTTTTCTTCGAAATACTGAAATAGGCAATAAAACAGCAATATGGGCTGGGCCTCCGGTTAATAGGTTAGTCCCAAAAGTAATATAAAAGTGTATAATAAAGCCCATAATCATTCAAAACAGATAATAAAATAGCATGAATGCTTCATAAATTATAGATACGTTGGAGATGTATCAAGGAACAACAGGCAATTCATACTTAGGGGGAGAACCTTCATCATCACTATCTTCAATAATATCATCTTCAATAATTTTATTCTCTCTAACCCTAGCAAGTTGTTCATCAAGATATTCACCTAATGGCACAGTAGTATTGTTGGGGATATAACTACTGACTATAAACCACCCAGGAGGGGCCGGTTCACCCTCAACTATATTGAAGCCCACGAAGACTCTTAAGATGACGTTTTACTATAAAGCTTAGAGACCCGGAGCCCAAAGGAGGATTAGGGCCCATAGTGGTAAACCGCCATAGTCATGTAACTTGTGTTGTAAGATAAGGAAGGGAGAGACCGAGCCGAACACTTGTATGAGTCGGCCTCGGGACTCTGTAAACCGGCCGGGCATCAACCCGTGTATATAAGGGGACGACCAGGCAGTGATTAAGGGACAAGAAACACAACTCGATAGCCAGGCATAGCTTGTTTAGCTCCCTGGTTAGCGAGACCCCAATAATCCCATCACAACTAGACGTTGGCCTTTACCTTCATCGAAGGGGGCGAACTAGTATAAAATCCCCCGTGTCCTTTGTCTAGTTTAACCCCTTTAAGCTAACCCGTCACGATGGCTCCATGACTAAGTCCTTACACGAGGACATCTGACGTGATATTTTCACGACAGTTGGCGCCCACCGTGGGGCTATCGCACGATGGTTTCGAGTTCTTGAAGGGCAGCTTTGAAGGACTCAAAGGATATGCTGTGGGCCGGATGACCAAGATTCATCGCGGCAAGCTCTACATCGACGATGCAGGTCGGGGCCCCGAGGCCGGCTCAATCGATTATGGGTACCGGGTCCCCTTCGGCGGAATTCACGTCTTCATCGACAATATCGGCGAACCGGGCCCTGAGTCGGACACCTTCACCGACCTTGTTGAAACGGCTCAGGTCTGATTCAGCCTACCATGAAGCGTGCGTTCGTGGGATGTGTCCACGGGATCGGATCTGAACCGGTGTCTGAGGGTGAGACGGTCGCTTATTCCGACGACGAATCATCTGCTGGTGAAACCGAATCCCTGTACCAAGTTCAGGATGGCGTGTTTGAAGGGTATTCCGATGGCACCAGCATTCTAGAATTTCTTGAACCGCCGAACCACGTTGGAATCTTCATGGTCGGAACACAGCCAACCTTGCAAAACTCTACTGCGGCGGTGTCTGGACCAGTAGCAAGGGCAGGAGGCTCCGCGCGCCGGCCGGCTCAAGTTTGATGGATGCCTGGGCAACCTTGTTGACCACGGCAGTTACACCAGCGATGCAGGATCGGCACAATGCGGACATTGCAAGTCTAAAAGATCAGATAACGCAAGCCAAGGAGGACTTAGCGACTGGGGAAACCAGGATGGCGGAGGAACGGGCCGCTTTAGATGCCCAAGCGTAGAGGATTCAAGCCGAGAATTATCGTCTTTTGATGGATCTGAACGCTTCAAATCAAGTATTCCGGAGGAGACATCAATCTCGCTTGTCGACGGATTACAATGCGATGAATCTCTTTGATACGCCAGGAGCAGGGACTAGCAACCCGAAGGTAGTGAACCGAACCATGATACCAAGGACCGTAGCGCCGGATCAACCTCAGGTGATGGGTCCACCTCAGCATATGGACAACCCGCCGCGGTATACCACACCGCCGCCGGGTCACTTCTCTACCCCGTTGGACAATATGATAGCAGCAGCATCTCGGTTGGCCGCTATTCCAATAGAAGGTGAATCGCTGGCAGCAGTTGAGACACGGCGGGCCAGGGATCTTCTTCAAACAGCTCTGACACAACAGCAAGCTTACTCATATAGCCGAGACAGGGTTCACTCAACTCCACAACCGAGCAAAAGCTATAGCAGGCATATAGATGAACCGGGAGTCTCTAGCAGTGCGCAGCGCTGCATTGTCCCTCAAGGGCCTAATCCGGCGCGTGGTGATATGAACGCTCAGGACGTGGTGGATAATGGCAGAGCATGAAGGGAGGCCGCTTTAGCAGCACAACATACGGGTCGATACCAACCTACCTCGGTTCAGCCAGCAGCATCAGTGGACTGAGGCACCGGACTTGCTTTCAGTTCATGGGGAGTGTCGTGTCTTACTCCGGCTCTCCATAATGTGCAATTGCCTAAGGACTTCAAGGACCCACGTAAGGTGCCGAATTACACCGCTGATCAGCCACCCGAGGTGTGGGTGGAAAGTTATGAAATGGCAATGGAGATGCTGGACGTTGATGAAGCGGCTTGTGCAAAGTACTTCACGGTGATGTTGGAGGGAACAACCCGTACTTGGTTGAAAACTTACCACCTAACTCCGTCGAGTCATGGGACCAGTTGAAGGCCCGATTTATAGCCAATTTCAAGGACACATGTAAGCAGCCCATGTCCATTGTGGATCTCGACGCTTGTGTGCAAGGGGAGAACGAGTCAACAACTCATTGGGTGCGCCGGGTTTCAGAAGTCTTGCATTCATCAGACCGTATTAATGCTGGCTCGGCAATCATCACCTTGGAGCGTAATTGCCGGTTTAAGTCACTGAAGATGAAGTTGGGACGGCTCAAGCGCCACTGCAATGACATGGGTACCCTTATGGCCGCCTTGGTCAAGTATGCTGATTCTGATAATACCAAGGATCCTGATTCTGATGAGGAGAAACCGGAGAAGGGAAAGAAGAACGACGGTGCAAAGGGACAGCAGCACAACCAAGGAGGCCATGGGAATAATGGTAAGCGCAAAGCGGATTCATATTTTGTAGCTAATGCTAATGTGCAGCGTTGTAAGGGTAAACCGCCCCAGCGCAGCGACAGAATGAATCTGGAGCGTTTGTTCAATCAGCCCTGCCCAAAGCATGGGACCAAGGAGGTTCCTGCAACGCATCTCTGGAAAGTTTGTCACATTATGAAGGAGTTCAAAAACTCTAATCTTTTCTAGTATGATCAGGGTCCATCGGGCGGTTCAGGTACAAGTTTTCATGGCGGCAGCGGTTCAAACTCTGGATTTCGGAATAATCAGGGCAACCAGAACAACCAAGGTGGTAATAACCAGCAGAGTAATCAAGGAAATCAGCAGCAGTCGGGTTACCAGAGTCACCCAAAGCAATTGAATGGTGGGTAGTATCACGTGTTCACCACTAGTTTGTGTAAGCGTGACCAGAAGCTTCACAAGAGGGCTGTTAATGCTATTGAACCGGTAGTACCACGTTATCTGCGGTGGTCCGAACAACCTATTGTATGGAGCAGGGAGGATCATCCGCCTCGGGTTGACAACCCAGGTCACCTGGCTTTGGTCGTGGCACCTCAGGTGGGAGGTTATAAGTTCACCACGGTACTCATGGATGGAGGAAGCAGTATTAACATTCTGTATTATGAGACCTTCCGTCGCATGGGGTTGACAGACAAGAGTCTTAAACCGTCCAACACTGTTTTCCATGGTGTGGTACCAGGTAAATAGGCATATCCTGTTGGTAAGATTGCTTTGGAAGTTGTGTTTGGTGATGAACATGATTCCCGATCTGAGACATTGACCTTTGAAGTGGTGAGGATCCAGAGCCCGTACCACGCACTGTTTGGGCGACCGGCTTATGCAAAGTTCATGGCGAGGCCTTGTTATATTTACTTGCAGCTCAAGATGCCGGGTCATAAAGGGACCATTACGGTTCACGGAAGTCGTAAAATCGCTTTGGATTGCGAGGAAGGTGATGCGGCCTATGCTGAGTCAGTTTGTGTTACAGAGGAGCTGAAGTTTTATAAGGAAAATGTTGATCCGGCAGACATGACCCCTCTGAAGAATCCTACCACTGAGCATGACCCAACCCTACATTTCAAACTGGCTGATGAGACTAAACTTGTTGACTTTGTTCCTGGCAATTCGTCCAAGCAGTTCATCATTAGCACAAATCTGGACCCAAAATAGGAAAGCACGCTCATCGAGTTCATTCGTGAGAACCGGGACATTTTTGCATGGAAGCCTTCTGACATGCCAGATGTACCGAGGGAACTCGCTGAGCACACTCTTAATATTGATCCCAAGTTTAAACTGGTCAAGCAATTTCTTCGTCGCTTCAACGAGGAAAGACGCAAGGCAATTGGCGAAGAGGTAGCCCGGCTGTTGGCTGCTGGGTTTATCGTTGAAGTGTTTCACCCTGAGTGGTTGGCTAATCCGGTGCTTGTTCTTAAGAAAAACGGCACTTGGCGCATGTGTGTGGATTACACGGATTTGAACAAAGCTTGTCCGGCCGATCCTTTTGCTCTCCCGCGTATTGATCAGATCATTGATGCAACGGCGGGTTGTGAGCGTTTGAGTTTCTTGGATTCTTATTCAGGCTAACATCAGATCAAAATGGCAGTTAAGGACCAGGAGAAGACCGCCTTCATCACTCCCTTTGGAGCCTTCTGCTATGTTTCTATGCCCTTTGGGCTCAAGAGTTCCCAGGCAACTTATCAGCGTTGTGTGCAGAATTGTCTTCACACTCAGATTGGGCGCAATGTTCATTCTTATGTTGATGACATTGTGGTAAAGTCCAGGAAAAAGGAGACATTGATAAATGATCTCAAGGAGACCTTTGATAATCTGCGTGTTTATAAGATGATGCTCAATCCGGACAAGTGTGTTTTTGGTGTTCCGGCAGGCAAGCTTCTCGGTTTTCTGGTGTCCAACAGAGGCATTGAGGCTAACCCGGAGAAGATCAAAGCGATTACATCCTTAGCTAAACCGGCGTGCATCAATGATGTTCAGCGTCTAGCAGGTCGAATTGTAGCCCTAAGTCGGTTTATCAGCCGGTTGGGAGAGAAGGCGATCCCGCTATATCAGATGTTGAAGAAAATAGACACCTTTGTCTGGAGTGATGCGGCTAATGCGGCGTTTGAAGATTTAAAGCGGCAGTTGGCTGAACCACCAGTCCTTGCTGCTCCGGTTGACAAGGAGCCCTTGTTGGTGTACGTGTCTGCTAATGCACGTGATGTCGGTGTGGCGATTGCGGTGGAGCGTAAGGAGGCTGGTAAGGAGTATCCGGTTCAACGGCCGGTTTACTATATCAGTGAAGTTCTTATCGAGTCAAAACAGCGATATCCGCATTGGCAGAAGCTGCTATATGGGGTTTTATGGCAAGTCGGAAGCTCAAACAATATTTTCAAGGCCATCCCATTACGGTGGTCAGTTCAGCTCCTTTGGGTGATATAATTCAGAACAGAGAAGCAACTGGCCGGGTTGCAAAGTGGGCAATTGAACTTGGTCCACATGGTTTGAAGTATGTGCCTCGAACAGCCATAAAATCTCAGGCACTTGTGGACTTCATCAATGACTGGACCGAGTTACAAGCACAAGAGGACAAACCGGATAATACATACTGGACTATTCACTTCGATGGATCCAGGCAATTGGAGGCCTCGAGGGCTGGAGTTGTTCTTACTTCCCCTTGAGGTGATAAAATTCGTTATGTCCTCCGTTTAATGTTCCCCTATACTAACAATGCAGCTGAGTATGAGGCTCTGCTCCATGGGCTCCGAGTGGCCAAGGAGATGAATTTAAGCCGGGTACGATGCTTTGGAGACTCTGATCTGGTCGCTCAGCAAGTTTCTGGCACTTGGGATTCTAAGGATCCACTCATGGCGGCTTACAGACATGAGGTGGATATTGTGGCGGGTTACTTCAAAGGGTATCAGGTTGAGCATATCTATCGGCACAAAAACGAAGCAGCAGACGCTTTAAGCCGGCTTGGATCTCAGCGTAAACCGGTACCTCCCAATAACTTTTTAGATATCTTGCATAACCCGTCTGTTAAGTTGCCTACAGAGGAGGATTTGGCTGTTCCTGATCCGGAGGCTCAATTGGTGGCTGCTTTACATGTTGTGCCGGATTGGACGGTTCCATATCTAGCGTATATGAACCAGGGCGAGTTACCAGATGATGAGGTCCTGGCCCGGCAGATAGTCTGGCGGTCCAAGTCCATGGTTATTCACAATGGCGAGTTACACCGCTGCAGCGTTTCAGGCATATTTCAGCGTTGTGTTTCTCCGGAAGAAGACCAAGAGATCCTACGGGAAATTCATGAAGGGGATTGTGGTCATCATGCCGGGTCAAAGTCCCTGGTTGCAAAAGCTTTTCGTCATGGGTTCTACTGGTTGACAGCTCATGCTGATGCGGAGGATCTGGTAAAGCAATGTGATGCTTGTCAAAAATTTTCACGCAGAGCTCATGTTCCGGCTCAAGAATTAAGGATGATTCCCATCACTTGGCCATTTGCCACTTGGGGTCTTGACATGGTGGGAACCGTTAGGCGCTCCAAGGATAAGAAGACCCACCTGCTGGTGGCGGTTGACAGGTTCACCAAGTGGGTTGAAGCGGAGCCTGTCAGCAAGTGTGATGTGGGTACGGCGGTTCAATTTCTCAAAAAGATTATCTTCCGCTTTGGTTTTCCACACAGCATCATCACGGATAATGGCACAAACCTCTCTAAAGGTGAGATGGAAGATTTTTGTCAGAGAGAACACATCCGGCTTGACTTAGCATCCATGGCGCACCCCCAGACCAATGGTCAACCGGAGAGAGCTAATCAAGAAATCTTGAAGGGTATTAAACCCCGGCTTATGGTCCCTATAAAGTGGACACCGGGTTGTTGGGTGGAAGAATTGCCTTCTGTGTTATGGAGCATTAACACCACTCCCAACAGATCGATGGGTTACACGCCTTTCTTCATGGTGTACGGGGCAGAGGCGGTCCTCCCAAGTGATATTCGTCACGATTCACCCCGGGTTGCTAATTATGTTGAAGCGGACAATAAGCAAGCACGCCAGGAGGCGTTGGACCTGTTAGATGAAAACGAGATATGGCTTTAGCCCGTTCAGCGGTTTATCAGCAAGACCTGCAGCGTTATCACAGCCGCCGGGTTAGGACAAGAACCTTTCAAGAAGGCGATTTGGTGCTCCGGCTCATCCAGGATCAGACCGACATGCACAAGTTATCCCCACCTTGGGAAGGGCCCTTTGTGGTCAGCAAAAATCTGCACAACGGATCATACTACCTCATTGACGTTCGAGACAACTCACGCACCTCTGAGGAGGAGACCCGTCGGCCGTGTAACATAGCTCTCCTACGGCCTTATTACACTTGAGCCATAGGCTTTTCTTATGTACATATTTCGACAATGTATATATTATGATCAATAAAATAAACCAGCATCCTTGCTATAAGCAGGGCCTTTGCTTTTTTTTCTCAAATATTCTTTGAGTTACATGGGGGCTTCAGCTGACAAAGCGGAGTACTGCTTGTTGAACCGGCTATCATGCCACAATACAGCTTGGGAGCTTCACACCCAAGGGGCCAAAGAGAGTCTGGATTCTATGCATAGCTCAAACATAGGCACCCAATGAGCACAACTCATCACGTTACTTAGGGGATCTTTGTGTAAAGTAACAAAGAGTTTGAAAGGACCCTTGTAGCTGGGTATCGACCCACAGCTTGGAAGCCTGGTATATTTACCTAAAACCCTGGGTTAACCTGCCTTCATCAAGTAAGCCACTCCTATCCAGGTAATCCTAGCATGACCCTCCGAACGTTTGACAGTTACTCTCATTGAGACCCTGAACTTGTCAAAGTTAAAATGGTGATTGGTTAGTTGGAGGCCCATCTTAAAAGGCTTTGTCAAATGGTTTAACTCAGCGGCCTGGCAGCCCATGAAAAGCCTCGAATTTGGGCCTGGCAGCCCTCGATAAGCCTCGACTACACGGTTTTATTTGCGTTTGTCACTATTTTCTTTTGATAAATTCTATGTTTAAACCGGTATCTTTGATCTGGTATGGCTTTTCAGTCATCTTATTAGCCCGGTGTTTCTTAAATTGGCTTGGTTTTCAACTACAAGTTGACAGACCTTATTATCAAACCGGAGTTTGTTAATCCGGCCTGGCTTTGACTACTTGTCGCTAGTATTGGTCATCTGGTGTTCATCGTAACCCGACATGACTCATTATACGCCATCAATACATGGTGCAGTTATACAAAATTCCAGATTTGGGTCTTCACCCTTATTACAATCAAGGTTGGTAAACCAACTAAAGTGATATCACATCATAGGTATGAGTTATTTCATATTTCTTAAGGTTTGATCATCAATCAGGCTTTATTTTGGGCATTATGACCCGTCCGGCAGTAAACCGCCAGGACAATTCTTTTTATGCAGACATAGGGATTGCATACTATGATATATGAACCAACATTGAAATTATCATGACGGATCACACAAAGTATCTCCCGCTGCACGATGGCAGCAGATCAAAGTATTTCTTCTACCCTATTACAAGGCACTTTATGGCCCAAAATATGGCATTGTTTCTTTGAACCAGACAGTTTTCTGAAGTGTCAACTAAATTGCCGGATCAAGCCTCGTCACCATGTTGACGCGAAGTGGATGGTTCATCTGGCGTCGGTTCAGCCTCCTCCTCCCCATCCAGTGGCTGGAAGTCAGTGGTGGTCCAGTCAATCCGGGTTAAGGCCTGAAAGACAGCCTCCTCACTTATAAGTTCAGTCGGATCAACGTCAGGGGTGTGAGTGTCCTTACGGATTGGCGGAATAAGATTTTGCACTTCTGGAATGACAGCCTCAATCTGTTTGTTGTTGGCATCATAGAAGGACCGGTGAACCGTAAAGTTAGCTTCTTCTACCAACTGACTCGCCAGAGGACGCATCTCCCTCGTCACCCTTTTGAGGGCTTCATTATCAAACTCTGCCCCGTTTTCTTGTTCACTGGGAAAGCCCTTGGCAATATCAACCGGATCGAGATCAGCTATCCATGCTTTGGCTCGGGTAAGTGCTAACAAAGCGTCAGCCCTGGCAGCGGATCGCTTCACCTCTTCTATTTGTGTTGGCGTCATGGATAACCTGGCCAGAGTGTCCTTGATCAGTGTTGGGGCCGAATTGTCATAGGAGGATGCGCAGATAACCCATTGGGCACTGGTATATAGTTGTTCAATCAGCGTGTAGGCTGCCTTTAGCTTCATCCGCATATCAGAGCCCAGATGAGCAATGCGGCTACCTACAGTGGTTTAAGGATTCCATATTAAACCGGCAAAATTTCAAAACTGGACATTCACAAAGCCTTGCCAAAAGGTACTTACCAAATATTGCATAAGTCATGGCATTAACTTGGTGCTTCAATCTAGTAAGCTCTTCTGCCACCGGTTTAAGAGCCGATTCAGCGTCTTCCGCCTGCTTCAGCAATCCAGCCTTTTCAGTGTCCTAGTTGGCCAAATCAGACTTGAACCACTCTTTGAGTTGCTCCATGGTGGTTAAGGCGGTTTTTAACTCATCCTTGGCCTTGGTGGTTTCTGCTTGTTGGGATTTAAGACTTTCTTGAAGATCAACAATTTGAGAGACTTGCTGATTTATCTCAGTCTACAACAGTCAGAAGAGCATGTCAATATGTTTTTTGAAAGTCCCAAGCGTATAACTAGTTCTACACTTGGCACTTGGGGGCTAATGTGGATCACTTTTTCTACTGATTGTTTGAAGTCCCAAGGATTAATACAAGTATTAATCTTGGCACTTGGGGGCTAATGTGTGTTTGATCAAAAAATACACGAGGAATATCAGCAACGTACAGTATGGAATATACAAAGTCCCGGTTTGACTTGCTAAGACAAACCGGTCCTTGGGGGCTACAATGCAATGAAGGTACAGAATAAAAGATCAAACTGTTTACCTCATAGCGTTCCTTCATCAGATTTACCAAACCGGCTTCATAATCCCGGCTTGTGAAGAGGCGGTTCAAGAAACCGGGATGAAGATCCTGAGCAGACAAATTAGCATAGCTTGACAAGTCGGTCTTGCCTTTCCCCTTATTCATAAAAACAAATTCATCTTTGGTGGAATGTTTGGATAAAACAACTGGATTGCCTGGGGCAGTATACGCAGTGCCAGTGACAACAACATCATCATCTTTGGCTGGGCTTGATGGATTGACATTTCTCTTAACTGGGCTTGGCGGTTCGGCAGCAGGGCTTGGTGGTCTGGTAGCAGGGCTTGGCGGATCAGCAGTTGAATCCCGCTGGTCAACAATTGGACTTGGAGGAGTGGCATGAGGATTTGATATATCAGCATGTGTTTCTGGTTCAGCTTCTGGTGGGTTAGCATCAGTGCCTGGGTTTTGCGGAGCAGAATTGTCTATGACAATCTAAGGATTTTCGCCATCATTTTCTGTGGTCTTCTCCAGATCAACATCGTCAGTAGGGCCACTGGTCTTGGCTTTCTTACCCAATCGGGCCTTGGCACTACAACATCAAAAGTTAGAATATGATAAACCGACGCATGAAGAAACAAGTTGAAAAGCAATACTTACCCAGCGACGGTCTTGAGGGGAGGCAGCTGAGTCGTTGATGAACCGCCAGACGAGTTGGAAGATGCCTGGTAATTCGGATCAGACGGATTGAGTGGGCATCGGAAGAAACCTTTCAAACGATAAAGTTTTTCGAGGAGAACAAGTAACCTCTAGACGACGTTTCCGGTTTGGCGTATCCAGTAAACTGGAAGAGGTGATTTGCTGGCCAATGTGCTGGGTTGTGCGACGTTCTTCAGCTTGTTGTGTCTTCAAAGAAAATTTTGGATCCAGATAAGCAAGAGGGTGAGAGTATTTCACTTTCCGAACTGTACGGCGAACTCTTTGAACCGGCACAAGATCTGAATCGGAAGAAAGAGTGATTACCTCAACATGGTCTGCACGGCTGGCCTCAGTGTCATCTTGGGAATAATCATTGTCAATAAGATGTATGAAAAAGGAGCCAAGTGAGTCAAATTCTACCTCTGCATCCGATTCGTCAACATCTTCCGGCGGATCAGAAGATTCGGTGGTTTTCTTCTTGCCCACTTTCTTGGTGACTTTGGTCTTTGCACGAGCCCTAGCCGGTTTAGTCCGTTTCCAGAAAGAGTTGTTGGCCTGCAAAATTAAAGGAAAGGAGTATTAACATATTGTTAAAGCATAGGCGAGTCAGTGAGCATTAAGTTAAATTTACCGCTGGCGGTTTGTTGGTGGCGCAAAAAGGTGGCAACCCGGTCTGGCTGCAGGCGGAGATCGGTTCGTCAAGCATCTTCTTCACAGATTCAGTAACTTCAAGATCTGTCATTACTATTTCGTGATACCGTTGAGGATCTTTGACGTCTCCGGTGTATTCATGCATCAAACCGGGGTGGCGGCTCAAAGGCAGAATGCCCCAAGAAACCCAGCAGCGGACGAGATCAATTCCAGTCAAACCATTGGCCATTAGAGCCCGGAGCTTGGCGAGTTGAGGTGCATAAACCTTCCGTTCTTGAGCGGTTAAGCGTGGAGGTAATGGGTGGAGGTTGCTAAGCCGGTGAGGGCGGTAACCCGGCAAGGGATTTTCTCCATCAGGGGCAGTATTCCGGCAGTAAAACCAAGTTTGGTTCCAATCTTTAGGATGACTATGGTGTTTTGCATGAGGAAAATCTTCTTCTTTTCTCTTCTGGATTGATACCCCACCAAGTTCTGTGTTGGGGTCATCGCAGAACTCTGTGCGGCGGTTTAAATGGAAAAAATCCCGGAACAGCTCCACAGATGGTTCTTCTTGAAGATAGACTTCACAAAATACTTGAAAGTTTCATTTGTTGGACACAGAATTCGGTCCAGTGTCTTGTAGATGGAGTTGAAAGCTCGCAAGAACATCCCGGAAGAATTTTGATCCGGGCGGGCTGAATCCCCGGTCTAAGTGTTGCATAAAAACAATAACCTCTCCAGCTTGAGGTTCAGGAGGGCACTCTCAGCCCGGAACTCGCCAATGAAGGACCTTTTTGAGGCTAAAGCTCCATTGATGACATATCCGTTGATTTGTGTCTCGGTGATCTTGGACGGAACCCAATTGCAGGCAGAGAATTGTTTGGTCATCGTGGAAAGGCAAACTGTGAAAGAAAAGGTGAAAGCCGGTTTACCATTGACGGTTTAAGCGTACTATTCAGTGTTAAACCGGCAAATCATCGTTCAAGTTCAGTTGGTGGTTTAAGAGAGGGCTAATGATATATGGCAGATTGGTTATCAAAGGTTAAACTGCCCGTAGGCAGCAGGGCCAGGGTTCAAAATCTACTAAGTGTTACAAAAACAGGTTTCACAATATCACAGTACAATTTTGGATCTACCGGGGATAACTAAAGAAAATTTTCCTGAACCCTACAATGGCGCTAAGAGGAACAGAGAAGATCCAAACACAGTATGTTAGGTGCAGCAAGAAGCCGCGGGATGGTGGACTATCAAAATGAATCTAGCCGCGAATCAAAACTAGCAGACGCATATATATACCCTCAGTAAAAGGACTAAAGAGAAGGCTGCGGAAGAACTGAGGAACAGCGACGGACATGGATGGACTCGAAAACCCTAATGAAGATCTAGGGTTATAGGAAATGAACTTACCAGGTCCACTCGGCGGCGGAGGAGTGCGGCAGGGGCTCTGGAACAAATAGGGTGATGCAGCGGCCTTGGTCGGTGCAGATTCGAAGATCGACGGCGGCGGCGGCGCTGGGGTTCTTCGGGTCGCGAGGAAGAAGATGAGAAGAAAGGGGAGAAAATGAAAGTGCCTATCGGGCTTATTTATAGCAGGGCAGGGGGATAAGTGACAGGCGTGAGAATCGAGGAGTCCAAAGCGGCAAGTGGCGCAGCTGTCGCCTCGATTTCCGGGATGACATTAAATGAAGGGAATCTTTTTATTCGTTTTTTACAGAGATGACGTCATGATGATCTGTTGCTGTGTCCAGAGGATGACATCACGGTGGTTTAACAAGGTTTATAAAGGGGAGATATCATGGCGGTTTATGAGAAATGAAGGAAGATGTTCACAGGATTTTTCTAAGTACTGAAGATTGACATGAACAGGTTCAAATCAATCTGGGGCCTAATGTTGGGGATATAACTACTGAGTGTAAACCGCCCAGGAGGGGCCCGTTCACCCTCAACTATATTGAAGCCCACGAAGACTCTTAAGATGGCATTTTACTATAAAGCTTAGAGGCCCGGAGCCCAAAGGCGGATTAGGGCCCATAGTGGTAAACCGCCATAGTCATGTAACTTGTGTTGTAAGATAAGGAAGGGAGAGACCGAGCCGAACACTTGTATGAGTCGGCCTCGGGACTCTGTAAACCGGCCGGGCATCAACCCGTGTATATAAGGGGACGACCCGGCGGCGGTTCAGGGACAAGAAACACAACTCGATAGCCAGGCATAGCTTGTTTAGCTCCCTGGTTAGCGAGACCCCAATAATCCCATCACAACTAGACGTAGGCCTTTACCTTCATCGAAGGGGCCGAACTAGTATAAAATCACTCGTGTCCTTTGTCCAGTTTAACCCCTTTAAGCTAACCCGTCGCGATGGCTCCATGACTAAGTCCTTACACAAGGACATCTGACGTGATATTTCCACGACAAGTATCAAGCATAGAAGTAGTTTCATCATAAGTATCATGCATAGTAGAAGTGGCATCATCAATAGCATGCGACATATCAGAATTCATAGCAGTAGCAGGTTTAGGTGTCGCAAGTTTACTCAAAACAGAAGGAGAATCTAGTGCAGAGCTAGATGGCAGTTCCTTACCTCCCCTCGTAGTTGAGGGAAAAATCTTAGTTCTTTCGTCTTTCAGGTTCCTCATAGTGATCAGAAGATATAAATCCCAAGTGACTCAAAGAGTAGATCTATGCTCCCCGGCAACGGCGCCAGAAAATAGTCTTGATAACCCACAAGTATAGGGGATCGCAATAGTTTTCGAGGGTAGAGTATTCAACCCAAATTTATTGATTCGACACAAGGGGAGCCAAAGAATATTCTCAAGTATTAGCAGTTGAGTTGTCAATTCAACCACACCTAAATAACTTAGTATATGCAGCAAAGTATTTAGTAGCAAAGTAGTATGGAACTAACGGTAACAGTGACAAAAGTAACAATAGCAGTTTTGTAGTAATTGTAACAGTAGCAACGGTAAAGTAAATAAGCAAAGCACAATATGTGAAAAGCTCGTATGCATTGGATCAGTGATGGATAATTATGTCGGATGCGATTCCTCATGTAATAGTTATAACATAGGGTGACACAGAACTAGCTCCAGTTCATCAATGTAATGTAGGCATGTATTCCGAATATAGTCATACATGCTTATGGAAAAGAACTTACATGACATCTTTGTCCTACCCTCCCGTGGCAGTGGAGTCCTAATGGAAACTAAGAGATATTAAGGCCTCCTTTTAATAGAGTACCGGACTAAAGCATTAACACATAGTGAATACATGAACTCCTCAAACTACGGTCATCACCGAGAAGTATCCCGATTATTGTCACTTCGGGGTTGTCGGATCATAACACATAATATGTGACAATAGACTTGCAAGATAGGATCAAGAACTCACATATATTCATAAAAACATAATAGGTTCAGATCTGAAATCATGGCACTCGGGCCCTAGTGACAAGCATTAAGCATAGCAAAGTCATAGCAACATCAATCTCAGAACATAGTGGATACTAGGGATCAAACCCTAACAAAACTAACTTGATTACATGGTAAATCTCATCCAACCCATCACAGTCCAGCAAGCCTATGATGGAATTACTCACGCACGGCGGTGAGCATCATGAAATTGGTGATGGAGGATGGTTGATGATGACGACGGTGACGAATCCCCCTCTCTGGAGCCCCGAACGGACTCCAGATCAGCCCTCCCGAGAGAGATTAGGGCTTGGCGGCGGCTCTGTATCTTAAAACACGATGAAACTTTCTCTCTGATTTTTTTTCTCCGCGAAAGCAAATATATAGAGTTGGAATTGAGGTCGATGGACATCCAGGGGGCCCACGAGGCAGGGGGCATGCTCAGGGGGAGGGGGCGCGCCCCCACCCTCGTGGACAGGGTGTGGGCCCCCTAGCCTTGATTCTTTTGCCAGTATTTTTTATATTTTCAAAAAATAATCTCCTTGGAGTTTCAGGTCATTCCGAGAACTTTTGTTTCTCCACAAAGATAACACCATAGCAATTCTAGTGAAAATAGCGTCAGTCCGGGTTAGTTTCATTCAAATCATGCAAGTTAGAGTCTAAAACAAGGGCAAAAGTGTTTGGAAAAGAAGATACGATGGAGACGTATCATAACTCTTTACGACGAGCTCTTTTATCACCTCCGTAATTGAGAAATATTTCCTTAGTCCTCACTAAGGATAATTTTAACCGTTGTCCAGTGATCTACTCTTAGATCACTATTGTACCCCCTTGCCAAAACTCATGGCAAGGTACACAATAGGTCTGGTACATAGCACAACATACTTTATAGAACCTATGACTATGGCATAGGGAATGACTTTCATTCTCTTTCTATTTTCTGCCGTGGTCGGGCTTTGAGTCTTATTCATCTTTACACCTTGTAATAGAGGCAAGAACCCTTTCTTTGGCTGATCCAGTTTGAACTTCTTCAAAATTTTATCAAGGTATGTGCTTTGTGAAAGTCCAATTAGGCGTCTTGATCTATCTCTATAGATCTTGATGCCTAATATGTAAGTAGCTTCACCAAGGTCTTTCATTGAAAAAACTCTTATTTAAATATCCCTTTATGCTATCCAGAAATTCTATATCATTTCCAGTCAACAATATGTCATCCACATATAATATTAGAAATGCTACTGAGCTCCCACTCACTTTCTTGTAAATACATGCTTTCTCCAAAAGTCTGCATAAAACCATATGCTCTGATCACACTATTAAAGCGTTTATTCCAACTCCGAGAGGCTTGCACCTGTCCATAAATGGATCGCTGGAGCTTGCACACTTTTTTAGCACCCTTTGGATTGACAAAACCTTCTGGTTGAATCATATACAACTCTTCTTTAAGAAATATCCATTTAAGGAATGCAGTTTTTATATCCATTTGCCAGATTTCTTAAAATATGGCAATTGCTAACATGATTCGGACGGATTTAAGCATCGCTACAGTTGAGAAAATCTCATTGTAGTCAACATCTTGAACTTGTCAAAAACCTTTTGCGACAAGTCGAGCTTTGTAGGTAGTAACACTACTATTAGCGTCTGTCTTCCTCTTGAAGATCCATTTATATTCTATGGCCTCTCGATCATCAGGAAAGTCCACCAAAGTCCACACTTTGTTCTTAGACATGGATCCCATCTCAGATTTCATGGCCTCAAGCCATTTCGCAGAATCTGGGCTCATCATCGCTTCCTCATAGTTTGTAGGTTCATCATGATCTAGTAACATGACTTCTAGAATAGGATTATTGTACCATTCTGGTGCAGACCATACTCTGGAAGACCTCTGAGGTTCTGTAGTAACTTGATCTGAAGTTTCATGATCATCATCATTAGCTTCCTCACTAATTGGTGTAGGAATCACTGTAACTGATTTCTGCGATGAACTACTTTCCAATTCGGGAGAAGGTACAATTACGTCATCAAGTTCTACCTTCCTCCCACTCACTTCTTTCGAGAGAAACTCCTTCTCTAGAAAGGATCCATTCTTAGCAACGATCTTGCCTTCGGATCTATGATAGAAGGTGTACCAAATAGTTTCCTTTGGGTTTCCTATGAAGACGCATTTCTTTGATTTGGGTTCGAGCTTATCAGGTTGAAGCTTTTTCACATAAGCATCGCAACCCCAAACTTTAAAAAAAACGACAACTTTGGTTTATTGCCAAACCACAGTTCGTAAGGCGTCGTCTCAACGGATTTTGATGGCGCCCTATTTAAAGTGAATGCAGCTGTCTTTAATGCATAACCCCAAAATGATAGTGGTAAACCAGTAAGAAACATCATAGATCGCACCATATCCAATAAAGTGAGGTTACGACGTTCGGACACACCATTACGCTGTGGTGTTCCATGTGGCGTGAGCTATGAAACTATTCCACATTGTTTTAAATGAAGGCCAAACTCGTAACTCAAATATTCTCCTCTACTATCAGATCGTAGAAAATTTATTTTGTTGTTACAATGATTCTCCACTTCACTTTGAAATTATTTGAACTTTCAAAATGTTTCAGACTTGTGTTTCATTAAGTAGATATACCCGTATCTGCTCAAATCATCTGTGAAGGTCAGAAAATAATGATACCCGCCACAAGCATTAACACTCATTGGACTGCATACATCGGTATGTATTATTTCCAATAAGTCACTAGCTCGTTCCATTGTTCCGGAGAATGGAGTTTTAGTTCATCTTGAACATAAGGCACAGTTCACAGGCATCAAATGATTCATAATCAAGTGATTCCAAAAGTCCATCTTTATGGAGTTTCTTCATGCGCTTTACACCGATATTACCCAAATGGCAGTGCCACAAATATGTTGCACTATCATTATCAACTTTGCATCTTTTGGCATCAATATTATGAATATGTGTATCACTACGATCAAGATTCAATAAGCAATCAACGTTGGGTGTATGACCATAGAAGGTTTTATTCATGTAAAAAGAATATCAATTTATTATCTGTCTTAGATGAATAATCATATCGCAATAAACATGATATAATATATTTATGCTCAACGCAAACACAAAATTTATTTAGGTTTGACACAAATCTCGAAACTATAGGGAGTGTGTGATGATGATCATATCAATCTTGGAACCATTTCTAAAACACATCGTCACTTTACCCTCAACTAGTCTCTGTTTATTCTGTAACTCCTGTTTCGAGTTACTAATCTTAGCAACCAAACAAGTATCAAATACCCAGGGGCTACTATAAACACTAGTAAGGTACACATCAATAACCTGTATATCAATTATACCCTTGTTCACTTTGCCATCCTTCTTATCCACCAAATATTCAGGGCATTTCCGCTTCCGGTGACCATTTCCTTTGCAGTAGAAGCACTCAGTTTCAGGCTTCGGTCCAGCTTTGGGCTTGTTCACGGGAGTGACAACTTGCTTGCCATTCTACTTGAAGTTCCCTTTCTTTCCCTTTGCCCTTTTCTTGAGACTAGTGGTCTTGTCAATCATCAACACTTGATGTTCTTTCTTGATTTCTACCTTCGTCAATTTCAGCATCATGAAGAGCTCGGGAATCGTTTTCATCATCCCTTGCATACTATAGTTCATCATGAAGTTCCAGTAACTTGGTGATGGTGACTAGAGAACTCTGTCAATCACTATCTTATCTGGAAGATTAACTCCCACTTGATTCAAGCGATTGTAGTACCCAGACAATCTGAGCACATGCTCACTGCTTGAGCTAATCTCCTCCATCTTTTAGCTATAGAACTTGTTGTAAACTTCATATCTCTCAACTCGAGTATTTACTTGAAATATTAACTTCAACTCCTGGAACATCTCATATGGTCCATGACGTTCAAAACGTCTTTGAGATCCTGATTCTAAGCCATAAAGCATGGTGCACTAAACTATCAAGTAGTCATCATATTAAGCTAGCCAAACGTTCATAACGTCTGCATCTGCTCCAGCAATAGTTTTGTCACCTAGCGGTGTATCAAGGACATAATTCTTCTGTGCAGCAATGAGGATAAACCTGAGATCACGGACTCAGTCCGCATCATTGCTACTATCATCTTTCAACTTAGTTTTCTCTAGGAACACATATAAAAACATAGGGAAGCAACAACACGAGCTATTGATCTACAACATAATTTGAAAATACTATCAGGACTAAGTTCATGATAAATTAAAGTTCAATTAATCATATTAATTAAGAACTCCCACTTAGATAGGCATCCCCCTAGTCATCTAAATGATCACGTGATCCAAATCAACTAAGCCATGTCCGATCATCACATGAGATGGAGTAGTTTTCAATGGTGAATATCACTATGTTGATCATATCTACTATATGATTCACGCTCGACATTTCGGTCTCCAGTGTTCCGAGGCCATATCTGCATATGCTAGGCTCGTCAAGTTTAACCCGAGTATTCTGCCTGTGCAAAACTGGCTTGCACCCATTGTATGTGAACGTAGAGCTTATCACACACGATCATCACGTGGTGTCTCGGCACGACGAACTGTAGCAACGGTGCATACTCAGGGAGAACACTTTTACCTTGAAATTTAGTAAGGCGTCATCTTATAATGCTACTGTCGTACTAAGCAAAATAAGATGCATAAAGGATAAACATCACATGCAATCAAAATATGTGACATGATATGGCCATCATCATCTTGTGCTCATGATCTCCATCACCGAAGCATCGTCATGATCTCCATCATCACCGGCGCAACACCTTGATCTCCATCATAGCATCGTTGTCGTCTCACCAACTATTGTTACTACGACTATCGCTACTGTTTAGTGATAAAGTAAAACAATTACATGGTGATTGAATTGCATACAATAAAGCGACAACCATATGGCTCCTGCCAGTTGCCGATAACTTTGTTACAAAACATGATCATCTCATACAACAAATTATATCACATCATGCCTTGACCATATCACATCACAGAAAGCCCTACAAAAACAAGTTAGACGTCCTCTACTTTGCTGTTGCAAGTTTTACGTGGCTGCTACGGGCTTCTAGCAAGAACCGTTCTTACCTACGCATCAAAAACCACAACGATTATTCGTCAAGTGTGTTGTTTTAACCTTCAACAAGGACCGGGCGTATCCACACTCGATTCAACTAAAGTTGGAGAAACAGACACTCACTAGCCACCTATGTGCGAAGCACGTCGGTAGAACCAGTCTCGCGTAAGCGTACGCGTAATGTCGGTCTGAGTCGCTTCATCTAACAATACCGCTGAATCAAAGTATGACATGCTGGTAAGCAGTATGACTATTATCTCTCACAACTCCTTGTGTTCTACTCGTGCATATAACATCTACGCATAGACCTGGCTCGGATGCCACTGTCGGGGAACGCGGTAATTTCAAAAAAAATCCTACGATCACGCAAGAACTATCTAGGTGATGCATAGCAACGAGAGGGGAGAGTGTGTCCACGTACTCTCGTAGACCGAAAGAGGGAGCATTTAGTTAACGCGGTTGATGTAGTCGAACGTCTTCGCGATCTAACTGATCCAAGCACCGAACGTACGACACCTCCGTGTTCAGCACACGTTCAGCTTGATGATGTCCCTCGTACTCTTGATCCAGTTAAGGCCGAGGGAGTTCGTCATCACAACAGCGTGGCGACGGTGCTGATGAAGTTACCGACGCAGGGCTTCGCCTAAGCACTACGATGATATGACCGAGGTGTGTAACTGTGGAGGGGGCTACCGCACACGGCTAAAAGATCAACTTGTGTGTTCTAGGGTGCCCCCTGCCC
This sequence comes from Triticum dicoccoides, assembly GCF_002162155.2. Classification (NCBI taxonomy): domain Eukaryota; kingdom Viridiplantae; phylum Streptophyta; class Magnoliopsida; order Poales; family Poaceae; genus Triticum; species Triticum dicoccoides. The sequence goes on along the minus strand of NC_041385.1, from coordinate 666,424,082 downwards.
CCGTATATAAAGGAGCAAGGGGGAGGTCGGCCGGCCCCTGTAGGCGCGCCCCAAGAGAGGAGTCCTACTAGGACTACTAGTCCTAGAAGGATTCCACCAAGAGGGAAAGAGGGGGAAGGAAGGAGAGGGAGAGGGGGAAGAAAAGGGGGGCGCCGCCCCCCTCCTTGTCCTATTCAGACTCAAGGGAAGGGGGCGCGCGACCTGCCCTGCCCGCCGCTCTCTCTCTCTCTACACTAAGGCCCATCGATGCCCATTAGTTCCCCAGGGGGGTTCCGGTAACCCTCTGGCACTCCGCTTTTATCCGAAACTTCTCCGGAACACTTCCGGTGTCCGAATATAGCCGTCCAATATAATAATCTTTATGTCTCGACCATTTCGAGAATCCTTGTCATGTCAATTATCATATCCGGGACACCGAACAATCTTCGGTACATCATATCACATAAACTCATAATACCAATCGTCATCGAATGTTAAGCGTGCGGACCCTACCAGTTCGAGAACTATGTAGACATGACCGAGACACGTCTCCGGTCAATAACCAATAGCAGAACCTGGATGCTCATATTGGTTCCTACATATTCTACGAATATCTTTATCGGTCAAACCGCATAACAACATACGTTGTTCCCTTTGTCATCGGTATGTTACTTGCCCGAGATTCGATCGTCGGTATCATCATACCTAGTTCAATATTGTTACTGGCAAGTCTCTTTACTCATTCCTTAATACTTCATCCCGCAACTAACTCATTAGTTGCAATGCTTGCAAGTCTTATAGTGATGAGTATTACCGAGAGGGTCCAGAGATACCTCTCCGAAACACAGAGTGACAAATCCTAATCTCGATATATGCCAACCCAACAAATACCTTCGGAGACGCCTGTAGAGCACCTTTATAATCACCTTTTTACGTTGTGACGTTTGGCAGCACACAAAGTGTTCCTCCGGTATTCGGGAGTTGCATAATCTCATAGTCTGAGGAACATGTATAAGTCACGAAGAGAGCAGTAGCAATGAAACTATAACGATCATAATGCTAAGCTAACGGATGGGTCATGTCCATCACATCATTCTCCTAATGATGTGATCCCGTTCATCAAATGACAACACATGTCTATGGTTAGGAAACATAACCATCTTTGATTAACGAGCTAGTCAAGTAGAGGCATACTAGGGACTATATGTTTTGTCTATGCATTCAGACATGTACTAAGTTTCCGGTTAATACAATTCTAGCATGAATAATAAATATTTATCATGAATTAAGGAAATAAATAATAACTTTATTATTGCCTCTAGGGCATATTTCCTTCAGATTGCTAGTCAACACTCTCATCCGCGCTCTCCGCTCCCTCCTGGATTTGCTCCCCGTTTAGCATCAAGTACATCTCAGTATAAATCTGCAAGGCAAGAAGTTAAACAAGCATCAGTCAGATTCAAAGATAGTTGCAAATCGGAATGAAAAGACACTCGGTAACAAGGACCAGACCTTGTCCGATTCATTTTCGGCATCGAATGGTGCAACTCTTCTGGACCCCTTGGGGTTATCTTTGTTTCCAATAATGCTCTTTAGCCACTGTGCCACTGTCTCATCGGTGACCTCCTCTGGGTGGACCCAAGCAGTGTCATTGGTGCCTGAGTACATCCACATTTGATGATCGTGAGCTTGGAGGGGTTGGATGGGTCGACTGAGAAACACCTCCAACAAATCCATGCTAGTCACACCGCCACGAACCAATTGGACTACCCGCTCAACTAGCATGGACACCTCTACTTTCTCTGCTGAAGTCACGGTCAATGAAGAGGATTGGCGGACTCGGTCCATGGTGAAGGGAGGAACACCGGTCGACTGACCAGGGGTCGGAATATCTTGGCAGTAGAACCAGGTCGACTGCCATCCCCTAACCGACTCAGGAAGAGTCATTGGGGGAAAAGTACTCCTGACCCTCATCTGAATCCCTAAACCCGCGCACACTTGGATCACGTGCGTACTCTCGTCAGTCGGATTCGATTTCTTCATAGATTGGGAACGATAGGTAAAGATGTGTTTGAATAGACCCCAATGCGGTCGACAACCCAAGAAGTTTTCACACAGAGAAACATACGCAGCTAGGTATGTGATAGTGTTGGGAGAAAAATGGTGGAGCTGGGCACCAAAAAAGTTCATGAAACCCTGGAAAAAAGGATGCGGAGGCAGACTGAAACCACGGTCGACATGGATTGCGAGGAGGACACACTCACCCTCCTGCGGCTGGGGCTCGATCTCGTTCCCCGGCAACCTCCAAGACCCGTCAGCAATCAAGCCTGCGGCGGCCAGATCCTCCAGATCTTCTTTTTGGAGCGTGGACCGAATCCAGTCCCCCTAGATCCAACAAGGCGGCAATCCGGACCTTGACGACGACCCCCCCCCCCGACTCGTATTCTTGCCCTTCGTCGTCGTCGTTGCCTTCTTCGCACGCTCCAGGGCCGCCTCTTTGTCCTTAACCATTGCGGCGGATTCCGCACGGGCGAGGCGGTGGCGTCAAGAGTGGAGGAGGACATGATGGAGAAGCAGAGGAAGAAGAATGGGAATAAGGCGCATTGTGCAAACGCATCGACCTCGACGCCTTTTATGGACATGCTTCTAAGTGGCTGACTCATGGGCCCGAGCAATCCTGTCAAATCCCGCAACAGTCGCACACTCGATACGTGGTGAAAAGGTGGCGCAAGAACCGAGGCGTCCCTATCTATCCACCCCTTTTACTGTGGCATGCTCCGTCCCGCGCGCTTCCCCAAAGTTTTGAATCTCGTGAGATCCGGGAACCGCAGAGTAACCAATCGTGCCGAAGATTTTGCACCATATCAACACTCGAAGACTGCCTGTATAGTTCACTCGACGACCTCTAAATTGATCAAGGCGGCTGAAATAAAGTTGAAGTTTCAACATGATTCCCAGACTCAGTAAGAATGCCTGCGAAGCATAAAAATCAGGTCAGGATCAACTTCAACTCTCTTTTCATTCAGACCTCAATCCATTCGGGGGCTAATGACGATGCCATGGACCTAGGGTAGGGTCATAGGCCTGACCTAGACGCCCTACCCATGGTCACTACCCTAGAATCAAGAACATTCAAAGTGCAACAAGAAGTACCGACTGAACTAACCTTGGAGTACAATCCACTCGACCAATTACCTCACTCGGATACCCCAATTCCATTCGATCGAGATGAAGTCACTCGACCATACAAGAAACCACTCGAAGTACAAAAGACCTAGAGTCACTTAGGATGTTAACGGTCAGGCGTTCACTCCGTAGTCTTAAAGGTCATTAATACCTCTTATTAATACATTTGCGATTTTTTAGGCATGTTTATGAATTTGCAAATATGTTTATGGCTTTTGTAAATGTTCCTGACTTTTTTACAAAATCATCAAAATAAAACTGGTGTAGAAAAAACATTAGAAAAAGGAAAGGGCGAAAGCCGATGAAAGCAAAAGTAAACAAAAAGACTTATGAAAATACTGAAACAACAGGGTGCAGGAAATGGAGATAGAAATAGACATAAATGGATAGCAGAAAAAGAACAAGAAAAAACTGTGCTGCCGAACTAGGCCTATAAGATCTCAATACAAAAGGATATTGAGATAATATGCTTCGCTATAGGCGAGAAATAGGATATTCCCTATTAAGAAAAACTACTCACAGGAGAAATACTATGACATGGAGTATTACACCCAGAGACAGAGAACTTGCATATGTCAAAAAACTTCGGACCACTTCCATGTCTCATGTACCTCTTTTTTTTAGGGGCATGTCCCATGTATCAATCGACAGGCAAACTGCCTCGCATTGCAATTTGCAAATAACCGGCAAGTCCAGCTCAGTCGGAGTGCGGTTAAAAAGGACATATAAGTCACATAACCATCGAGACTCTGTCCGTCCACATATTCAACAAAGATGTGACTAGATCTCAGTCGACTGGGATTTAATCGAAACTCAGTCAAGTGACACAACATGCAAAAGAGAAAAATAAATAAATATTTTTTTACACAGATCTCAATATAAGATCTCACGGGTATAGCATTGAGACTTAGCAAGTCTGATCCAACAATTCGGCACGTACCGTGCCCGATACACGAACAGAACAACTTCGCCGCTGCATCCACATCGCAGGAGAGGCGGGGGCGCGAGGTGCGCTTGCGAGCGACGCTGCACGCATGGAGCCAACCCATGTGAGCGTCGGGGGGCGAGTCGTCGATCCCGGCGTGGTCCAGGGCACGCGGGCGTGGCCTCTCAGCCTCACCACCCGGCACGGCGCGTCCCTCCCGCCCCGGCCGTCCGAGCGCCACCACCAACTCGCGCGACCCCGCCTCCGAGCCGGCTGGCGCGCGGCCGGGCGTCGTTCTCTGGCCCCTACTACCTCGGTAGCTCCCACCACACCGACGTGAGTGGACTGAACCCGGCGGCAACATATATCTCCGGCAAAGTTTGCAGGCTAGCTAGCCAGAGACCCAGTGCTCCTCCTGGTTCGAGGCATGTCTGGTACGACATGTCAACGCTCCCCTTGATGATAGGCCCTGCGGCGAGGGCCGGCCCGTCACCTCCGCATGCGTCGCTGTTGATTGCGTTCCAAGGAAGGGATTGTGAGATGCAGCGCCATCAATCACGCCCGTCTGACGGTCCCCAGGGAAATCATGCTCGTCCGACGTACGTACTTGCAAAACAGTTAGCAGCTACTACTAGTGTCGTGGCTGTTTTATGTGGCCGGCCGGCCGGCAGGCCTGCGTCTCCTTTTGTCCGGGAGATACTGATACACTCACTCCGGACTTCTGGAGTTGCTGCAACCGTGCGTGCATGGCCCAGTACTGCCCTGCCCAGAGACCAGGACGCTTCCAAAATCTTTCTCCAGTACCCCGTGCACAATCTATGGTACTGCATGCACGGTGTGCAATCAATCGGCTCCATACACACACACACACGCTCCCAGATGTGCGTGAACTCGATCGGTATGTCAGCCATGCATGTCTGGGAGGCGGTGTATGCATGGTTCCAATCATTATTCCGAGTCGAACTGATGGGGCTTTGGCTCCCTCGCTGCTCCATCTACGCTCTCGAGTCGTTTAGGCCACCGCACGATCCCAAACGAACATCCGGATTGGCCGGATTTTATCCGTTTGGGGCGCCGATGGGTTCGCCCGTGTCCGGCTGTGTCCGTTGGGTCGTGCGTGCGTCCACCGCGCGGCCGCACCCCAAATCGTGTCCGGAGTGGACGGGAATAAAAAACTGAATGAAATAACTAAAAAAGCAAATAAATGCATTTAAAAAAACCATAAAACATATATAGGGGTCGGCCACAAAACGGCCCAGTTTCAACGACCACTTAAAAGGCCCAGTTTCATAATTAACATAATAACAAAAAAAACTCCTCCTGCGCGCTCTGCCGTGCCCGTCAGTGCCGTGGCCGTCGCCGTCTTCACTTGCCGCCGGTGTCGTCGTCGTCGCTGACGAGGTCGACGTACTTCGGCGGCGTCCAGAGGTGGGGCGGCGGTGCGTGGTAGACGGGGGCGGGCTGGACGACCAGAGGTGCCTGCACCACCTCCTCCCGCGACGACGCCTCCCGCTCCGGTGACCGCGGCGGAGTGGGACACCAGTTCACGCCCAGGCCGGCGGCCATCTCCGGCGCAGTGCAGGACCAGCCCCACCCCTGGCCCACCAGCTGCTCGAACGCGGATGGGTCCTCCTCCTCCGCCTCCCCCGTGACGGCCGCCAGCTGCAACTCCGGGAACGCAACGTCCCCGGCGGCAGAGAGGGCGATGGCCTCCTCCTGGCCGTCCCACTGCCGCTCGTCGTGCGTGTTCATGGAGTCGTCCATGACACGCTGTAGGAGACGGGCCTCCTCCTCTGCTGTCATGCGAGGAGGGGGAGGTGGCGACGGAGACGTGGAAGGCGATGGCGTGGGCGTCAGGCCGCGCACCCGCGTACGCCCGCGCGGCTCTGCATGTGGCCTCCTCGGCCCCGACACGGTGCCGGCCAAGTAGGACGCTCGCCGCACGTCGTGCTCATCCTGGAACCATGTGTCCCAGAGCGGGGAGTCGGGGGCATACTTGTGGTCGTAGTACAGGTCGTCGGGGAGGAGGCGGCGGCGGCGGTTGATCTCATCGCGCCGTGCACGGCCGGTCGCCGGCACTGGCGGGATGGGGACCCGGTCCGTGGAGAGGTGCCACCCGTTGGGGAGGTGGGAGTCGCTCCACGGGACCGGCGTCCTCGTCTCCCAGTACCTCCGGCACACGTCTGCGCAGATGTACTGCCGGTCGCGCTCGTCGGAGGGCCTAGGGGCAATGGTGAAGGGGGGCGGCGCGGGGGCTCGACGGGAGGAGTGCGGCGGTGACACGGGGGCTCGACGGGAGGAGCGCGGCGGTGACGCGGGCTCCTCCTTTTTCAAGGATCCGCGGCGGCAGCCGGAGGAGGAGCCGGCCTCGCGGTCGTGCTTCCCCTTGCGGTTCCACAGACCCATGGCTGCGGCCGGCCGGCGAGCTCGAGGGCGGGCAGTGGCTAGGGTTTGGGCATGTCGACTTTCGAGGGGGCAGAGAGGGGCCGGCGTGGGGATGAGGACGACGACCGGTCCACGGGTCCCATTTAAGAAGGACGCCGACCCGTCGCTGTGCGGATGACAGGTGGGGCCTCTCGCCTGTGCGCATTTATGTTGGCGGGTGGGAGGTAGGTGGCCGCCTGCCATGCGGCCCCGACGCGGATGTTCGAAGCGTCCGTTCGTTGTCCGCCGCGACCCAAACCCGGCGCAAGTTTGCGCTCGAAATGGGTCGGCATAGACACAAAACGGACCAGATGGGTCCGGGCCGTCGCGCGCTGGGTCGTCCCATTTGTCCCTTTTACCCCAAACGGACGGGGTCGGACTAAGGCCAACTCCACCGCGCGACCCCATCTTGTTCGAGTGCGTCTGTTTGGGGTAAAACAGACGAATAGCGCGGCCCAACACGCGGCCTCAAACGGACAAATGTTCAGAATCCGTCCGTTTTCGACCCATCCCGGGGCCAAAGTTGCGCTCGGTTTGGGGTGAAATAGACGCGCGTGGACGGCCGCGACGCATGCCCTTGTCCTCTCGTGGCCCGCCTGTCGGGGACACTAGCAGTCCATCCCTTCCAACGCTTCGACCCTCTCTCCCGCCACGCCCCGCCGCCGGCGCCGCCGCTATTCTCCGGCCGCCTCCGCACCGCGCAGCCCCCGGCCGTCCATACCAAACCACGTGTAGACATGGTCGCCACCACGCCCCCGCTTTCGCCGTAGTTTTGGCCGTCGATCGGAGGAGGTTTGGCCGTCGTCGTCTTTGTCGGTGGCAGAGGAGACACGACCGCCGGTGACGTACCACGGCGGCCGCAGCAGCTTCCGACAGCTCCAGAGCGGCCAGTAGCCGGTCGACAACCACCCCTGCTGCATCGAGGTGATCATCGCAGCCTCTTCGCCACCACGACCGCAAGGTGTTCGACATTTTGCCCACAAAGGTATGGACAATGGAGACGAGTTCTTCTTCCACCACTTCCTTTGTTCATCGGACGATTCATCGTCGAATGATGAAGATCTTGTGGTGGCTGCACTTGTCGTTCACGACCACATTCAACGGCAGCTTCCTCAGTACAGGGGGTCATGGTCCTTGGCCGTGCTCCCAACCTGAACCGCAACAGGGAGAGAGGTTACACCCTGCTCTATGCCGATTACTTTTCCAACAAACCGCTCTTCAAAACAGATAAATTCATATGAAAATATGGGCATTTATAGGCCCTGGCGGACGAGATGGGGCAAACGGATGCGGCCGCGCACTGGGCGCACGGCCACCGCATCCCTGGACAGGCCTGGACACGACCCCATTGCCCTGCCCAAACGGACAGAATCCGGACAAAACGGACGTCCGTTTGGGGTCGTGCGGTGGAGTTGGCCTAGTTTTACAACCCAATTGAAATTGTCTCTAGTAAAGATAGGTTTACAACCAAATCGAAATTGCCTTAAATGAACATAAAACGAACCAATACATCTATCGGTTGCCAACATGCTCCCACACGTGCTCAACCAAGTCATTTTGAAGAGCCTTATGAGTGTGCCAATCACGCAGCTCACGATGGAACTGGCAGAACTCATCAAACGTGGCCAGTTCTTGGTGCAGGGGCTCAACATTGTCACCTTGAAAATCAAATCCTTGGTCGAAGATACTGTCATCACGCTCGTCCTCGACTATCATGTTGTGCATGATCACACAAGCAGTCATCACCTCCCAAAGCTTCCTTTCATCCCATGATAGTGCAGGGTAACGAACGATGCCCCATCGGGATTGAAGCACACCAAAAGCATGTTCCACATCCTTTCTAGCACTCTCTTGCATTTGGGCAAATCTCTTTCTCTTCTCACCTTGGGGCTTCGAGATTGTCTTCACAAAAGTTGACCACTGAGGATATATATACCATCAGCTAGATAGTATCCTTTTTTGTACTGGTGGCCGTTGATCTCAAAGTTGACAGGTGGGGAGCGGCCTTCTGCAAGCCTCGCTAAGACTGGAGAACGTTGCAGCACGTTGATATCATTGTGAGAACCTTCCATGCCGAAGAAAGAATGCCATATACAGAGATCCTGCGATGCCACTGATGAAGCTATGTACCTAGGGTAGGGTCATGGACCTGTCCGAACTACCCTACCCAAGGACATCTCTAGAAGAAACCACCTGTCAATCGACTCAGAAGTGTTCCACTCGACAGACTCGAGGACACTCGGCCATGAAACCAACCACTCGACCATAAAGCCAACCACTCGACGCCCAGGAGATCTAAAGTCACTCTACACGCAAAAGGTCGTTCATTAAGTAGCTTTTATGGTCATCATAGCACTTTATGTGTAGCGTTGCCAGTAACGCCCAATCTTAATGTATCTTAAACCCTGCATAACTGAGGGCCGGAGGGGTCTGGCGGACTCTATATAAGCCACCCCCTCCTCAGTGTAAAGGGTTCGCACCCCTATAACTCATACGCATATAATCCAGTCGACCACCTCCGGGCTCCGAGACATAGGGCTGTTACTTCCTCTGAGAAGGGCCTGAACTCGTAAATCTCTTGCGTATACTACTACTCCATAGCTAGGATCTTGCCTCTCCATTAGTACCCCCCTACACTACTTTCAGACTTAGAACCACGACAGTTGGCGCCCACCGTGGGGAAGGTGTCTTAGCGACTTACTGGAGAAGTTGCTATTTTTTCCGATTTCCTTCATCATGGTTTCAGGCGGAGTTTTGGTTGAGGACCGCTAGATCCGTCTCGGCGCCCTCACGTTTGTCACCGACGACTCTGCTTGGCTTCAGGAGGCTCCGCTCGACATTGATGCGCTCCCAGTCCACGGAGCGACGCACTTCCGTGCGTGCGTCCGCGGCGTCCTCCTGCGGCAGCCGTCGACCCAGTACCGGTCGGTCTTTGTGTCGTCCTCCCCCTGTTTCCCGCCGGTGCAAGCGCTCCGGTCGGTCGAGGCTTCAGCGGTGGGTGAGACACGCGGTGGCTCGCCAGTCGGCCACCCCTCAAGTCGCGGCAATCGAGCCCGACGAATCTCTATACGGCATGTTCGACCTGTCGACTGGCTCCGCAGAGACTGCATCCGAGTGCGACAGCAGTGATCCAGCGGCGGAGGTTTTGATGGTCGATGGACCACGCGGTCCTGCCGGTTTTCCCGGCGCTGACGGAGGCGATCCGTCGCATGCCCATGAGGAGTATCTCCCCGAGCCCCTCACTTCGCTGCAAAGGGAAGAACTTCGCCGCCGGAACATGGATGCGCTTCATACTCCTATCGTTGGAGAAACTCCCGAGGCTTGTGCCTTAGAGGACGCGCGCCTGGCCAACTTGGCTGAGCGTGCTCGACTGGAGAACCTTCAGCGAGCACTCGACGAGCATGCGCGGCAACGAGTTCCAGATTCCAGTCGACGTCAACTCTTTCCACAACCGACTCAGGTATATCAAACTCCGGTTCAGAATTTAGCAGCTGCAGCCCGTATAGCAGAGTCAATTCAGCCTTCCCAGTCAGAGGCTGGCAGAGGCTTGTTGCAGATCAGAGATTTACTCCGGGCAGCAGGAGATCAAAATTCAGCTGTATCGTAGTCGCGGAATAGGATTCACAGCAGATCCTTAGCTTCAAATATAGTCCAGTCGGCTCATAGCCCCAGATCGCCCCCGAGGCGTGAGGGGCGTCGAGACTGGCATGATCAGTACAAGAACGTGAGCAGTATGATAACCGAATCGATCGCGATGATCGACGTTGAGTGCCCACCCCTCCCCCAAGGGGTGGATCGTACGCGCCTCGACAACAGGATGATAGACGCCAGCATAGTGTTGGGCGAAGGATTCCAGTCGACCCTAGGGAACCAGGCTTTGATGCGAGATCCATTATCGTGCAAGGTCTGGTTGACAGGAACAGAGCTCACCGAGAGGGTCACGATAGGGATGTACCCACCAGCAGCAGAGTGCACGTCTCAGGACCAGAGTGTTTCAGCAGAGCCATCAGGGCCGCGGTGATTCCTCCCAACTTCAGGTTGGCGACTGGAGTCAGTAAGTTCACTGGTGAGTCCAAGCCTGGTACTTGGCTTGAAGATTACCGAGTGGCTGTTCAGATTGGCGGCGGCAATGATGAGGTGGCCATGAAACATTTGCCTCTTATGTTGGAAGGCCCAGCCGTAGCATGGTTGAATCAGTTAGCACCCAGCAGCATTTACACTTGGGAAGATCGTTCCCGAGTGTTTGTCAGAACATTTGAAGGAACTTGCAAACGACCAGCAGGACTGACAGAGCTGCAATCTTGTGTGCAGAAGTCGAATGAAACTTTGAGAGATTACATCCAGAGATGGATCACGTTGCATCACACGATAGAGAATGTATCTGATCACCAGGCAGTGTGTGCCTTCAAGGAAGGCGTTAAGTACAGAGAGCTAAACCTGAAATTCGGTCGAACCAGAGACATGTCTCTGAGTCGAATGATGGAGATAGCCACCAAGTATGCCAATGGTGAAGAAGAGGACCGGCTCCGGAGTGGCAAACACAAGTCAGTCGTCCACGAAACCGGAGGAAGGAACTCCAGTCGGAAGCAGAAGCGGAAAGCCGAGCCAGCTGCTCCTGGGGAAGCCTTGGTCGTGACTCAAGGAAAGTTTAAAGGGAAGCCCAAGGGGTCTTGGAACCCTAAGAAGGTGAAAGACAAAGAAGGAAATGACGTGATGGATTTGCCGTGTCACATCCACACAAAAAAAGATGAGGAGGGTAAATTTATTTACCCAAAACATACCACTCAACAATGTCGGCTCTTGATCCAACAATTCCAGGGGAAACAGCCCAAAGATAAGGAAAAGGAGTCGGACAAAGTTGAGGACAAGGAGGATAGTGATGATGGATATCCCCAGGTCAATTCCACTCTGGTGATTTTTGCTAACATTGAAAGCAAAAGTCGATTGAAAGTTATCAACCGAGAAGTGAATATGGTTGCTCCGGAGACACCCAATTATCTGAAATGGTCTCAGACTGCCATCACATTCGACTAGTCTGATCACCCGACACACATAGCCACCCCTGGGAGGCAAGCTCTGGTGGTCGACCCAGTCATCAAAGGCACTCGACTGACTAAAGTTTTGATGGATGGTGGCAGTAGCTTGAATATACTGTATGCAGAGACATTGAAAGGGATGGGCATTCCGATGTCCAGACTCAGTACCAGCAACATGAGTTTCTATGGAGTCATTCTTGGAAAGAAGGCTGCGTCACTCGGTCAGATTGCTCTTGATGTAGTTTTCGGTGATTCCAAAAATTTCCGCAAAGAAAAGTTGATATTTGAAGTTGTGGATTTCCAGAGTGCCTATCACGTTATTTTGGGCAGGCCAGCTTATGCACGTTTTATGGCTCGACCATGTTACATGTATCTCAAATTGAAGATGCCTGGCCCCAACGGTGTGATCACTGTTACTGGCAATCGGAAGATGGAGGAAGAGTGCTTTCAGAAAGGCTCAAAGATCGCCGATGCTCAGATGGTAGCAGAAGAGTGGCAGGAGCACAAGAAAAATGTAGACCCGAGTGATTTGTTGCGAGCTAAGAAGCCCGCCATGGAATCAGCGTTTTAGTCGTCTGGTGAGACGAAACCGATTCACATTCACCCGACCGACCCCAATGCTGCTCCGACTAATATCTCTACAACGGTCGACTCCAAATAGGAAGAAGCGCTCATCCAGTTCCTCCTTGAGAACTGGGACATCTTCGCATGGAAACCTTCTGACATGTCGGGTGTTCCCAGGGGGCTGGCTGAGCACCGTCTATGAGTCGACTCAAAGGTGAAACCTGTTAAAGAACATCTTCGACGGTTCGCCGTCCAGAAAAGAAAGGCCATTGGCGAGGAGGTGGCTCGCCTCTTAGCAGCAGAGTTTATCCGAGAGATTTACCACTCCGAGTGGCTCGCCAATGTTGGCATGGTCCCCAAGAAGGACAAGTCACTTCGCATGTGCATTGACTTTAAACATATCAATCGGGCCTACCCGAAAGATCATTTTCCTCTCCCCCACATCGACCAAATAGTCGACTCGACTGCGGGATGTGAGCGCCTGTCTTTCTTAGACGCTTATTCCGGTTACCATCAGATCCGTCTGTATGGACCCGATGAGATCAAAACAACTTTCATCACCCCATTCAGGTGCTTCTGTTATGTCACCATGCCATTCGGCCTCAAGAATGCCGGAGCCACGTTCATGAGGATGATTCAGAAGTGTTTGCTCACTCAAATCAGTCGGAATGTGGAAGCGTACATGGATGATATTGTGTTCAAGTCACGGAAAGGTTCCGACCTACTGACTGACCTTGCTGAGACATTTGCCAACCTCAGGAGGTATGGTATCAAGCTTAATCCATCAAAGTGCACATTCGGAGTTCCTGGCGGAAAATTACTCGGTTTTCTCGTTTCCGAACGAGGAATCGACGCAAATCCAGAAAAAGTGGGTACTATACTCTGAATGAAACGACATGTGCGTGTGCACGATGTTCAGAAGCTTACTGGTTGCTTGTCCGCTTTAAGTCGATTCATCTCTCGTCTCGGTGAAAAGGCATTGCCTCTTTACCGACTGATGAAGAAGTTAGACAAGTTCGAGTGGACTCCTGAAGCTGATGCAGCGTTTGCAGAGCTCAAAGCCCTGCTTTCCACCCAGCCGGTGCTTGCTGCGCCGATTAGCAAAGAGCCTTTGCTGCTTTACATTGCAGCCACAGGACAAGTCGGCAGTACAGTACTTACGGTCGAGCGGGAAGAAGAAGGAAAAGCCTTTAAAGTTCATCGCCCAGTATATTATATTTCCGAAGTTTTGACCCCATCAAAGCAAAGATACCCTCATTATCAGAAGCTTGTATATGGGATTTATATGACCACGAAGAAGGTTCTCATTATTTCTCAGACCATTCCATTACAGTCGTCAGCGATGCTCCATTGTCAGAGATTCTGCACAACAGAGATGCAACTGGTCGAGTGGAAAAATGGGCGATTGAACTCCTTCCCCTAGATATCAGATTTGAGGCAAAGAAAGCCATCAAGTCCCAAGCAATAGCAGATTTCATCCCTGAGTGGACCAAACAGCAACTGCGGACTCAAGTTCACTCGGAGCACTGGACCATGTTCTTTGATGGTTCTAAGATGCTGAATGGATCCGGTGCTAGGGTAGTGTTGGTTTCCCCCCGAGGAGATAAGCTCGGATATCTGCTCCAGATTCACTTTGATTCCTCCAATAACGAAGCATAATACGAAGCACTTTTGTATGGGTTGCGCATGGCCATTTCACTCGGTGTTCGTCGCCTCATGGTCTATGGCGACTCTGATTTTGTGGTTAACCAAGTGATGAAGGAGTGGGACGTCAGAAGCCCAGCCATGACTGGTTACTGCAATGCAGTAAGAAAGCTAGAGAAGAAATTTGAGGGGTTAGAGCTTCATCATATACCCCGACTGAAAAATCAAGCAGCTGATGATTTGGCTAAAATAGGTTCCAAGAGAGAAGCCATTCCCAGTGATGTGTTTTTGGAACACATCCACACGCCATCATTTCAAGAGGATCCTTTCACCGAAGAAGCCCCGCAGCCAAAAAGTGCCACGGATCCGGCTGAAGTTGAGGTCCCAGCTGTGGTCGACCTGATCATGGAAGTTTTGGTCATCACTCCCGACTGGACAGTGTTGTACATCGCATATATTCTAAGGAAAGAGCTCCCAGAGAATGAAGAAGAGGCTCAACAGATCATCCGTCGATCCAAGGCCTTTACTGTGATGAAGGGACAGTTGTAGAGGGAAAGCGCGACTGGAGCCAGTCAGAAATGTATAACGCCAGAAGAAGGTCAGATAATTCTCGATGATATCCACTCAGGGACCTGTGGCCATCATGCGTCCTCTCGGACTATTGTGGCTAAAGCATACCCGAGCGGGGTTTTACTGGCCCAGAGCAAATGAAATGGCAAAAGAGATAGTCGACAAGTGTGAAGGATGTCAGTTCTATTCCAATATGTCACACAAGCCCGCCTCAGCCTTGAAGACCATTCCAATCGTCTGGACGTTCACTGTTTGGGGATTAGATATGGTTGGACCACTGAGAACTGGCAGGAGCGGCTTTACCCATGTACTGGTGGCAGTCGACAAGTTCACTAAGTGGATCGAAGCCAAGCCTATCAAGAATCTTGATGCCGGCACTGCTATCAGCTTCATCAGAGAATTGATATTCAGATATGGAGTTCCGCATAGCATCATCACTGATAATGGGTCAAACTTAGATTCCAACCAATTCAAAGCCTTTTGCGCTTCTCAAGGCACAAGAGTCGACTACGCTTCCGTCGCTCACCCCCAGTCGAATGGACAAGCAGAAAGATCTAACGGCCTAATTCTCAAAGGACTGAAACCCCGTTTGATGCGTGATCTCAGACACGCAGCAGGCGCGGGGGTTAACGAACTTCCATCAGTTCTTTGGGGATTGAGGACTACTCCTAATTGGCCGACTGGGCGAACTCCGTTCTTTCTGGTCTATGGAGCCGAAGCAGTTCTACCGAGTGACCTGCTTCACAATGCACCCCGAGTTGAGCCCTACTCTAAAGATGAAGCAGAACAAGCACGGCAGGACGCAGTCGACCTTTTAGAAGAAGAAAGAGAGATGGCCATGATCCGATCGACCATCTATCAGCAAGACTTGCGTCGATTCCATGCCAGAAACGTGAAGAGTCGGGCCTTCCAAGAAGGAGACTTGGTCCTCCGAGTGGATCAATAGAAGCCACACAAACTTGCCCCTACTTGGGAAGGCCCCTTCATCGTCACCAAAGTTCTCCACAATGGAGCAAACCGTCTTTACAATGTCGGCCGCCAGATTGATGAGCCACGAGCTTGGAATGCGGACCTGCTCCGCCCCTTTTACACTTAAGTACTCACTCAGATGAGATGTAATAAAAGTACTTCTGTAGTTTGTTTATCAAAGACAAAAGTGTTATAATTTCCCCATTGATTGTTGTTGCTTTTATTTATGTGAGAAATCCCCCAGTGGGTGGCTTAGCTGCGAATCCGTTTTGCCTAAGTTTGTAAAAAATTCCTACCGAGTGACGAGCAAGCCTCTCACTCGGAGGCTTAGCTGTGAATCCGTTTCACCTAAGTATTTGAAAATCCTACCGAGTGGAGAGCAAACCTACCACTCGGGGGCTTAGCTGCAGTCCAGTACTCGCCTAAGTAATAAAAAATCCTACCGAGTGGTGAGTCTGCCTCCCACTCGGGGGCTTAGCTGCAGTCCAGTACTCGCCAAGTGTTTGAAATCCTACCGAGTGGAGAGCAAACCTCCCACTCGGGGGCTTAGCTGCAGTCCAGTACTCGCCTAAGTACTTGAAAATCCTATCGAGTGGAGAGCAAACC
>NC_041385.1:666382720-666407875 GCF_002162155.2 Triticum dicoccoides | reverse complement strand
AAGTAATAAAAAATCCTACCGAGTGGTGAGTCTGCCTCTCACTCGGGGGCTTAGCTGCAGTCCATTACTCGCCTAAGTACTTGAAAATCCTACCAAGTGGAGAGAGAACCTCCCACTCGGGGGCTTAGCTATAGTCCAGTACTCGCCTAAGTAATAAAAATCCTACCTAGTGGAGAGCGAACCTCCACTCGGGGGCTTAGCTGCAGTCCAATACTCGCCTAAGTACTTGAAAATCCTACCAAGTGGAGAGCAAACCTCCCACTCAGGGGCTTAGCTGCAGTCCAGTACTTGCCTAAGTATGAAATCCATTTTGATCTGCAAGGACGACGAGGTGCAGGTCGACTGCTACCTTCTCCTTTGGAGCTCCGCCACAAATACAATGTGCACTCTGCAAGGACGACGAGGTGCGGGTCGGATGCTACCTCCTCCTTCAGAGCTCCACCACAAATACAATGTGCACTCTACAAGGACGACGAGGTGCAGGTCGACTGCTACCTTCTCCTTCGGATCTCCGCCACAAATACAATGTGCGCTCTACAAGGACGACGAGGTGCAGGTCGACTGCTACCTTCTCCTTCGGAGCTCCGCCACAAATACAATGTGCGCTCCATCCCGATCTGCAAGGGCGCAGGTCGACTGCAATCTGGGCTCCATCCCTACCTGCAAGAGTGCGTCACAAGCACTAAAATATATTCCGAGTGAAGAACAATGTTCGCTCGAAGGCAAATGCAAACATATTCAACTACAAGCCAAGTTCAGATAGCATCCTACAGATTCAGAAGTGCTCAGGCATCAAGCCTGTAAAAGTTTATCGGTTACAAAACCACTCGGCATTCCGAGGCAAATTTAAGGCATCAAGCATAGAAGTTTTTTACTCCTCGGGTGGAGGACTGGAAGGCGTGACAAACTGGTCCAGGTCGATTCCATCTGCAATCCGAGTGGCAGCAGCAATGAAGGTCTCCATGAAAGATTGGAAGTCATGCTTCTTTGTATTGGCCACTTTGAGGGACGCCAGCTTGTCCTCTCGCGCATCCTTGTAGTGAACACGGACCACAGACAGAGCAACATCAACACCACACCTGGCAGAAGACTTCTTCCATTCTTGCACACGACCTGGAATTTCATTCAGTCGAGTCATCAGAGACTCGAGGTCATTTTGAAGCGTCTCTCTTGGCCAGAGTGTCGTGTCGATCCGCGACGCCGCAACCTTTAGTCGAGCAAGATAGTCAACCACACCAGCAACCCGAGACTCCAGTTGGAGCATGTTCATGGCAGTTTCATCCTTCACAGGGGAATTAATGGGATCCAAGCCTGTCTCCACTCGACTGGTCTCCTCCTTGAAGTTTTGGCAGAATTCTGTAAACACAACTCAAAGATGAGCCAGCAGTTCTATGATAAGTTGGAGATTACAAGTCAGTCAGGTAGGAGAGATTACCCTCAAGCATGATGAATAACTTCTTGGCGAGTCCTCCCAGATAAGCCTCCAGATCGTTCTTCTTCCCCACCAGTTCACTAGCCTTGTCACTCGGAGCTATCTTGTCGTTCTTCAGACGGCTGACTTCCTTGTTGGCCGCGTCGAGAGCAGCTTTCAGGTTGGCGTTCTCCCCCTCAAGTTTACCGACTGAAGCCATTTTTTCTTCCGCAAGCTTTGTTTTTTCCAAAGCCGCCTTCTGCGCCTCGGCAAGGTCTTGGTCCTTCTTCTTCAGAGCCTCCTTCATTTTATCTGCAAAATGACATTGAGATCAGAATCAGGAGTGGACAGAAAGATAAAGACAGTCGTCAAGTTCTCACCAATCACACCTTTTGCCTCGTCCTTCGCCTTCTGAAAGTTCTCCTGGACAAGCTTCAAGTCAAGGTCGAGCTGAATATGTTTCTTTTCCAACTCAGTATAGCGAGCCACAAGCTCGCAAGATTTCTGCGAAGAGTCAGTCGACAGACATCAAAAGAGAGGTCGCTTCCGAGTGACTAAGAGAAAAACTGTAACATTTCTAAGACTACAGTCGAACCAAAATATTCGACAGTAGTCTCGGGGACTACACCCAGTGGGTGCACTCAGCGTGCCCCCACTAGTTTTATCGACTTGATCCGATCAGTCGACTGAAAGGAACAAAGAGATTATGATCCCAAAACCATGGCTAACTACCAGCAGTTAGTCTTGGTCTCATCATGATCTACCAAAAAAAATACAGAGTCTTCAGACTACAGTCGACTGCCAACAGTCCACCGCAGTCTCGGGGACTACACCCAATGGGTGCACTCAGCGTGCCCCCACTGGTTCCAAGATTCCATTCGACATGGTCCGACCAAACCGTGTGAAGAAGTTAGAATGAAGAAATTCAAAATACAAAGACTACGGTCGACTGCCAGCAGTCCACCATAGTCTCGGAGACTACACCTAGTGGGTGCACTCAGCGTGGCCCCACCAATCCAAAAAATCAATCGACACACCCAGTGGGTGTACAGAAAAAAGATCTTCGGAAAGAAAGTCTTCAGATAACATATCCTAATAGAACAAGCGGTGACCAACTAACCAGGACATTGCTCTGAAGGCCTGAGCTAGCATCATAAGCCGCTTGGCTGGCTTCCCGGATCGCCTTCACCTGCTCCATCATGATCCCCGCCTGGCGTATAGCCTCCTTAGCAGCACCCGCTTGGTCCTCTGGGACGTGGTGCGTGGCGAAAAGGGAGGGCGGATCAGCAATCGACGATGAAGGACGGGCACTCGTCAACGGCACAGCGAAGGACATAGAATGCCGAGTGACATCGCCACCTTCTTGAACTAATGCATCAGGCACTGATGCAGTCCGAGTGGTCTTGCCAGCCTGCGCCTTTTTATTCTTCCTCGCCCTCAGTGGCACCTCGTCGTCATCATCACGGAGATCAATGACATGAGGAGCTACAGGAAAAATTCAAAGTTAGAAACGAATATCCAATCGGCCAAAAGTGAAACCACAGAGAGCGTACCAGGGTTGGAAGTGGCGGCGTCTTCCATTTCCTGGTCGTCGTTCTTGGCGGAGGTCTCGGAGGTAGCAGCACTGCAGATTTCAGAAACCAGTCGGTTAGTCGATGAGTCGACCAAGAGTTCGTCCGTGCTAAACAAGAAAACACAAGTTCTGCTGTTACCCGGAGATCGTGGGAATGGCCATTCTCATCTTGGGCAAGGCCTTCGGCAGCTTTGACGGCTTCAGCTGCTGCGGCGCTTTCTCAGTCGGCGCCGGAGAAGCCGCCCGAGGGCGCTTCGACGATTGCCCAACGGGCGCAATCGCTTTGCCACGCTCGCTCGCAGGGTCGTGGATGAGCTTGGATTGACTTCCTCCTCCTCCTCCTCTTCGCTGGATCCGTCATCATCCTCTTCCCCCCCCCCCCACCATCAGATTGCCACTCCTCACTCTCACCTCCGCTCGCCTCTCCCTCCTCGGCCTGTTCTTGTGCCCCGTTGGGCGTCGAATACATCTCAATCGTGACCTACAAGACAACAAACAAGACAAAAGTCAGTCGACTGCTTTCAAGCAAACAGAATGGAGAAAGCAGAATCATAGTCGGAAATGCAGAATTGGACCTTGTCTACTTTGTATGATTGGTCGAGTGGAACAATCCTCCTGGCTCCTCGGGGGGTTGTCTTTGTTTCCTGTAATGCTCGCCATCCACCGCTCCAGCGTGGCATCGTCAATCTCCTCCGGATGGATCCGAGTGGTGTCCTCAGTGCCAGAATACAACCACATCGGATGATCTCGAGCTTGAAGCGGCTGGATGCATCGTCGGAGGAAGACCTCCAAGAGGTCCATGCCAGTCACCCCGTCACGGATAAGCTGCACGACACGCTCGACCAGCACCTTAACCTGCGCCTTCTCTTCCAGGACCACCTTCAAAGAGGAAGGCTTCCTCACTCGTTCCATGGAAAAAGGAGGGAGCCCAATCGACTGCACTAACGTCGGCTGGTCTTTGCAGTAGAACCAGGTCGACTGCCATCCACAGATCGAGTCTGGTAAGATCATGGTCGGAAAGGAGCTTTTTCCTCTCAGTTGAACCCCAAGACCCCCACACATCTGAATCACTTGTGTTCTCTCGTCACTCGGATTGGCCTTTTTCACCGTCTAGGAGCGACAGGTGAAGATGTGCTTGAAAAGACCCCAATGAGGCCGGCAACCCAAGAAATTCTCGCACAAAGACACGAAAGCAGCGAGGTACACGATGGTGTTGGGTGTGAAGTGGTGGAGTTGCACCCCAAAGAAGTTCAGAAATCCCCGAAAGAAAGGGTGAGGCGGCAAAGAAAACCCACGTCGACATGGGTGGCCAAGAGAACGCACTCACCCTCCTGGGGTTGCAGCTCAGACTCCTTCCCCGGGAGCCGCGCCGATCCATGGGGGATCAGTCCTCCGTCGGCCAGGTCGTCAAGATCCGCTTGACTAATCGTCGAGCGGATCCAATCGCCCTGGATCCAGCCCGGCGGCAGGCCGGTCCTCGATGAAGATCCGCTCCGACTGGTCGCCCTTCCCTTCGCCTTCGCCGTCGCTTTCTTCGCCCGCTCCAGGGCCGCCGTCTTCTCTTTCACCATCGTCGCCGACGAGGCGCGCACGGAGCAGCTGCGCGGAGGCGGAAGCGAATGCGGCGGAGAAGTCTGGGGAAGAAAGGGGGGAATGATAACGCACTGTTCAAAAACCCCCGTCCGGCGCCTCATATAAGGTTGCTTTCGAGTGACTGACATGTAGGCCCAGGCGATCCTGTCAAATCCCGCAACAGTCGCGCACGCGATACGTGGCGAAAAAGGTGGCGCGGAGATTGAGGCAGCCCTGCCTTATCCCATCCGATTACTGCGGCCTCGCCCCGCCCCGCGTGCTTCCCAAAATTCGAATCCCACGAAATCCGCGGGTTGCAGAACAACTCGTCAGACGAAAGATCTCTTCCGCTCTATCGCTCGGAGCTCTCCAAGTGAAAACTTCACTCGACGAATACAAAGAATGGATCAAGGCGACTGAAAGAGAAGTTGGTGCCGTCACCTAAGGTTCATTGATCCAGAACAAGACATACTCACAGCACGAGAAATGGGTCGGAAGAGTTCTCAACTCCTTCCCCACTCAAACCTCGATCCATTCGGGGGCTAATGATGAAGCTATGTACCTAGGGCAGGGCCATGGACCTGTACGAACTACCCTACCCAAGGACATCTCTAGAAGAAACCACTTGTCAATCGACTCAGAAGTGTTCCACTCGACATACTTGAGGACACTCGACCATGAAACCAACCACTCGACCATAAAGCCAACCACTCGACGCCCAGGAGATCTAAAGTCACTCTACACGCAAATAGTCGGTCATTAAGTAGCTTTTATGGTCATCATAGCACTTTATGTGTAGCGTTACCAGTAACGTCCAATCTTAATGTATCTTAAACCCTGCATAACTAACGGCCGGAGGGGTCTGGCAGACTCTATATAAGCCACCCCCCTCCTAAGTGTAAAGGGTTCACTGTTGGTAATATGCCCTAGAGGCAATAATAAAAGGGTTATTATTATATTTCCTTGTTCATGATAATTGTCTTTTATTCATGCTATAACTGTATTATCCGGAAATCGTAATACACGTGTGAATACATAGACCATAACATGTCCCTAGTGAGCCTCTAGTTGACTAGCTCGTTGGTCGACAGATAGTCATGGTTTCCTGACTATGGACATTAGATGTCATTGTCAACGGGATCACATCATTAGGAGAATGATGTGATGGACAAGACCCAATCTTAAGCATAGCACAAGATCGTGTAGTTCGTTTTGGTAGAGCTTTTTCAATGTCAAGTATCTCTTCCTTAGCCCATGAGATCGTGTAACTCCCGGATACCGTAAGAGTGCTTTGGGTGTACCAAACGTCACAACGTAACTGGGTGACTATAAAGGTGCACTACAGGTATCTCCGAAAGTGTCTGTTGGGTTGACACGGATCGAGACTGGGATTTGTCACTCCGTATGACGGAGAGGTATCTCTGGGCCCACTCGGTAATGCATCATCATAATGAGCTCAAAGTGACCAAGTGTTTGGTCACGGCATCATGCATTACAGTACGAGTAAAGTGACTTGCCGGTAACGAGACTGAACGAGGTATTGGGATACCGACGATCGAGTCTCGGGCATGTAACGTACCGATTGACAAAGGGAATTGTATACGGGGTTTGATCGAATCCTCGACATCGTGGTTCATCCGATGACATCATCGAGGAGCATGTGGGAGCCAACATGGGTATCCATATCCCGCTGTTGGTTATTGCCCGAGAACCGTCTCGGTCATGTCTACGTGTCTCCCGAACCCGTAGGGTCTACACACTTAAGGTTCGGTGACGCTAGGATTGTATGAATATGAGTATGCAGCAAACCGAATGTTGTTCGGAGTCCCGGATGAGATCCCGGACGTCACGAGGAGTTCCGGAATGGTCCGGAGTAAAGATTTATATATAGGAAGTCTTATTTTGGTCGCCGGAAAAGTTTCGCACTTTATCGGTATTGTACCGGGAGTGCCGAAAGGGGTCCGGGGGTCCACCGGGGGGGTCCACCTGCCCCGGGGGGCCACATGGGCTGTAGGGGGTGCGCCTTGGCCTATATGGGCCAAGGGCACCAGCCCCAAGAGGCCCATGCACCAAGAAGACTTGGAGAGGGAAGAGTCCAAAGAGGGGAAGGCACCTCCGAGGTGCCTTGGGGAGGATGGACTCCTCCCCCCTCTTGGCCGCACCCCTTCCTTGGAGGAAGGGGCAAGGCTGCGCCCTCCCCCCTCTCATGCGCCTATACAAAGGGAGGGGAGGGAGGGGTGGCCGCACCTATAAGCCCTAGCGCCTCCCTCCTCCCTGCAACACCTCCTCCTCCTTCCGTAGTTGCTTAGCGAAGCCCTGCCGAAGTTCTGCTGCATCCACCACCACGCCGTCGTGCTTCTGGATCTTCATCAACCTCTCCTTCCCCTTGCTGGATCAAGAAGGAGGAGACGTCATCCGCTCCGTACGTGTGTTGAACGCGGAGGTGCTGTCCGTTCGGCACTAGGTCATCGGTGATCTGAATCACGGCGAGTACGACTCCATCAACCCTGTTCCATTGAACGCTTCCGCACGTGATCTACAAGTGGTATGTAGATGCAATCACTCTCCCATGACTCGTTGCTACATGAACTCATAGATGGATCTTGGTGAAACCGTAGGAAAAATTTTAATTTTCTGCAACGTTACCCAACAGTGGCATCATGAGCTAGGTCTATGCGTAGTTCTCTATTGCACGAGTAGAACACAATTTTGTTGTGGGCGTAGATCTTGTCAACTTTCTTGCCTCTACTAGTCTTATCTTGCTTCAGCGGTATTGTGGGATGAAGCGGCCCGGACCAACCTTACACGTACGCTTACGTGAGACCGGTTCCACCGACTGACATGCACTAGTTGCATAAGGTGGCTGGCGGGTGTCTGTCTCTCCCACTTTAGTTGGAGCGGATTCAATGAAAAGGGTCCTTATGAAGGGTAAATAGAAGTTGACAAAATCACGTTGTGGTTATTCGTAGGTAAGAAAACATTCTTGCTAGAACCCAATTGCAGCCACGTAAAAGATGCAACAACAATTAGAGGACGTCTAACTTGTTTTTGCAGCAATTGTCATGTGATGTGATATGGCCAGAAGTTGTGATGAATGATGAATGATATATTGTGATGTATGAAATCATGTTCTTGTAATAGGAATCACGACTTACATGTCGATGAGTATGACAACCGGCAGGAGCCATAGGAGTTGTCTTTATTTTTTGTATGACCTGCGTGTCATTGAAGAATGCCATGTAAACTACTTTACTTTATTGCTAAACACGTTAGTCATGGAAGTAGAAGTAATCGTTGGCGTGACAACTTCATGAAGACACGATGATGGAGATCATGGTGTCATGCCGGTGACAAGATGATCATGGAGCCCCGAAGATGAAGATCAAAGGAGCTATATGATATTGGCCATATCATGTCACTACTTTATATAATTGCATGTGATGTTTATTATGTTTTATGCACCTTGTTTACTTAGAACGACGGTAGTAAATAAGATGATCCCTTACAACAATTTCAAGAAGTGTTCTCCCCTAACTGTGCACCGTTGCTAAAGTTCGTCGTTTCGAAGCACCACGTGATGATCGGGTGTGATAGATCCTTACGTTCATATACAATGGGTGTAAGACAGTTTTACACATGCAAAACACTTAGGGTTAACTTGACGAGCCTAGCATGTACAGACATGGCCTCGGAACACGGAGACCGAAAGGTCGAACACGAGTCGTATGGAAGATACGATCAACATGAGAATGTTCACCGACGATGACTAGTCCGTCTCACGTGATGATCGGACACGGCCTAGTCGACTCGGATCGTGTAACACTTAGATGACTAAGGGGATGTCAAATCTGAGTGGGAGTTCATTAAATAATTTGATTAGATGAACTTAATTATCATGAACTTAGTCTAAAATCTTTGCAAAATATGTCTTGTAGATCAAATGGCCAACGCTCATGTCAACATGAACTTCAACGCGTTCCTAGAGAAAACCAAGCTGAAAGATGATGGCAGCAACTATACAGACTGGGTCCGGAACCTTAGGATCATCCTCATAGCTGCCAAGAAAGCATATGTCCTTGGAGCACCCTTAGGTGACCCACCTGCTCTCCCAGCACTGCAAGACGATTTGAATGTTTGGCAGACACGTGCTGATGATTACTCCCTCGTTCAGTGCGGCATGCTTTACAGCTTAGAACCGGGGCTCCAAAAGCGTTTTGAGCATCACGGAGCATATGAGATGTTCGAGGAGCTGAAACTAGTTTTCCAAGCTCACGCCCGGGTCGAGAGATATGACATCTCCGACAAGTTCTATAGTTGTAAGATGGAGGAAAATAGTTTTGTCAGTGAGCACATACTCAAGATGTCTGGGTTGCACAACCGTATGACCCAGCTGAATATTAACCTCCCTGATGAGGCGGTCATTGACAGAATCCTTCAGTCGCTCCCACCAAGCTACAAGAGCTTTGTGATGAACTACAATATGCAGGGGATGGTAAAGACCATTCCTTAAGTATTTTCTATGCTGAAGTCAGCAGAGGTTGAAATCAAGAAAGAACATCAAGTGTTGATGGTCAATAAGACCACTAAGTTCAAGAAGGGCAAGGGTAAGAAGAACTTCAAGAAGGACGGCAAGGAGGTTGCCGCGCCTGGTAAGCCAGTTACCGGGAAGAAGTCAAAGAATGGACCCAAGCCTGAGAGTGAGTGCTTTTATTGCAAGGGAAAGGGTCACTGGAAGCGGAACTGCCCCAAATACTTAGCGGATAATAAGGCCGGCAACACTAAAGGTATATTTGATATACATGTAATTGATGTGTACCTTACCAGTACTCGTAGTAACTCCTGGGTATTTGATACCGGTGCCGTTGCTCATATTTGTAACTCACAGCAGGAGCTGCGGAATAAGCGGAGACTGGCGAAGGACGAGGTGACGATGCGCGTCGGGAATGGTTCCAAGGTCGATGTGATCGCCGTCGGCACGCTACCTCTACATTTACCTATGGGATTAGTTATAAACCTTAATAATTGTTATTTGGTGCCAAGTTTGAGCATGAACATTGTATCTGGTTCTCGTTTGATACGAGATGGCTACTCATTTAAATCCGAGAATAATGGTTGTTCTATTTATATGAGAGATATGTTTTATGGCCATGCCCCTATGGTCAATGGTTTATTCTTAATGAATCTCGAGCGTAATGTTACACATATTCATAGCGTGAATACCAAAAGATGTAAAGTTGATAACGATAGTCCCACATACTTGTGGCACTGCCGCCTTGGTCACATTGGTGTCAAGCGCATGAAGAAGCTCCATGCTGATGGACTTTTGGAGTCTCTCGATTATGAATCATTTGACACATGCGAACCATGCCTCATGGGAAAGATGACCAAGACTCCGTTCTCCGGAACAATGGAGCGAGCAACCAACTTGTTGGAAATCATACATACCGATGTGTGCGGTCCAATGAGCGTTGAGGCTCGTGGAGGATATCGTTATGTTCTCACTCTCACTGATGACTTGAGTAGATAGGGGTATGTCTACTTGATGAAACACAAGTCTGAGACCTTTGAAAAGTTCAAGGAATTTCAGAATGAGGTAGAGAATCAACGTGACCGAAAGATAAAATTCCTACGATCGGATCGTGGAGGAGAATATTTAAGTCACGAATTTGGTACACACTTAAGAAAATGTGGAATCGTTTCACAACTCACGCCGCCTGGAACACCTCAGCGTAACGGTGTGTCCGAACGTCGTAATCGCACTCTATTGGATATGGTGCGATCTATGATGTCTCTTACCGATTTACCGCTATCATTTTGGGGATACGCTCTAGAGACAGCTACATTCACTTTAAATAGGGCACCGTCTAAATCCGTTGAGACGACACCGTATGAATTATGGTTTGGGAAGAAACCTAAGCTGTCGTTTCTAAAAGTTTGGGGATGCGATGCTTATGTCAAGAAACTTCAACCTGAAAAGCTCGAACCCAAGTCGGAAAAATGCGTCTTCATAGGATACCCCAAAGAAACCATTGGGTATACCTTCTACTTAAGATCCGAGGGCAAGATCTTTGTTGCCAAGAACGGATCCTTTCTGGAAAAAGAGTTTCTCTCGAAATAAGTAAGTGGGAGGAAAGTAGAACTCGATGAAGTACTACCTCTTGAACGGGAAAGTAGTGCAGCTCAGGAAAATGTTCCTGTGATGCCTACACCAACTGAAGAGGAAAATAATGATGATGATCAAGGTACTTCGGATCAAGTTGCTACTGAACTTCGTAGGTCCACAAGGACACGTTCCGCACCAGAGTGGTACGGTAACCCTGTCCTAGAAATCATGTTGTTAGACAACGGTGAACCTTCGAACTATGAAGAAGTGATGGCGGGCCCAGATTCCAACAAATGGCTTGAAGCCATGAAATTCGAGATAGAATCCATGTATGAAAACAAAAGTATGGACTTTGACTGACTTGCCCGATGATCGGCGAGCGATAGAAAACAAATGGATCTTTAAGAAGAAGACGGACGCGGATGGTAATGTCACCATCTATAAAGCTCGACTTGTCGCTAAGGGTTATCGGCAAGTTCAAGGGATTGACTAGATGAGACTTTCTCTCCCATAGCGAAGCTTAAGTCCGTCCGAATCATGTTAGCAATTGCCGCATACTATGATTATGAGATATGGCAGATGGACGTCAAAATGGCATTCCTTAACGGGCATCTTAAAGAAGAACTGTATATGATGTAGCCGGAGGGTTTTGTCGATCCTAAGAATGCTAACAAAGTATGCAAGCTCCAGCGATCCATTTATGGGCTGGTGCAAGCATCTCGGAGTTGGAACATTCGCTTTGATGAAATGATCAAAGCGTTTGGGTTTATGCAGACTTATGGAGAAGCCTGCGTTTACAAGAAAGTGAGTGGGAGCTCCGTAGCATTTCTCATATTATATGTAGATGACATACTTTTGATGGGAAATGACATATAATTCTTGGACAGCATTAAGGCCTACTTGAATAAGTGTTTTTCAATGAAGGACCTTGGAGAAGCTGCTTATATATTAGGCATCAAGATCTATAGAGATAGATCGAGACGCCTCATAGGTCTTTCATAAAGCACATACCTTGATAAGATTTTGAAGAAGTTCAAAATGGATCAGTCCAAGAAAGGGTTCTTGCCTGTACTGCAAGGTGTGAGATTGAGCTCGGCTCAATGCCCGACCACGGCAAAATATAAAGAAGAGATGAGCGTCATCCCCTATGCCTCAGCCATAGGATCTATTATGTATGCCATGCTGTGTACCAGACCTGATGTAAACCTTGCCGTAAGTTTGGTAGGAAGGTACCAAAGTAATCCCGGCAAGGAACACTGGACAGCGGTCAAGAATATCCTGAAGTACCTGAAAAGGACAAAGGACATGTTTCTCGTTTATGGAGGTGACGAAGAGCTCGTCATAAAGGGTTACGTCGACGCTAGCTTCGACACAGATCTGGATGACTCTAAGTCACAAACCAGATACGTGTATATGTTGAATGGTGGAGCAGTAAGCTGGTGCAGCTGCAAGCAGAGCGTCGTGGCGGGATCTACATGTGAAGCGGAGTACATGGCAGCCTCGGAGGCAGCGCATGAAGCAATTTGGGTGAAGGAGTTCATCACCGACCTAGGAGTCATACCCAATGCGTCGGGGCCGATCAAACTCTTCTGTGACAACACTGGAGCTATTGCCCTTGCCAAGGAGCCCAGGTTTCACAAGAAGACCAGGCACATCAAGCGTCGTTTCAACTCCATCCGTGAAAATGTTCAAGATGGAGACATAGATATTTGCAGAGTACATACGGATCTGAATGTCACAGATCCGTTGACTAAACCTCTCTCGCGAGCAAAACATGATCAACACCAGAACTCTATGGGTGTTCGATTCATCACAATGTAAGTAGATTATTGACTCTAGTGCAAGTGGGAGACTGTTGGAAATATGCCCTAGAGGCAATAATAAAAGGGTTATTATTATATTTCCTTGTTCATGATAATTGTCTTTTATTCATGCTATAACTGTATTATCCGGAAATCGTAATACACGTGTGAATACATAGACCATAACATGTCCCTAGTGAGCCTCTAGTTGACTAGCTCGTTGGTCGACAGATAGTCATGGTTTCCTGACTATGGACATTAGATGTCATTGTCAACGGGATCACATCATTAGGAGAATGATGTGATGGACAAGACCCAATCTTAAGCATAGCACAAGATCGTGTAGTTTGTTTTGCTAGAGCTTTTTCAATGTCAAGTATCTCTTCCTTAGACCATGAGATCGTGTAACTCCCGGATACCGTAAGAGTGCTTTGGGTGTACCAAACGTCACAACGTAACTGGGTGACTATAAAGGTGCACTACAGGTATCTCCGAAAGTGTCTGTTGGGTTGACACGGATCGAGACTGGGATTTGTCACTCCGTATGACGGAGAGGTATCTCTGGGCCCACTCGGTAATGCATCATCATAATGAGCTCAAAGTGACCAAGTGTTTGGTCACGGGATCATGCATTACAGTACGAGTAAAGTGACTTGCCGGTAGCAACACTGAACGAGGTATTGGGATACCGACGATCGAGTCTCGGGCATGTAACGTACCGATTGACAAAGGGAATTGTATACGGGGTTTGATCGAATCCTCGACATCGTGGTTCATCCGATGACATCATCGAGGAGCATGTGGGAGCCAACATGGGTATCCAGATCCCGCTGTTGGTTATTGCCCGAGAACCGTCTCGGTCATGTCTACGTGTCTCCCGAACCCGTAGGGTCTACACACTTAAGGTTCGGTGACGCTAGGGTTGTATGAATATGAGTATGCAGCAAACCAAATGTTGTTTGGAGTCCCGGATGAGATCCCGGACGTCACGAGGAGTTCCGGAATGGTCCAGAGGTAAAGATTTATATATAGGAAGTCTTATTTTGGTCGCCGGAAAAGTTTCGCACTTTATCGGTATTGTACCGGGAGTGCTGAAAGGGGTCCGGGGGTCCACCGGGGGGGTCCACCTGCCCCGGGGGGCCACATGGGCTGTAGGGGGTGCGCCTTGGCCTATATGGGCCAAGTGCACCAGCCCCAAGAGGCCCATGCGCCAAGAAGACTTGGAGAGGGTAGAGTCCAAAGAGGGGAAGGCACCTCCGAGGTGCCTTGGGGAGGATGGACTCCTCCCCCCCTCTTGGCCGCACCCCTTCCTTGGAGGAAGGGGCAAGGCTGCGCCCTCCCCCCTCTCATGCGCCTATATAAAGGGAGGGGAGGGAGGGGTGGCCGCACCTATAAGCCCTGGCGCCTCCCTCCTCCCTGCAACACCTCCTCCTCCTTCCGTAGTTTCTTAGCGAAGCCCTGCGAAGTTCTGCTGCATCCACCACCATGCCGTCGTGCTGCTGGATCTTCATCAACCTCTCCTTCCCCCTTGCTGGATCAAGAAGGAGGAGACGTCATCCGCTCCGTACGTGTGTTGAACGCGGAGGTGTTGTCCGTTCGGCACTAGGTCATCGGTGATCTGAATCACGGCGAGTACAACTCCATCAACCCCGTTCCATTGAACGCTTCTGCACGTGATCTACAAGTGGTATGTAGATGCAATCACTCTCCCATGACTCATTGCTAGATGAACTCATAGATGGATCTTGGTGAAACCGTAGGAAAAATTTTAATTTTCTGCAACGTTACCCAACATTCGCACCCCTATAACTCATGCGCATATAATCCAGTCGACCGCCTTCGGGCTCCGAGACGTAGGGTTGTTACTTCCTCTGAGAAGGGCCTAAACTCGTAAATCTCTTGCGTATAAAACTACTCCATAGATAGGATCTTGCCTCTCCATTAGTACCCCCTACACTACTGTCAGACTTAGAACTACGACAGCCACCGCTTCTAATATGACAGTGCACTCTCCTACATGCCTCTTGTACTGGCCCTGCCAAGCAAATGGACAGTTCTTCCACTCCCAGTGCATACAATCTATGCTGCCAAGCATGCCTGGAAAGCCTCTAGCCGCGTTGGTCGCCAACAATCTCTCTGTATCAGCGGCAGTTGGCTGCCTCAAGTACTCGGGACCAAACACCTCAATCACATCCTGACAGAACTTGTACATTGACATCAGACATGTTGTCTCGCTCATACGCACGTACTCATCCACCAGATCGCCTGGAATTCCATAGGCAAGCATGCGGACGGCCGCGGTGCATTTCTGGTAAGAGGAGAATCCAAGCTTGCCAAGGGCATCCGTCTTGCACTCGAAGTATGGGTCATGAGCAACCATTCCCTCTCGGATACGATTGAACACATGCCTTCCCATTCAAAAACGGCGTCGGAATTTATCCGGCTTGAAGAGCGGTTTGTTGAAAAAGTAATCAGCATAGAGTAGGGCGTGGCCTCTCTCCCTGTTGCGGTTCAGGTTGGGAGCACGGCCAGGGACTGACCCCCTGTACCGAGGAAGCTGCCATTGAATGTGGTCGTGAACGCCCAGTGCAGCAACCACAACATCTTCATCGTCCGACGACGAATCGTCCGATGAACAAAGGAAGTGGTGGAAGAAGAACTTGTCTCCACTGTCCATACCTTTGTGGGCAAAATGTCAAACACCTTGCGGTCGTGGTGGCGAAGAGGCCGCGATGATCACCTCGACACAGCAGGGGTGGTTGCCGACCGGCTACTGGCCGCTCTGGAACCGTCGGAAGCTGCCGCGGCCGCCGTGGTACGTCGCCGGCGGTCGTGTCTCCTCTGCCACCGGCAAAGACGATGACGGCCAAAACTACGGCGAAAGAGCGGGCGTGATGGCGGCCACGTGGTTTGATATGGACGGCCGGGGGCTGCGCGGTGAGGAGGCGGCCGAAGAATAGCGGCGGCACCGGCGGCGGGGCGGGGCGGGAGAGAGAGGGTCGAAGCGTTAGGAGGGAGGGACTGCTAGTGTTCCCGACAGGCGGGCCACGGGGGGACAAGGGCGTGCGTCGCGGCCGTCCGCGCGCGTCCGTTTCACCCCAAACCGAGGGCAACTTTGGGCCGGGGACGGGTCAAAAACGGACGGATTCCGGACATTTGTCCGTTTGAGGCCGCGCGTTGGGCCGCGCTATTCGTCCGTTTTATTTCAAACGGACGCGCCAGGACAAGATAGGGTCGCGCGGTGAAGTTGGCCTTATATATCCACAGTACGTACCACTATCCCCGATGCACGCACCGAAACCATATGGGTTGTTCGATCGAACTGATTGGTCACTGGCTAGCTAGAAGCAGCAGGAATCCTGCAGCTACGCTCCTGCAGGCACGTATTGTTCGTCCATCCAGGGACTCCCAGACTGCCACTCCAACGCAGGAGTAACGGACAAAGCAAAGCGGCGTCCTATCGAGCGCGGTTCGGTCGCTTTCCCGCGCGCTGCATGCACCCGCACCTCCGCTCGTCGTCGTACGTGCACCGGTCGGTCGCGTCCGGGTCCATGCAAGAATGCCAGCGCATGCACTGCCCCGACCCGCGAGCTGATTGTCTGTCCGCGCACGTACAGCAACAGTCCAGTCGAGATAATTGCGGTGGCTGTTCAGCTCGAGTTCCTGGCCTGCATTACTGCGCTGCCTGCCCATTTTTCTCCCGCGGGCCAATCGATTGCAGTCGGCCACGTTATGAATGCCCATGCCACTTCTGTATGTGCGTGTGCGTGAGTGACTGAGCGATGTGTGTGGCTTGTGGAAGAGTGTGATCTAAGCGACTCCAGCTAGCTAGCTAGATAGTAGCATGCGCCGGCAAAATCATTGGTGGTGTGACCTGCGACCCTCACTAGCGCGATTTTTTGTCGAAAGAGACCATCTGCGCAATCGAATTGCCAGAAAAGATCCCCTCTGAGATGATTTGACAAAAAAGACCCCCTCGGTCGTGGCGGCAGGAGCGCCAGGCGACACGTGGCACCTGCCGCCATGGTGCGAGGCGGCAGCCCCTGCCGCCACGGCATCAGGCGGCAGGCTGCATGGAACGGAAATCGGCTGGCGGGACGGAACGGGCTGGCGCTGTGGACTCCTGCCGCCTCAGGGGCTGGCGGCAGGCCTGTAGCTGCCGGGCCCGGCCGCCTCAGGGGCTGGCGGTAGGCCTGTTCATCTGCGTCGTTTTCTGGCACTGTATTCCTCGTCTGGCTTGTATTCCTTGCTTAGTTACTAGTACACTAGTACATACTTCAGTAGTTAACACGAGCAAAGTCCTCAGTCATGCATGCATGCCCATGCGACGTCCACCTCTTTAAACAAGCAAAGTACTGCCGTACATGCACAGCGCAGGGAAAATGGATGGGTACAGATCGAATCCTACGGGATTTTTTTTCTTCAAAGAGACCACCTTCTACAGCCTACTGCCAGCCGATGAACAGGCCTGCCGCCAGCCCCTAAGGCGGCCGGGCCCGGCAGCTACAGGCCTGCCGCCAGCCCCTGAGGCGGCAGGGGTCCACAGCGCCAGCCCGTTTCGTCCCGCCAGCCGATTTCCGTTCCATGCAGCCTGCCGCCTGATGCCGTGGCGGCAGGGGCTGCCGCCTCGCACCGTGGCGGCAGGTGCCACGTGTCGCCTGGCGCGCCTGCCGCCACGGCCGAGGGGGTCTTTTTTGTCAAATCATCTCAGAGGGGGTCTTTTCTGGCAATTCGATTGCGCAGGTGGTCCCTTTCGACAAAAAATCCACTAGCGCTAGAGTCTCGAGCTGTTGGTTCCATTCCACACCTAGAAGGAAGAAGAGAGTTGCATACATCTTCCATCAGATCTGAGTCTGACTGATGTTTTTTCATATTAAGAGCATGTACAGCCGGACGCCTCAAACCATCCCTCATACGCCCGCAGACACGCCCGGTCAGTGGTCGGACAAGAGAGAGGGAAAAACGTAACCCAACTGGATCCCTCATATCATTCATATACGTCCGGGCTGTCCGCACACCCTCATATCCATATGGAGAGGATATGAGAGCTCACGGACTCACCCGGACGCGCCTGGACACTCCGCCACGTAGGACGCGGCCCCACCCCGGACCACCTTTTCTCTTTCTTTATTTCTTCTTTATTTCTCTTTCTTCATCTCCAACAACGACGTGATATATGAGAAGAAAAATAAGAAATGTGGCTGCGCGGACGGATAAATAAGGGTTCAAAACGAACACGCCCGGTCACTGGCAGGACATGTTCGTGATTAAGGGACCATATTTGTTATGTCCAGAAGATGCTCTAAGCCAGCTTGATCACTTCCCTGATTAGCTAGCACTCGCTTGTTTCTTAGAGACATTTCTTCTTCCACTGCTTACAAATGGGGAAACCGACATTGAACAACTTTTCGGCTGCTCAGACCGCGTGCATACACTGTGAATGTTTCTTTTTACAGAACAGTGTGTCTTAATTGTTTTTTTTTTGCGTGGTGTATCTTAATTGTTATGCCATAGTACTTCCTCCTGTACTTTTAAGTCTGCATAAAAGTTTTGTACGAAGTCATAGTATCTTTACTTTGACCAAATTTATTAAAAAAAAGTATCAACATTCAGAATGTTAAATTAATATTGTTAGATTCAATATGAAATATAGTTTCGGAGTATATATATTTGGTATTGTAGATGCCGATATTTATTTTTTATATAAATTTGGTCAAATTTTATAAAGTTTGAATTTACATAAATCTAATACGCGAAGTAAAAATGACCGGAGGGAGTATATAACTCAAACGGGGCAGATTTGGCCCCAGGCCCCAAGGGCCCATGCACGGGGCGTGGCTTTTTTTTAGTTATTACCTAGCCATATTTCTGAATGGGCCCGGGGCTTATCCCAACACACAGCTAGGGTCCAGGCTCTCCATCTTTCACACTCACACAACCCACTCAGGATGGCAGAACCCCCAGCTCGCCCAGACCTAGCCACGAACCCCCAACTCGCCATGACACCCACTTTCAGTGCGGCGAGGTAGCTGCCGCTGCCCGTCGGTGACTCCCCTCCGCTCCGGCGCTCCCCGGCCGGCCTAGGTCCATTCGCCGCTCGCTTGTCCCCTGCTGGCTGCTGCTCCGCCGCTCTCCTTGGTCCCCTGCTGCTCCGGTGGTCGCCGCCTCACCCTGGCCCCCTACTGCTCCGGCCTCTTCCGCTCTCTGCCACAGGACTGCTCCACCACGACACGGATAGGTAATGGTTGCTAATATTAATTTCATTTCATTTTGTAGAAATAAAAGATGAAGAGATCTGTAGGATTGAGTTGGCATTGATTTTACCTGTTGCAACCGCATCTGTGGAAAGAGCTTTCTCATCTAAGAGTATTATCAAGACTGAGTTGACTGAGCTGAGGAATAAGATGGGTGATGATTGGTTGAATTGTTCCATGGTGTGCAATATTGAGCGAGAAATATTTGCAAAGGTCGATGATGATGCTATTATATATCGCTTTCAATCCTATAGATCTTGCAAAGGAACTTTACCTCATCGTAGTAGCAAGTTTTCAACTTTGTACAATGTTAATTGTTTCACTTGATGATTATGTCTTCTCTTATGAAATTTTGCTTTTGATTTCTCTAAGGTGTTGGCTCTTCTTCCACCGTTGATCAAGTTATGGAAGACAGTGATGAAGCAAGCCATTGATTTGGTACTCTTTTTACTGCACGTACTATTTGTAGTTACTACTTTTTGTCATCTTTTTATCTATTCTTTTTGTATCTTTAAGCATTGAGTTTAAATTCTAATTTTTTGATGCAATTGTGACATATTTTAGGTATTCTTTTGAGGTAGCTATAGTCTGATGGACGTTAAATTTTTCTCTCGTGATGAAAAAAAAATTGGGCCCAGAGATTGTTCCAATCCTTGATCCGCCACTGTAGCTCGGTGTGTATGCACATGAATAGCAGTACATGAACAATGCACTAATCATCTGTCTGATCAAGCAAGAACACACCGTACCTACGTACACCAACCAGCATGTATCACGCCATCATGTAGACAACACCCGTCGAAGGAGAAGCATCAATCGCCAGTCCCTGTACTGCATGTAACTTGGTGTGTATGCACATGAATAGCAGTACATCAATAATGCACTGATCATCCATCCAATAGAACAGGAATACACTGTACCTAGTACCTACGTACACCTACGCCAACCAATATACTATATACATCATGTCATCATGAAGACAACACTCGTCGAATGAGGAGCATCGATCGCCAGTCCCAGCTCGTACTGTACTCTTTTGCCGATCAGTGAACTGTGTAGGTGGACTCAACGCCCCTCACACATCGCCATCCACGCACCAGCTAAGCATGTTCAGTGTAGCCCCTGTTCCAAATGTTCAGGAATATAATGTGGCTCAACAACCTACAAATTTGCAGCTCTCTAATGGCATCTGCAACGCCAACCGTGAACCTTCCGCAACAGTTCGGACACTATCCCACTAGTAGAAAACAGGGCTAACGTTCGGGCCTGGCCAGCCCATTAGTCCCGGTTCTTCAAGAATCGGGACCCATGGGGGTATTAGACCCGGTTCGTGAGCCCAGGGGGCCGGCCGGGGCCTCGTGGGCATTGGTCCACACATTTGTCCCGGTTTAACCCACGAACCGGGACCAATGGTCCTCGCTCCTGACCCACAACCATTGGTCTCGGTTCGTGGCTTGAACCGGGACAGAAAGGGTGGCTTTAGTCCCGGTTCATGCCATGAACCGGGACAGAAAGGGGGGCTTTAGTCCCGGTTCATGCCACGAACCGGGACAAATAACTTGCCTATATATACCCACCGCCGCGGCAGAGCACTCCAGTGCTCTGTTTTCTCAATCCGGCGAGGAGAGGGCATTTGGGTGCTCTAGTTCACCTCCTATGCACATGAGGTGTTCGATGAAATGCCCGAGCCACACTAGTTAAGATTTCTCCTCTCGAAGCTCGACCTCGGAGCTCCATTTTTTTCGAGATTTGTCTAGATTTAGCGGTCCGTCACGCCCCGTCCCCGTTTTCACCGCTGTTGATCGCCCGCGCCGATCTCGTCGCCGGCACCACCGTGGTGAGCCTCTTGTTCTTATCTTCTTTCTGATACTTGTCTGATTTTCTTACTTTAGGTAGATATTTGTTTGATTTTCTTACTTTTGACACTCATAATTATATATAATGCACGCAGATGAACCGGCAATGGATGTACGGTGACAGAAACACCTCCGAGTACATTAAGGGCGTGCATAATTTTCTCGAAGTGGCTGAGGCAAACAAGCAGAATGGTTTTATGTGTTGTCTGTGCACTAAATATGGGAATACGAAGTCTTACTCTGACCGGAAAATCCTTCACACCCACCTGCTTTACAAGGGTTTCATGCCACACTATAATGTTTGGACGAGGCACGGAGAAATAGGGGTTATGATGGAAGACGATGAAGAAGAAGAGTGCGGTGACAACTATGTGCCCCCTGAATACAGTGATGTTGCAACGGGGGGAGCTGCTGAAGATCAAGAGGAACCAGACGATGTGCCCGATGATGCTGCAACGGGGGAAGCTGCTGAAGATCAAGAGGAACCAGATGATGTGCCCGATGATGATCTCCGTCGGGTCATTGTCGATGCAAGGACGCAATGCGAAAGTCAAAAGGAGAAGCTGAAGTTTGATCGCATGTTAGAGGATCACAAAAAAGGGTTGTACCCCAATTGCGAAGATGGCAACACAAAGTTGGGTACCGTACTGGAATTGCTGCAGTGGAAGGCAGAGAATGTTGTGCCTGACAAAGGATTTGAAAAGCTACTGAAAATATTGAAGAAGAAGCTTCCAAAGGATAATGAATTACCCGACAGTACGTACGCAACAAAGAAGGTCGTATGCCCTCTAGAATTGGAGGTGCAGAAGATACATGCATGCCCTAATGACTGCATCCTCTACCGCGCTGCGTACGAGGATTTGAACGCATGCCCGGTATGCGGTGCATTGCGGTATAAGATCAGACGAGATGACCCTGGTGATGTTGACGGCGAGCCTCGCAGGAAGAGAGTTCCTGCGAAGGTGATGTGGTATGCTCCTATAATACCACGGTTGAAACGACTGTTCAGAAACAAAGTGCATGCCAAGTTGATGCGATGGCACAGTGAGGACCGTAAGAAAGACGGGAAGTTGAGAGCACCCGCTGACGGGTCGCAGTGGAGAAAAATCGAGAGAGAGTACTGGGGTGAGTTTGCACATGACCCAAGGAACGTATGGTTTGGTTTAAGCACGGATGGCATTAATCCTTTCGGGGAGCAGAGCAGCAATCACAGCACCTGGCCCGTGACTCTATGTATGTATAACCTTCCTCCTTGGATGTGCATGAAGTGGAAGTTCATTATGATGCCAGTTCTCATCCAAGGCCCTAAGCAACCCGGCAACGACATTGATGTGTACCTAAGGCCATTAGTTGAAGAACTTTTATAGCTGTGGAATGGAAACAGTGTATGTGTGTGGGATGAGCACAGACAGGAGGAATTTAACCTACACGCGTTGCTGTTTGTAACCATCAACGATTGGCCCGCTCTCAGTAACCTTTCAAGACAGACAAACAAGGGATACCACACATGCATGCACTGTTTAGCTGACACTGAAAGTATATACCTAGAAAGCTGCAGGAAGAATGTGTACCTGGGCCATCGTCGATTTCTTCCGACCAACCATCAATGTCGAAAGAAAGGCAAGCATTTCAAAGGCGAGGCAGATCACCGGAAGAAGCCCGCCCTGCGTACCGGTGATTACGTACTTGCTATGGTCAATGATTTACACGTAATCTTTGGAAAGGGTCCCGGCGGACTAGCTGTTCCGAGTGACGCTAAGGGACACACACCCATGTGGAAGAAGAAATCTATATTTTGGGACCTACCCTACTGGAAAGACCTAGAGGTCCGCTCTTCGATCGACGTGATGCACGTGACGAAGAACCTTTGCGTGAACCTGCTAGACTTCTTGGGCGTGTATGGGAAGACAAAAGATACAACTGAGGCACGGGAGGACCTGCAACGTTTGCACGAAAAAGACGGCATGCCTCCAAAGCAGTATGAAGGTCCTGCCAGCTACGCTCTTACCAAAGAAGAGAAGGAAATCTTCTTTGAATGCCTGCTTAGTATGAAGGTCCCGACTGGCTTCTCGTCGAATATAAAGGGAATAATAAATATGGCAGAGAAAAAGTTTCAGAACTTAAAGTCTCATGACTGCCATGTGATTATGACGCAACTACTTCCGGTTGCATTGAGGGGGCTTCTACCGGAAAACGTCCGATTAGCCATTGTGAAGCTATGTGCAATCCTCAATGGAATCTCTCAATAGGTGATCGATCCAGAAATCATACCGAGGCTAAGGAGTGATGTGGTGCAGTGTCTTGTCAGTTTCGAGTTGGTGTTGCCACCATCCTTCTTCAATATCATGACGCACGTCCTAGTTCATCTAGTTGACGAGATTGTCATTCTGGGCCCCGTATTTCTACACAATATGTACCCCTTTGAGAGGTTTATGGGAGTCCTAAAGAAATATGTCCGTAACCGCGCTTGGCCAGAAGGAAGCATCTCCATGGGCCATCAAACAGAGGATGTCATTGGATTTTGTGTTGACTTTATTCCTGGACTTAAGAAGATAGGTCTCCCTGAATCACGGTATGAGGGGAGAATGACTGGAAAAGGCACGCTTGGAGGGGACTCAATAATATGTAGGGACGGATATTCTTGGTCTCAAGCACACTACATAGTACTAATGAACTCTACCTTGATGACCCCGTATGTCGATGAACACAAGAACAGTCTGCGCTCCAAACACCCGGAGCGGTGCGACAACTAGATTACAAGTGAACACATCAGGACTTTTAGCAGTTGGTTGGAAACACGTCTCAGAGGTGAGAACACTGTTTGTGCTGAGCTGTACTCGTTGTCCAGGGGACCATCTTCGACTGTATTGACTTACAAAGGATACGAGATAAATGGGAATACATTTTACACGATCACCCAAGATCAAAAGAGCACCAACCAAAACAGCGGTGTCCGCTTTGATGCAGCAACCGAGAGGGGAAAGGACACACATTATGGTTACTTAGTGGACATATGGGAACTTGACTACGGAGTAGATTTTAAGGTCCCTTTGTTTAAATGCAACTGGGTCAATCTGTCAGGAGGCGGGGTACAGGTAGACCCACATTACGGAATGACAACAGTGGATCTGAACAATTTTGGGTACACTAACGAATCGTTCGTCCTAGCCAATGATGTGGCACATGTTATCTATGTGAAGGACATATCTACCAAACCGAGAAAAAGAAAAAATAAGGAAGCGAATACATCATATGCTGAGCCAAAGCGCCACATAGTTCTTTCAGGAAAAAGGGACATCGTGGGAGTGGAGGGCAAGACAGACATGTCCGAAGATTATGAAAAGTTTCATGAAATTCCTCCCTTCAAAGTCAAGGCTGACCCAAGCATCCTGATAAATGATGAAGATTATCCATGGTTACGGCGCAATAAGGAAAGGACACAAGCGAAGAAAAAGTGAAGGCTTTATCCACAACTATTATGATGATACCATGCCAACTTTCAACCTTTTCGTAGTTCATTTTAAATGCCTGTTGTAACAGACAAGTTTCCGTATGAAATCCTGGTACTTCGAAAGAGATTGTCCGTTCTGTACATGAAGTGCATCCAGTTTTTGCCGTAACCCTCTCAACTTTCTTGCACATGCTATGTGGATGAAATGATGATGCCATGCCAACTTCCAACCTTTTCAGAGTTCATTTGAAATGCTTTTCAATTTCAAGGTCTTATAGCTCAAAAAAAACAGTAAATATTTTTATAAAACTCTAATAGAAAAAGGAATCAACTAAAAAGCTTATATAAACCTCTAGTATTTTTTAAACTAAAATTATATAAAATTTATGCAACTAAAATTATCAAAGTATTTTCTCTTCAAAACATGAAAAGCAGAAATAATTATCATAAAGAATTTTTTGTTAGAAACTTTAGTAGCAAAAAGAATTGTTATAAAGATTTTTTTTGATAGAAACTAAAATAACAAAATCTGTTTTTCAATATAATGATAAAATGCAGTAATATTAAATAGCAGGAAAAAGAATATCTCCAAATATATATTTAGTTGCATAAAGATTATAATTATTCAAATTTGGAAACTAATGGAGTAACAGAAAGATTATAATTATTCTGAGCTAAAAGAAAAAAAATAAAAAAATAAAGCAAAAATCAAAAGAAAAGAAATAATTCAAAGCAAAAAATAAAACAAAAAAAATAAAAAAAGTGCCACCTAAAGGGCCACCACGGCCTGAATACGACTAGAAACCCAACAATGGGCCAGGATTCAGGCCCGCAATAGGCCCAATAGGCCCACAGGCACATATAGTGTGTTTAGGCCCGTAAGCCTGCATTTGAGAGGAGCTCGAGAGGGAAGCGGGACTGGGCTTATAAAGCACTCTCGAGCTCCCTCAGCTAGCGAGGTGGGACTAAACTTTCGTGCCACGATGCGGCCAGTACAGGGGCCTTTGGTCCCGGTTGGTGGCACCAACCGGGACTAAAGAGGTGCAATGGTACCGGTTCGTGGCACCAACCGGTACCAATTCCCCCCCTTTAGTCCCGGTTGGTGCCACCAACCGGGACCAAAGGCCTCTGCT
>NC_041385.1:666329152-666382267 GCF_002162155.2 Triticum dicoccoides | reverse complement strand
CCGCCGGCCCCTGCCCGTCGCCGCCCCGCCCCACGCCTCACCTCACCATCAACTGTCGCCGCGCCGCCCCTCACACACCGTCGCCATCGCCGTCACCGTCCCCCGTCGCCCTCACCGCGCCCCTCATGCCGTCGCCATCCTGTGAGCAAATTTTTTGCAAATTTAATTTGATGTAGTAGTTAATTTAGATGTGTAGTATAATTTAGATGTGTAGTTAATTGAGTTAGATTTTGTTAGATTTTTTTGTAGTTCAAAGATTTTTTGTTTAGATGTGTAGTAATTTAGATGTGTAGTTCATAGATTTTTTTTCATATTGTGTAATTTGTTCATATTGTCTTAGATTTTTTTCTATTAATAGATTTTTTTGTTGATATTATTGTTGAATATGCATGTTTGTATGTTCATATATATGCAAAGATCAAATATGTCAATTTTTTATGTTTTTTTGTGTTCATAGAATTTTTATGACTTTTTTCTGTTGTAATTTTGTTCATAGAATTTTAATGATTTTTTTGTTCATAGAATTTCTTTGTCAATTTATGTATATGTTCATATTGTGTATGTATAGGAAAATTGTGCATGATCAAAGTCATTTATGAATATGTTCATATTTAGAATAGAGGAAAAAGGAAAATAAGAAGAGAAAGTGTTTATTATAATTAGTTAGAAAAATAATAGAACTATAGTTAAACTAGTTTATTTTTAGTAAGTACTACTTTATTTTATTTATAGTAAGTGCTTAATATATAGTTGAACTAGCTAGTTGATTTAATAAACTACTTTATTTTATTATATATAGAAGTAGTTTATTTTTAGTAAGTACTACTTTATTTATTTATAGTAAGTGCTTAGTAGTTGAACTAGTTGACTTAATTAATAAAACTACTTTATTTTACTATATATAGAAGTAGTTCCCGCATCGACGTCGACGATGCCTATCCCGCATCCCCGTCGTCGACTCGGCGGTGGAGGCCTACTTAATCAGGGCCATGTCCGGGACTGGGCTCCGCCAGGCTGGTATTGGGAGGTGCTACCTTCCGGAGGACGTAGGTTGGTGAGGAGCCAGCCCATTATTGACCTGATCCTTGTTTAGTGGCGGTTGCATGGGCCAGTGACGGCGCCGAGGCTTCCGGACATCGTAGAGGTGGTACGTCACCGTGTCAGCGAGGAGGACGAGCACGTCCGTCGCTACATGGTTGCGTTGGAGGGCAGGTTCGACAATACCTGGCAGGTTCTTCAGGGATCTCACTGGAGCTATGATCCTGTGATGGTTCCTTATTTTTGGGTGTCTACCACCCGCGACGATACCCATCGGGCGCTACGGTTCTAGCTGTATTGGCGATGCTATATATATGATACTATTCGAGGAGTATTAGTGATAATGTTCGACGATGTACGGACACAAGAGATGATTTACTTTTGGTTATAATTGAATGCATGCTAATTTGAATACTACTTTATTTTACAATTTGGTTTTGCTTATTGAATGCTCATATTGGAAAAGTACTCCTACTTTGAATGCTAAAATTGAAGAGCCCCCTCCATCATCCACGCCGTCGTGGGGGGTAGCTTCTCCTTCATTCCCGTGTGCTAAACAATTTGGTGTAATAATGCAGTCGGGAATGAAAGGAGGAGCTACCATCACCGATAGTCAACCCGTGATTAATAATAATGATCTAATTTAGGTTTTTTAGTACATATATTTAATTGTACACGTTTAATATTCGAATTATGAACATAGGCCGGAAATGTCATACTCGGTATGTGCGACAGGTTCCTTGAGCTAGACGAAGATCGGCGCTTCAGCATTAAGCTCGAGGAGACCTTCGATGTTCATATGGTACGCAACGACGACAATAGTTTTGTTCGTAATTAAGCATGACTTCAACTATTTTAACGTGTATTTTTCATCTTTTCCAATTCGACTAGCTTATCCCATGCTATGCAAGACGCTATGTCTTGGAGAGGATGGGTTTTGAAGACCATGAAAGTATGGAAACCAAAAAAAATCACCTAAGGACCCATCATGGTGTGGACTTTGAAGTAAAGCTGTACAATGCTGAGAGTGTAACCCATTTTGGTTGCAAAAATTGGGAATCACTTTGCAATATGTATGGTTTTGATGAGGGTATGCTTATCACCATGGATCTTGGTGATCCTACAATCGAGCAAGATAATATGGACATTTGGGTCCTTGTGGATACACTTCCAATTCTTCCCCCATGTGAGCTTTTCAAACATAGTTATTAAGTAATT
Organism: Triticum dicoccoides; assembly: GCF_002162155.2. NCBI lineage: Eukaryota > Viridiplantae > Streptophyta > Magnoliopsida > Poales > Poaceae > Triticum > Triticum dicoccoides. The sequence goes on along the minus strand of NC_041385.1, from coordinate 666,380,011 downwards.
TATATTGTTTATTTCAAAATAGTTGAGAGCTTATTTCCATTGACAGCTTATTTTCATTCTTCAAAGAATGTGCGGAAGATGGTAGACAAAACGCACTACACCGATGGCTCTGAATTAACTTATAAGGAGAAAAATCATCTGATCGCATTTTGTACTGATCTTGAGAATTACAATGTCTACAATTGAACTCCTCAACATTATGGTCAATACGTGCCACTAGTGCACGTGTTGAACTACGGTAACTACCATGGAGATACCCTGGTAAGAGTTTTTACTATTACGACATCCATGCATCTTTTTGCATACTTCTAAAACTTGTACATCATTGCTAACTACGAAGTTATTACTATGTTTTTCAATAGATAATCCCGAATGATTGTGTGCCTCATCTGATGTATACGCACGGTCGCCTTGATGTTTTGAACATACAACCAGGTCGTCCTACGAATCTCAACTGTCCATACCAGATTACTAAAAGAAGTGGAGACATGACAATCAAAGAATGGAAAAAATGTATGGGCAGTCGTAAGGAGCTTCTTGGAAGCAAAAGAAAGCGAAGCGCAAGAATTGGAGATAGGATGATCTCCCTTCTTCATAATGGAGAGTTGGGGTCTATACTGTTTTATGCTATTTTATCTTAAGTGTGTTTAATTAGGTCCTACCTGATACTGATGATCATGTGCTAAGAACAATTATGTAGGGTTGGGTTCGATGACTATGAGTATGATGATCGTATGACTTGTTATTAATAACAAGTAGAAGTTGTATGATGATGCATGATTAGTAGGACTTGTTATTATATATGATGATGTATGATGCGAGCATGAAGAGTTATTATATATCAGCAGGTGAAATGAACATAGCAGTAGTTTTGGTAAACCAAGCACGAAGATATAAGAGAGGACACTTCTCTCTATTAGCTAGCTAATAACAACCTAAATTAACCCCCAAAACCCATAAACCAACCACTTTAAAAAAAACCTCAGATGCAGCCAGCTTCTGATGCGTGGATGTCTTTTGGTCCCGGTTTATGTCACCAACCGGGACCAAAGGCCCCCCTGCCTGGGCTGTCCGCAACTGCCACGTGGAGGTCCATATGTACCGGTTCATGTAAGAACCGAGACTAAAGGGGGAGGCGTTAGTAACGACCTATTAGTCCCGGTTCAAGAACCGGGACTAGAGGCCCTTACGAACCGGGAAAAATGCCCTGTTTTCTACTAGTGTCCGGACTGCGGAAGCCATTCAATGCGGGTTTGTATCGGTCCGCGGAGCGGTCCGGATGCGATTTCTCCCACAAACCAGAGACAAAAGTGGAGGAGGTTTGCGGGAGTCCGGACCGCTCCCAAGCCCGTTTCTGACCGCCCTCGACCATCAAAAACCCCTCACCCCTCCCGCGCATTTTCGGTCAGCGCCGCTCTAGAGTGTCAGCGCCCGCATTCATGCTCTGCCAGAGCGGACGCGACCGCTCACTGTCGCCGGCATTGAAGAGCCGCGCCGGCCGAGAGAGCGCCGACCACGCCGCTTCCCGGCTACGTTACACGAGTACTACAGAAAGCGCGCGTATCTAGCCGGATACTGCCCCAATATGTATCCCATAAGTATCCCTTGATTTTTTATTATAAAAAAAGAAAATAATGTTTGATACTCCTAGGATACTTCTGCGATACGGTTTGAATACCCGAAACCCCTCGTTTGACGTGTGAAAGAACATGCGATGCCCCCATGTTTGGTTTTGGTAATTGATGACAATCTCAATGGACTAATGGTTGCCTTGAGTTATATTTGAAGGTTTTTTCCATAGGCTTTTCTTGAAGTCCATGTGTTGGTTTCAAGGAGTTTATGAGTTGACCAAGGTGCTATTAAGGAATTATCCAAAGATTGGTCATGTGAGTCTTGAGCTTATTGCAAGCATGTCTTGAAGAAGAAGATTGTGTGATCATTCATGTTTACCTTCAAGACATCATCCAAATGAAGAGAGTTGGAAAGATTCAAGGTTGATCAAGACTAAGTCAAGAGTGAATCAAGTTGATCAACTCACAAAGCGTAGAAGATGTACCGAGAGGGATCAAGTGATCCCATGGTATGGTGAGCATTATCCGTTGCACTTTGTGTACTAACCCATGGTCTATGTGAGAGTTCTATGTGAGGTTAGGCACATTTCCATGGCCTTGCGTCAAGAGGAAGATATCATACAACCCATGGAAAGGATGACATCAAGTGGTGATCGTCATCATGATTGCCGTGTGCAAGTTCAAGTGGAGCATCATGAAGAGATAAAGTGCTTGAATCTTGCCATACTTTGTGGTGTCAATGGTCTTGTGAAGATGTGCCAAAGAGAGGCTCACCCATAGTGGACTATGGGGGGGGGGGCAATCATCTAGTCTTCATCGAGCCAACGCAATCAAGAAAGGTGGTCCAACTTGAGGGAGTCAAGATCGTCATCATCTAGCTCAAGTGGACCATGTGCAAGGCAAAGGTTTTCCCTTGATAGGTTTTCTCTTTTACCGGTCTCGTGGTGGTAGTTGGGAGACCGGGTTATAGGATCGTTTGCCGTACTATCAAGGGGGGCTCTCAAGTTGGTAGCTTGATCATATCATTAGTAGAGATCTCAAACCATTGCATCCTTGCATCATGTTTCTTGGTTCTTGTTTGGTTATCTTTGTGAGTCTTAGAGCTTATGGTCATCTTGATGACAAGCTTGAATTCATCGAAAACGGAGTTCGCATGCGTCTTCTATGATGTTTTCGGTGTTGGAGGAATTACCAGTATTATCCGAGGAAGGGTTCTCACCTTTTTCTTATGGGCCTTTTCTAATTTTCTTATTATTGATATTTCTTTCAAGATTGTGTTAGCCCTTGTTTCTATCTTTCCAACAAACTTGGTTTCATCGAATTCGTAGCTCGTATGCGAAAGTTGTGGTTGTTTTGATATTGCATGTTTTACATAGAGAGGTTGTACCGCCCCATAGAGAGGTTGTACAGGCCATGTACCGCTCTACCACCGGACTAGCTTCTGTTGTGGTGCGGTTGTTGGGCGGTTGTGGGCCGGTTGTTCCGCTTATTGCCTGTTACCGGTTGTACCGGTGCTCATAGCGGTTGTACCGCTCCTATGTCTTTCTGCACATAACGGGCAGATTCGTGGGGACCTATTTAAGGAGGTCTTCTTCCCCAATGGTTCCCCATCTCTTGAGCTTGTTTTTTCCACCATTGTTGACCTTCTTTGAGCTTGCTAACTCTGAATCCCTCCATGTATTCTTGCTAGTTTTTGAGGGAAAAGAGAGAGGAGATCTAGATCCACACTTCCACCAATCACTTTCTCCTCTATGTGAGGGGAACCCCTTGGATCTAGATATTGGAGTTCTTGGTGTTCTCCTTCTTGTTCTTCCTCTCATTTTCTTCCCTAGCATTAGTTGCTTCGGTGGGATTTGGGAGAGAAGGACTTGGGCACTCCGTGTGCCCTTGCCATTGCAGTTCGTGCACAGGTTTGAGTTCTCCACAGTGATACGTGGAAGTTACAAGTTGAGAAGCTTATTACTCTTGGGTGCTTGGTACCCTTGAGCTTGTTCCTCTTGGTTGCTTGGGTGCCCTAGACGGTTGGTGGTGTTCGGAGCTCAATCATTGTGGTGCAAAGCTCCGGGCAATCATCGGGGTCTCCAATTAGGTTGTGGAGATCGCCCTGAGCAATTTGATGGGTTTCGGTGACCGCTCCCAAGGGTTGCCAAAGTGTACGGGTTCGGTGACCGCCCCCAAGGGTTGCCATTTCTGCGAGTTCGGTGACCTCCCTCAAGGGTCCCTTAGTGGAATCACGGCATCTTGCATTGTGCGAGGGCGTGAGGAGATTACGGTGGCCCTAGTGGCTTCTTGGGGAGCATTGTGTCTCCACACCGCTCCAAACGGAGATTGGCATCTGCAAGGGTGTGAACTTCGGGATACATCGTCGTCTCCGCGTGCCTCAGTTATCTCTTACCCGAAGCCCTTTACTTATGCAATTTACTTTGTGATAGCCATATTGTTTCCTGTCATATATCTTGCTATCACCTAAGTAGTTTTTCTTGCTTAGCATAAGTTGTTGGTGCACATAGGTGAGCCTAGTTGTTGTAGGTTTTGTGCTTGACAAATTAACCGCTAGGTTTATTCCGCATTTGTTCAAGCCTCAACCATAATTATTTTAAAGCGCCTATTCACCCCCCCCCCCTCTAGGCGACATCCATGATCTTTCAATTGGTATCAGAGCCTCGTCTCTCTTTGTTAGGCTTAACCGCCTAGAGAGTAAAGATGTCGACTAGGGGATTAGGATTCTCCGACACTCTTAGTTTTGATGGCACAAATTTTGATGTTTGGGTAATTCGCATGCTTAACCACTTTAGGGTCATGGACCCAAATTTAGAGCGAATTGTAGATATGGGGTTTTCTCCTCCAAAGGATCCCCTAAGATTATCTTTAGAGGATGAGAAAAACTCTTATCTCAATACTCAAGCTTATAATGTGCTTTTCGATGCTTTGAGCAATGTAGTTATATTTCAACTCATGCCGTTCCGGGATGCTCATGAGTTGTGGACAAAGCTTCCAGATAAATATGGTGTGTCCAAGTTTTGTGGGGATGATTGTTCTCCCTCCACCTCCGGCCGTGTTGTGTTCTCAACTTCTTCTACTTCACCTACGTTTGGTTTGCCACAAGGTAATGACATGGTGAGTAGTGGTGTTCATTGCAATGATGATAGTGGGCTCATTGTTGATAATCCTTCATCACTTTCTTATTGCAATGCTTCATCTTTGGACTTTAGCACTTCTAGCACTCCAAATGTTTCACATGCTTGTGTTGATAGTCCTTGCCTATCATGTAGAAATTGCTTGACTAAATCTTATGATGATATGCTTGCTATATCTTGTTGCCATGATGAAAATGCATGTATTTCCTCAAGTTGTTGTGCTAACGATGTAGAGGAAACCCAACACTCCATGGAACAAGATGTGGTCTTGGATGGTGCTTCAAGGGATCCTAAATCATCATCTATTGCATTTTGCCTTATGGCCAAGGCTTCAAAGGTATCTCCCTCTTTGAATCCCAATATATCTTGTGATGATATTGATGATGGCAAGAGTGATGATGATGTTGATTATGATGAAGAAAATGATTATGTTGCCTCCTTAAAAACTAAGGGGGAAATGATTTTTAAAGCTCTTCTTAAGAATAAAATTGCTCGTTCCAACTTCATGGAAATCATGTCTATTGCTACTGAGGGCAAGAAATATATTGATGAGTTGGAATCTCGTCTTGAGGATCATGAGGTCACCATTGATAAAATGGAAGGTCATGAGCGTGATTACGCTAATGAGATTGCGGACCTATCTCAAGCTCTTGAACTTGAACAAACCACCAAGGAATCTCTTGAGGAGACTTTTGCTCTAGAATTATCTAGAGTGAGGGAATCTCGTGATAGAGCTCTTGTGGTGGCCAATGATTTTGAAACTAAAAATGCTAAGCTTAAAGTTGCTCATGCTAGACTCCTTGAGGATTTTGAGCACCTCGAAAATGGCTCAAGGGTCATTAAGGGTGAGCTCATCAAACTCACCGAGTCTCATGCTCAACTTGAAGCTTCTTATTTAAAAGAGCTTTCCAAGTTGTCATCTCCTCTTGTTGTTAATGATGATGCTTTTGCTACTAACTCTATTACTTGTGAAGCATCCATTTTGAAGGAGAATGTTGAGCTATGGGCTCAACTTGAGTTGCTATCTAGCAATTATGGGAAATTGGAAGAAAGTCATGAAAAGCTCTCAAGCTCTCATGATGATCTTCTAGTATCCCATAATGTGGTAAAGATAGCTCATGAGGCCATGATTGCTAAGGTAACATCTAGTGAGCCTCATGTGGATACTAGCACTACTTCTAGTCAAAATGCTATATTGCTATGTGCTAGTCCTTGTAATTCATCTACTCACAATGTTGGTACATCTTGTGATGAATTGCTTTCCTTGCCTTGTTGCTCTAACAATGAAGCTTATAGTTCCTCTAGTACTTGTGTTGAGACAAACCATGTAGAGGAAATCAAAGAGCTCAAGGCCCAAGTCACTTACTTGAAGAAAGACTTGGAGAAGAGTCATGAAGGTAAATTCACACTCAACAATATCTTGAGTGTGCAAAAATCCCCCAATGACAAACGTGGACTTGGATTCAACTCCAAGAATAAGAAGAAGTCCAAGATGAACAAAAAGAAGGGCCAAGAACAAGTCAAGAATTCGGCCAAGATTGTTTGCTTCAAGTGCAAAGTAGAAGGGCATCATGTTAGATCTTGCCCATTGAAGAAGAAGGCCATTAGTGACAAGCAACAAGGGAAGCGGCCACAAGTTCGATCCCATGCTCAACCACAAGTTGAAGAAAGTCCTCTTCCCAAGAATCCTCAAGCTAATGCTTCTCAAGTTGAGAAATCAAGTGAGAAGAAAGTGAAGAGTAGACGTTGCTACTTATGTCGTGAGAAAGGTCACCTCGCCTCTTCATGCACTAGTGTTAACTTATCCAACCCAATTATTATTGATGATACCTATTCTCTTGGGAAGGATAAGGTTGGGAATGTGTTTGCCAAAGTTGTTGGTACTCAAAGTGGTGTCAAGAAGAGAACCATTTGGGTAGCCAAGCCTATTGTGACTAACCTCTTAGGACCCAACTTGGTTGGGGACCAACAAGCTCAAACTTGATCAATAGGTGTTGTTGGAGGGCATTGGAGACTTGGCTACTTTATGAAGAATTAAGGGGACTTCATCATTCTAATTGTCTCAAGCCAAGTTATTCAATTATCAAATTTCTATCTTATATCCAATGTTTCTCCATGCGGTAACTCGTGCTTAAAGTGTTTACATTGATAGTTACTTACCCCTTTGCATGTTTGGTTTTGTTCCTTGCATGTGTTTGTATATGTTGTGCTTCCAACTTGATTATCTTGAGCAATCAAGTACGTGTGTGTTGGTTTGCACATCATGTACGTGTGTGTCATGCATTGAGCCTTTTGCATCTTGTTCTTTTCTTAGTTGGCTCTTGTGAGAGATTAATGGAATATCCCATTATGGGGAAGTGATGTGCTTTGTGCACCTCACAATCCTATATATGTGTGTACATGAGTAATACCATCTAGTATTGATATTTCAAGATTATCTAGTCGCTATGTGGTATGTCTTCTCATGAGAAATTCAAATTCTATATTGTCCATTAATTATCTCGTGTTGGATCGTTATTTTGCCTCTTGTTTATCTTTAATTGGTATCACATTATGGGGGAGTAATATGCTATGTGTATATTACTAGCCTATAAAATGTGTACATTTGAGATATTGTCACCTAGAATTGATATTGTCAATTATCTTGTTCCTAGGTGGCATGTTAGCTCTACAAGTTGCAATTTGCTTTTTTTTGGTGTGAAGATGATGTCGGATATCCTTGTTATCTACCACCGGGAATTATTTCCAAATACTTCTTATCTTTTGACAATTGGTACTCACTTATGTGTGGTAGAAATTATTGATCATCTTTACATTGGCCTTTGCTTTTATTTGCTTTATCTCTTGCCTAGGATTGTGTCAACTCCCATTGTATTCCATACCACTTGTGGATCTTGTTAATTTCTTGACCTTGTCTAGTGTTTTCTAGATATAGTGAAAGTGGTGATCCCACCTCGTGCATTTTGTATTCAAATGCAAATTCTCTATAATGCACTAGTCTTGGGGTAGCTATCCTACTTTCTATAAAACACTCATCTTGTGATCCTTATCAAGTGTGTGTTTGTGGAAGGCAAGCCGTTTCTTTTTTGTACTTTGTGCCATCAGGAAACTTTGTAGAGGGCTTGGTTTGTTTGGAACCATTCTCTCTTTTGGGAGTTTGACATCTTTCTTTTTGAGTGTATCAATGGATATTTCATTCCTTGATGTATCTTTTATGGACATCCTCCAAGTGATGATTTATTCATTTGGTATCTTTTCTTTGCTTGGTATTTCTTTGTCTTTTGGTCTCGGTTCTTGAAAGTCTTGAGCATCCATATTTACTTCTTGTAGTTTCTTTGGCATGTTTTCTTTCTTTGACCCAATATATAGGGGAAACTCCACCAAGTCTCAAATTGGATGTGATGTGCATGAAATTCATTTTCATATCTATATGCACATATTTATGTGGAGTTTGTCATATATGTTGTTGGTTCTCTAACTCTTTGATCCCAATGAATTTGGGTACCATTTTGTTTGTGTTGTTGTTCTAGGAACAAGTGGAGATGCATTGGATGCTCGGCTCACTCACAAGGAAGGTGTTGTCACCATGTGCTTATTGGAGTCAAGCTAGGATGATCAATGAACTACTTTGTACCTTCAATTGGTATCTAGTACATCCTTCCAATGTTATCTCGGTAACAAGTATCTTCATATACTTCATGCACACATTTCTTGCATCAACCTTGTGTAGGTTGTATCATGGCATGTTATCCATTCTTTCTTGTGATACTTGTTTCCTTTCTCAAAGCATCCCAACAATGATGTCTTGTTGCTAGTTGTGATGTCTTTGATGTTCGCGTGGCTGGTATTCATTTATATACAATAAGACCATATCTAGCCATGTGCTATGCTCTCAAGCAAATATCTTATTGGTATATGTATGACTTCCTTTTGGATATCGTGTTCCATCGTGTTGTAACTATTTCGGGTGTACATCCTTCTTTGTCGATATATATATCATCATGATTTCGTCTACCTAGAATCTTATACACTTGAGAGAAGTTGCATATCTAGATGATATCCTTTCTTTCACGTCCACCTTGTCTTTCTTATGTTATTTCTTTGGTGGCTCAATGAAAGCTTTTGCCTTGAGTGTGTGTCTTCTATCGTTGCATCTTGATGCGCTCTTGTGTGGTGAAGATTATTTTCCTCATGCTTATATTTACGAGTTTTTTTTTGCCATCTTAATTGGCATCCCTCGTCTTGATGCGCCTTTCATCTTCTATCTTCACCGCGGGTTGTCACAAGCATAGTTTCTCTATATGCTTATTAGTAAGCTTGTGAACCCATTCGCTAGTTGTGTGTGGGAATGATAGGCCTTGCATCGTGTGCCTCATTCTTTGAAGACTTTATTGATGCTTAATGCTCTTTTGTACATTAGTCTTCTCAAGTGCATTGCCTTGACTCACACACATCTTTTTGGTTGAGCCCACTCTTAAGTTGCCTCTCTTACTTGTTGCTCAACCATGTGTTTGTTGCAAGTACTAGGCTTAGTTTCCTATATGCTCACTTGCACTTTTTGTAAGTTTCTATTGATTTTGGGGGAGCTATGATCCTATTTTGTGCACTTTGTATCCAAATACAAAAATTCTTGATGTGCACAAATCATGGGGAGCTTCTCTAGTTTCTTTAGAACAATGATCCGCTCTTATCATAATATCCTTTATTCATGTGGCTCGTAGGATCATTGGCCTAGTTGGTTCAATTGGTATCTTTTGATAGCTTGCTTCAATTGGTATCTTTTGGTTGCTTGATTGCTTGTTTCTCTCTTTGATTATGTCTTTATGGCATATCTTCCTTTTGCAATCTTTGGACCTCAATATAGTTTGTCTTCCTCCAAGTACTTGTCGTTGGATGTGTGTATTGCATTCCACTCTCTTGTTGAGAAATACACAATTTATGGAGGAACACATTTTATATTGGCCTTCTAAGCTTTTAGCCCATTTTGGCAATCGATGCCAATGGGGGAGAAGTTTCACAGAATTTTGTGGAGAAGTTTAGAGAGCTGTCTTCTCTTGCTTTGGTTTTGTTCCTTAGCATTTGCATCTCATTCGCATGCACTATTGGTTGTTGCATTGCATGGTGATGCATAATTCCTTATATAAACTCTCTTGAAAGTGATTTTCATCAATTACCAAAATGGGGGAGATTGAAAGAACATGCGATGCCCCCATGTTTGGTTTTGGTAATTGATGACAAATCTCTATGGACTAATGGTTGCCTTGAGTTATATTTGAAGGTTTTGTCCATAGGCTTTTCTTGAAGTCCATGTGTTGGTTTCAAGGAGTTTATGAGTTGACCAAGGTGCTATTAAGGAATTATCCAAAGATTGGTCATGTGACTGTTGAGCTTATTGCAAGCATGTCTTGAAGAAGAAGATTGTGTGATCATTCATGTTTACCTTCCAGACATCATCCAAATGAAGAGAGTTGGAAAGATTCAAGGTTGATCAAGACTAAGTCAAGAGTGAATCAAGTTGATCAACTCACAAAGCGTAGAAGATGTACCAAGAGGGATCAAGTGATCCCATGGTATGGTGAGCATTTTCCATTGCACTTTGTGTACTAACCCATGGTCTATGTGAGAGTTCCATGTGGGGTTAGGTACGTGTCCATGGGCTTGCGTCAAGAGGAAGATATCATACAACCCATGGAAAGGATGACATCAAGTGGTGATCGTCATCATGATTGCCGTGTGCAAGTTCAAGTGGAGCATCAAGTGCTTTGAATCTTGCCATCCTTTGTGGTTTCAATGGTCTTGTGAAGATGTGCCAAAGTGAGGCTCACCCATAGTGGACTATGGGGGAGCAATCATCTAGTCTTCATTGAGCCAACGCAATCAAGAAAGGTGGTCCAACTTGAGGGAGTCAAGATCGTCATCATCTAGCTCAAGTGGACCATGTGCAAGGCAAAGGTTTTTCCTTGATAGGTTTTATCTTTTACCGGTCTCGTGGTGGTAGTTGGGAGACCGGGTTATAGGATCATTTGCCGTACTATCAAGGGGGGCTCTCAAGTTGGTCGCTTAATCGTATCGTTAGTAGAGATCTCAAACCATTGCATCCTTGCATCATGTTTCTTGGTTCTTGTTTGGTTCTCTTTGTGAGTCTTAGAGCTTATGGTCATCTTGATGACCAGCTTGAGTTCATCGAAAACGGAGTTCGCATGCGTCTTCTATGATGTTTTTGGTGTTGGAGGTTTTATCGGTATTATACGATGAAGGGTTCTCACCTTTTTCTTATGGGCCTTTTCTAATTTGCTTCTTATTGATATTTCTTTCAAGATTGTGTTAGCCCTTGTTGCTAGCTTTCCAACAAACTTGGTTTCATTGAATTCGGAGCTCGTATGCGAAAGTTGTGGCTGTTTTGATATTGCCTGTTTTACATCGAGAGGTTGTACCGCCCCATAGAGAGGTTGTACCGGCCATGTACCGCTCTACCACCGGACTAGCTTCTGTTGTGGTGCGGTTCTTGGGCAGTTGTGGGCCGGTTGTTCCACTTATTGCTTGTTACCAGCTGTACCGGTGCTCATAGCGGTTGTACCGCTCCTATGTCTTTCTGCACATAACGGGCAGATTCATGGGGACCTATTTAAGGGGGTCTTCTTCCCCAATGGTTCCCCATCTCTTGAGCTCGTTTTTGCCCCCATTGTTGACCTTCTTTGAGCTTGCTAACTCTCAATCCCTCCATGGATTCTTGCTAGTTTTGAGGGAAAAGAGAGAGGAGATCTAGATCCACACTTCCACCAATCACTTTCTCCTCTATGTGAGGGGAACCCCTTGAATCTAGATATTGGAGTTCTTGGTGTTCTCCTTCTTGTTCTTCCTCTCATTTTCTTCCCTAGCATTAGTTGCTTTGGTGGGATTTGGGAGAGAAGGACTTGGGCACTCCGTGTGCCCTTGCCATTGTAGTTGGTGCATAGGTTTGAGTTCTCCACGGTGATACGTGGAAGTTACAAGTTGAGAAGCTTATTACTCTTGGGTGCTTGGTACCCTTGAGCTTGTTCCTCTTGGGTGCTTGGGTGCCCTAGACGGTTGGTGGTGTTCGGAGCTCAATCATTGTGGTGTAAAGCTCCGGGCAATCGTCGGAGTCTCCAATTAGGTTGTGGAGATCGCCCCGAGCAATTTGACGGGTTTCGATGACCGCCCCCAAGGGTTGCCAAAGTGTACGGGTTCGGTGACCGCCCCCAAGGGTTGCCATTTGTACGGGTTCGGTGACCGCCCTCAAGGGTCCCTTAGTGGAATCACGACATCTTGCATTGTGCGAGGGCATGAGGAGATTACGGTGGCCCTAGTGGCATCTTGGGGAGCATTGTGCCTCCACACCGCTCCAAACGGAGATTAGCATCCGCAAGGGTGTGAACTTCGGGATACATCGTCGTCTCCGCGTGCCTTGGTTATCTCTTACCCAAAGCCCTTTACTTATGCACTTTACTTTGTGATAGCCATATTGTTTCTTGTCATATATCTTGCTATCTCCTAAGTAGTTTTTCTTGCTTAGCATAAGTTGTTGGTGCACATAGGTGAGCCTAGTTGTTGTAGGTTTTGTGCTTGACAAATTAACCGCTAGGTTTATTCCGCATTTGTTCAAGCCTCAACCATAATTATTTTAAAGCGCCTATTCACCCCCCTCTAGGCGACATCCACGATCTTTCAACGTGAAATCCCATCAATACTAAAGGTACATATTATGAAGATCCCCAACATGGGTGTGATTTCGTGTCAAAACATGTCAGTCAATGTTCTTCTTCAACTGAAAGGTGAGCAAGAGAGAGTCGATGCACTGATTGAAACAAGAAACCTAGGGAAATCTCACTGCCAATTAATGGAAGTGGACCAAGTGTAAGAAAAGAAATGGAGTAATCCTATTGAGGCATGTTTTGACCTAGAAGCTCCTTATTTTTTTAATAGGTAATATATGTGATATCTATATATAAATGTATCCCTGTATCCATGTTTTTAGAAAATTGGTGTATCGGGTGTATCCCAAGTATTCATGCAACGTTGCTTTCCGGTGCATGGGACCGCCACGTGTTCAAACAACACGACGGCCGCCCGTCCACCCGTCTGCCACCCGCATTGATGGCACGCGTTTGCCAAGGCATCTCCTTTGGCGCCACCCGTCCGTCCGTCTGCTACCCAACGGTGCTATATAAACCGGTGCCCCGGCCATAGCCACAGTCATCCCTATCCACACCACTCCCTGCCATGGATCCCTCCACGGCCAAAGCTCTCTGGGAAGGGATGATGTCAGAGCAGAAGAAAGGCCATGGGAACCATTGCTGTCGAATGGTAGGCCGACAGGCAGCCAGAGGACGTGCAACTGGAGGACACCTCCTCCGACGAGCCAGTGCCACCCTCCTCTTCCTCTGTGGCACCCTCCTCCTCCGCGGCACCCTCCTCCTCTGCTCCACCCTCCCAGGTGCATTGCACCCTGACCATCGGCGAGGCATGTGCCCATTATATGGACATGGTGCGGGAGGAGTGAGTGGAGCGGTTCCGGGAGGCACGGGCCGACGCCAACAACAACCACAACCTCCTCCAGGAGCATCTACAGTCGGAGGAGCGGGTCGCCGCTGGCAGGACGGTCGCGCCGGACGTGGACTTGGCAGAGCAGAAGGTGTTGCTCGAGTCATACCGCTCCTCCGACGAGATCTGCTGCGCCCGCTGGCGGTACCGGCAGCGGGTGGTGGAGGTAGCGGCCGCTGGCAAGGAGCGGGAGGACGACGCGGGCGAGGTATTGTTCGACGGCACCGACGACGAGGAGGCCGCGCCTCGGCGCCACGACCACAAAGAAGCCGGCATGTCCGTGGGCACCGCCGACAGCGAGGAAGAGTAGTGCATAGTAGGTCCTAGGAAGGCCACCGCTCCATCCCTCCCGTCGACGCCAAGCTTGGTGAGCTCAGCATCTTCGGCTGATTAGTCGCTTGGCGGTGAAGTCGAGGCGGACAACTTCAGTTCCCGGGGCTCCGGAGGCGGAGCTGGAAAAGGCGAAGCTTCCGTTCACTTGGTTCATGGCTGGAGACGGGACCGGACGCCGGTGATCATTTAGATTAGCCCGCCTAGGACCGCTTTGATGTATTTGTAATGAAACCCGTCATGTCTATACAAAATCCGGTATGTTTATATGAAATTAGGTCGTGTTTATATGAAACACGGACTTGTTTGAACAAATTTCGTCCGGATGGTTTGAGTTGTTGTGAAAATGTATGCCGGTAGCGTTTGCTGACCGCATCCCACATCTATGTCTGTGGACTGGTCCTCCCTGTCCATGGATGGATACGTAATGTTTTTTGCAGGTTGCCGGTTACACAAACGCTTGCAACTCCACTACATTATCATCGACTCATTAATTCATTATTAACTAGTGCTTGTGCTATACACCCTGCCAAGCCACATGTCAAGAAAACCATAATGATTTCCACAACCGGTATTGAAATCCTTTGAATGTTCCCTGGCCACAAAAAAAGAATAAGTTGGTAGGTTGCATTTTATTTAAGTTGACTTGTGTATGCGTTAATATAATAGTTTTTTTTAGAAAAGAGGATGACCCCCGGCCTCTGCATCTGGGAGATGCATACAGCCACTTTATTGATTATTCTCAAGGACCTTACAAAGTATTACAACAATATGCCTGAATCCGCCATCTTGGCAACATATGCCACTACTCCTATCCAAGTGATGAAGGCTTGCTAGCTGGTCCACTACCCAGACCACTCATCTAGGCCTAACATCAAAATGATAAAGGGGGGCTAGCTGGGCCACTACCCAGACCACTCACCTAACCCTAACATCAAAAGCCAGAAGCCCCAACCGAGCCACATACCGGGTCTGGGGTACAAATCGGTTCGATGCACTCGTGTGTCGTTGCCGCCATCTTCCACAGGTCCGTCTTCAGAGCAAATATTGAGAGCTTCTACCTTGTCTGGCCACTCAGCCATCGACGTCACCATGACACCAGACAGCTTCGTCCTCCTGCGCGAGTCCATTGCCACACATCAAACATCGAATCTCCACTGCGCCACGCCGCCAAGATACGCCGCCATCAAGGAGTAGGATGAAGCACCGCTCCGCCGAGTCCGGCAGGGCTGCTGAAGACCAAGCTGTTGGGGAACGTAGCAGAAATTCAAAATTTTCTATGCAACACCAAGATCAATCTATGGAGAGACTAGCAACGAGAGAGAGAGGGACTGCATCTTCATACCCTTGAAAATTGCAAGCGGAAGCGTTCAAGAGAACGGGGTTGATGGAGTCGTACTCGTCGTGATCCTAATCACCGATGATCCTAGCGCCGAACGGACGGCACCTCCGCATTCAACACACGTATGGTTGGGAAGACGTCTCCTCCTTCTTGATCCAGCAAGGGTAAGGAGAGGTTGATGGAGATCCAGCAGCACGACGACGTGGTGGTGGAAGCAGCGGTGATCTCGGCAGGGCTTCGCCAAGCTCTGCGAGAGGGAGAGGTGTCACAGGAGGGAGAGGAAGGAGCCAGGTGCTAGGCTGCGGCTGCCCTCCCTCCCCCCACTATATATAGGGACCCTAGGGGGTGCGCCAGCCCTAGGAGATCCCATCTCCAAAGGGGACGGCGGCCAAGGGGGGAAACTTGCCCCCCAAGCCAAGTGGGGCGCCCCCACCCCTAGGGTTTCCAACCCTAGGCGCAGGGGGAGGCCCAAGGGGGGCGCACCAGCCCACCAGGGGCTGGTTCCCTTCCCACTTCAGCCCATGTGGCCCTCCGGGATAGGTGGCCCTACCCGGTGGACCCCCGGGACCCTTCCGGTGGTCCCGGTACAATACCGGTGACCCCGAAACTTTCCCGATGGCCGAAACTGGACTTCCTATATACAAATCTTTACCTCCGGACCATTCCGGGACACCTCGTGACGTCCGGGATCTCATCCGGGACTCCGATCAACTTTCGGGTTGCCGCATACTAATATCTCTACATCCTTAGCGTCATCGAACCTTAAGTGTGTAGACCCTACGGGTTCGGGAGACATGCAGACATGACCGAGACGACTCTCCGGTCAATAACCAACAGCGGGATCTGGATACCCATGTTCGCTCCCACATGTTCCACGATGATCTCATCGGATGAACCACGATGTCGAGGATTCAATCAATCCCGTATACAATTCCCTTTGTCTACCGGTATAGTACTTGCCCGAGATTCGATCGTCGGTATGCCGATACCTTGTTCAATCTCGTTACCGGCAAGTCTCTTTACTCGTTCCGTAACACATCATCCCGTGATCAACTCCTTGATCACATTGTGCACATTATGATGATGTCCTACCGAGTGGGCCCAAAAATACCTCTCCGTCACACGGAGTGACAAATCCCAGTCTCGATTCGTGCCAACCCAACAGACACTTTCGGAGATACCCGTAGTGCACCTTTATAGCCACCCAGTTACGTTGTGACGTTTGGCACACCCAAAGCATTCCTACGGTGTCCGGGAGTTGCACAATCTCATGGTCTAAGGAAAAGATACTTGAAATTTAGAAAAACTTTAGCATACGAACTACACGATCTTGTGCTAGGCTTAGGATTGGGTCTTGTCCATCACATCATTCTCCTAATGATGTGATCCCATTATCAACGACATCCAATGTCCATGGTTAGGAAACCGTAACCATCTATTGATCAACGAGCTAGTCAACTAGAGGCTTACTAGGGACATGGTGTTGTCTATGTATCCACACATGTATCTGAGTTTCCTATCAATACAATTCTAGCATGGATAATGAATAATTATCATAAACAAGGAAATATAATAATAACCATTTTATTATTGCCTCTAGGGCATATTTCCAACACAAGCAACATGGAAGAAGGACTCCGAGGCTGAGCACATAGGCGGCAGAGCGCCAACGCACCGCCACCAGACGAACTCCGACCACGCCACCAACCGCCGCCAAGCAACCAAAGCATCACATCCACCCCAAGCTCACTACGAACGACACCCCCAAGAGGGTGACGATGCCCGGAGCGCCGCTGTCGCTCGATCCGGCAAGGATTTGGGCTTTCGCCTGGCATACGAGCTGGGTGGAAGGAAGAGGGGAAGGAGGCGACCTGGACGGTGCCTACAAGAAGGGTACGGCGCCCTCGGGCGTCGCCGCTGTCGTAGCCAGCACTGCTGGCCTCGGATTTCTCCGGATCCACCTCCCACCGCCAACCGCCAAACAAGTACAACTCTGGCGACAAAGGCCGCCCGAAGCAGGACCATCGGAGGCAGCCCTGGTTGAAGTAGACAGAGGCCTTCAGATCTGGATCGGGCGCCGCCGAGACGCCCGCACCACATCTGCCACCCGCCGCCGCCTCGCCGCCCCCGCGGCCGAGGAAGAACGGCCAGCACCAACGAGCACCGGTCACCGCAGACCCGGCGTCGATCCACCAGCCGATGCCACCGCCATGGATCCAAAGCCCCCCGAGGAAGAACAGGGCGGCCAGATCCTCGCCGCCACCTTCACCGGCGGCCGAGCTGCGAGCCGGCGGCCACCTCCGGTGGCGACGAGGGAGAGGAGAGGTGGGGGAGAGGGCCGGCGGCGAGCTAGGGTTACGCCCCCCGAGTCACCCTTGTGGGAGCGACGCGGGGGCCTGTTTCGTCGATGTTAAATTCAGGAAAGAATTCACACAGATTAATGTCACAGATGCGTTAACATAATAGTACCAGCTTGTATTTGCATCCTGATTAGTCAGGCAACTCAGGGCGGTTTTTTGTGACATGATTCTAGGCATTCTCTCATAGCTCTAACCTGCTCCTCAAGTTGTCAAGATCGGGTCTGAGTTCCTCCATTTGCTATGATCGAGCTCTAATAGTCTAGTTGAGCAAAGGCCCTGAATGATCCGGTTCAATTGCTTGCGGTGTATATAATGCACACAACTCTAGTTTCTGGTTGGCGGTATAGGAGATTATGACCTCCCCTTCTATGCCTTGTGGTAATGATTTCTCTAGAATTACGACCTTTACCCCCTCCCTTCTCTATAGGAATGAACTTCTCCTCGCCGACCACTCGCACTATACTTAGGTTAGGTGCAATATGTGACTTAGGTTGGGTTAAGAAAATTTCTTGCTTCCAATTTTGTTTGCCCAAAAGACAACTTTTCTCTCTCTTGATTTTGTCGATTCATTACACTGATTCAATAAATGATTATCAAGTTGTTCACTCTCATCCCGGGATGCTAGTGGCTTTTGTTTTAGGAGTAGACGGTGGTGTTTTGCTGACCCTCGAATCGGCCGAGGACTCTACTACCTGGAACTCAATACGATTGAACAAATCAAAATTGCTTTGCTAAAGATACATGTTCTGCTATTCGGCCTTCATAGCATTTATTTTTATTAAAAAAGTTTTGAAAGTAGTTCTTTGGAACAAGGCAAAAGATTTGCCATTTCATTGATTAAGGAAGAAATTTTAGAACAAAGCTGCGTTGCAGCGAGAATAGAAAAATGACTACTCTCGCGGCAGTACAATACCCAAAATGCTTGGCACCTGCCAAAGCCCAGAGAGACACCTCCTCTTTAATAATGGTAATGAGAACCATTGAAGGGACGGTCGTGTTACGGAAGACTCTAGCACTACGTTCCAACCAAATCTTCCATGAGATGAGCATCATCAAAGAGGCCAACGCCTTGGGAGGTCCATACCGGATGTGAATGTTGCCGGTCCACCAATCTCTCACTGAGACCCTCGTCGTCCAAATGGCCGTGTTGATATGTTGCATGCCAGGCCACAGAAGAATGTCGTTCCACACACGAAGTTTGAATTGGCAATGGATAAGATTTTTGTGGCGAACATGATCAGGTGTTCTACTCACGTGTGAAGTTTCATGAGAAAATGACATCGGTGTTCTTCTGGCAAAAACAAAAACAAAATTGCAACTTCGAAAAACTTGAATAGTAACTTCTATATATAACCGATTCTGTTTTTCTTCACATAGAAGACCACAAAAAATTGATTTCTTTGCAAAATATTACACGTGAGTATAACACTAGAGCATATTAGTTATCAAAAAGTATCAGAATTGTGTGACCCTTTATATACTTTTTCTTAATTAGGGTGTTATGTGATGGCAAGTATTTTTTTCATGCACGGTTGTATGTGGTGGTGAGTCTTTTTCCATGTATGGTTGCATATTAAGGTGGGCTTTATCCTATTCATAATTGTATGATGATATGGCATGCTTGCATGTTTATGTAAATACATAAGATTACCTAAAAAAAGGTAAATACGTAAGCTAGTGGGGGAGTTATACTACTCTCTCCATTTCTAAATACAAGGCTTTTTAGATATTTCAATATGGACTACACACTGAGCAAAATGAGTGAACATACGCTCTAAAGTATGTCATTCACATCGGTATGTAGTATATACTGAAATCACTAGAAAGACTTGTATTTAGGAACGGAGTAGACATTAGCCTCTTCTTTTCCGCACGTGAACTCCTTGAGAAACAAGTTATTTTTCTGAGATTTTTTTTGTGAATATATTTTTCTGAGATATATAAAACGGAGCAGCAAACTGGATGTAAATACTGTCAAGTCTCTGGAGGCCCACGATACCTGAGCCGGTTGGGTCGTACTCGTACCGCTCATCCTCGTCAGGCCCACTGTGCCGTGCCACAATCCCCAAAATACTGATACGGATACAATCATTACAAGGCGAGCCCGTCAGGTCCGTTCAGTTGGCTGATGAGTGGCGTCGACAGTACACACGCAGCACAGCGCCCTAACCCTAACCCTAACAGTACGCGCCCCCCAATCATAGCACGGCCTGGGGAGCCCGTGCAAGCAATCCCATGGCCATTTCTGTCGATCGATGATCCATGGACGTGCCGGACGGATTCACCGCATTCAAATCGCGTGCTTGTGGGGTTACGATTGGACAGCGCAGCAGGACGACCTAGTAACAACACCCAAACCTCGCCAGTAAGATCCCTAACATATCCCTCCTGTCACTGTCGTGTCAGTGCTCTTCATCTGCCACTGTGGCAGGAGAAGGAGCACGCAAGTCAAATCTGCGGTTGATGGCTCGTTAAGTTTTTCCTTCCAACTTGATGGTTCGGTTAAGCTTAATTGCATGTGGTTAAGGCCAGCGAGACACGACGGATCGTGCGTGCGTGCCCCTGGCTGGTGGGTAGCCCAGTACCGCGGTACGTACGTACCTCGCCGGGCCACATGAACGACATAGCGATGATCGATGATGGAGGGACCGTACGTACGTGCGGACGCACATCAAGGTGGCGCAGTGCTCCGGGGTTGGAACATGTACGCGCCGTCGCCATCGATGGCACTCGAGAGCAGTACTAGCTAGGAGCTGGACGAAGCAGTGGCATGTCAGTCAGAGAGCTGAGACTCGAGAGCCGTACCGTACGTGCGTCTGGGCCTTGCGTCTCGGCAGGCCGATGGCCGGCCCCACCGTACCGGGGGGTACGTGCGCGGGAAAGACGGGACGCGATCGGGTCGGGTGCACCGAACCGCGCGCGTAGCAGGGCCGTAGGCGGGACAAGGCGCCGTGCCCGTCTGGGCCGGCTATTGATTGCCGGGCTCGAACCGGGCCGGCACACGGCTGGTCATGTCGATCGTCGCTGTGCAGTACAACTATTGCGTGCTTGTATGCGTACGTACTGCTACATATACCCCTAAAAAAAACGTACTGCTACATAACATGAGTACGCACATCGATCGCCTGGCTCCCAGTCCAGTCCCCAGCTGCTGTGGTCACGGTATCAGGCTCCTATTGGAGATCGGCTGGCCCCGCCACGCGCGCTGCGCTGCGCTGCGCTGTCTCGCATGCCATGATTGTACGTCGTTGCAGTCCGTCGACAGGCAGATCTGGACGGACTGGTGCACTGTCCTGCTAATACCGGCAGCCGCCCCTGCCTCCAGGATATCTACCCATCACACTCCACGTACGTTTACTGCTCGATACTCACTCCGATCCGTTCCTAAATATAAGTCTTTATAGAGATTTTACTATGAATCATAGTGAAATCTCTTCAAAGATTTATAGTTTTTAGGAACACAGAAAGTATATACTGAAAAATCAAACATGCATTTCTTCACTCGCCATAGGAGCCAGGCCGGCTGCTTGGTTAGTCGAATTCGTTCTGGTCCCTTCCAATATCTACGTTGAAGCTAGACGAAGACTACCGGCCGGATGATCGGTCGAGGCACACGTCCCTAGCATACTAGCTAGCCATAGCCAGCCCACCGGATCGCACATCATCGTCTCCCGCTGGCGCCGGCGCGTGCATGTTGCGTCCCGAGAGCTTAACCGTGTGAGCAAATCCCGCCCTCCCCACAGCGTACCCGTCGAAGGGCGGCCATGCATCAGACGCATCGAGCGGAGCGACAGCCAATAACAAAGTCGTATGGGCGATCCCGAGGGATTTGCGTCCCTCGCACCCCACCGCTCTCCGGGGGGACCCAGAGTTTCACGTGGCCGGCCAGTGGTGCGCCGCCACGTACCCCAGCGAGGTTGCCGCCGGCACGGCCTACCCCGGCGGCCTACGGAGCGGCCGCTCCCACCATGCCCGTGCGCGCGCTGGCAGGCCCCGTCGATCAGTCTGATACGGCTACCCCACACCGACCACGCCGTAGTAACCACTAGTAATCACTAGACTAAAACAAGAAATTCACGGTGAGGAGTACAACAATTTTACATGAAACAGTGAAAGCCTGCAGCGTCCTTGGATCAGTTGAACAGTGGTTGATGCGTCCATCATTGTGCTAACAAGACTAGTACTGTAGCCACTAAAGGGCACCTGCTGCTGCACCACTGCACTGCCACAGTTTGTTGGGGTGATTAACTAGGAGCTGCCTAATTCCTTTAACCCTAAATCAAAGCTCGGAGAATTTCCACTATACTACACTGCATCTCGGCCCAAATCTAAGCAACGCAAACTCACATGCACATGCAGGCCGCGTAATTAGCTCCCACCCCGCCGATCCATATAAGAACCCCGCCACTCCCTCCACT
Organism: Triticum dicoccoides; assembly: GCF_002162155.2. Classification (NCBI taxonomy): domain Eukaryota; kingdom Viridiplantae; phylum Streptophyta; class Magnoliopsida; order Poales; family Poaceae; genus Triticum; species Triticum dicoccoides. The sequence continues at coordinate 666,358,291 of NC_041385.1, read as the reverse complement.
GCCCTCTCGCCGGCCCCCTCCCCCCACCTCCATCGATCAAGTCACCATCTATTCTCCGGTCACCGCGTTCTCCGATCAGGTCAATCCCTCTCACATCGCCCACATAGCTCCCTGGCCGGCCGGCCGTAGTCTGATCGCTTCAGAAGAAGGATCTGTGAACGAGGATGTTGTCGTCGCACCCGCACGAGGCGGCCATGCTGCCGTACGTGCCGCGGGCGCCGTCGCTGCTGGTGGACCGGCGGTACAGCACCGGCGCCGAGGTGGCGCCCAACTGCCCGCGCTGCGACTCGCCCAACACCAAGTTCTGCTACTACAACAACTACAGCCTCAGCCAGCCGCGCTACTTCTGCAAGGGCTGCCGCCGGTACTGGACCAAGGGCGGCTCTCTCCGGAACGTGCCCGTCGGTGGCGGATGCCGCAAGAACCGCCGGGGGAAGTCGTCCGTGCGGTCGACGTCCGACTCTTTCTCCGGCGTCCGCGACGCGGCGTTCGGGCATGGAGGGTTCCCCGGCCCGCTCCGGCCGGACATGGTCCTGGAAGGCATGGTCGGCAACCCGGCGAACCCTGGCCAGGCGATGCACGACGTGCCCACCGCGCCCGACGGCTCGTCCATCGACCTCGCAATGCTCTACTCCAAGTTTCTGAACAACCAGCAACCGGCTGGCGACGGTAGCCTTGTCGGATCCGTCACGCCGGAGTCGGCCGGTGGGCACGTCGACGAGACGTTCGACACGTTCAGCGCCTCCAGCGACACGAGCCCCGGTGGCGTTCTGGCGCCCGCGCAGTTCGACGCGAGCCCGGATGGGTTCCTCGAATGGTCCCGACCGGTGAGCAGCGCCGACCTAAATTGTACGGCCAGCCCAGCTACCGCAACCACCATGCTGTGCACCGACGAGAGCGTGCAAGCTGCGCTCGGCGAGCTCAACTTCGCCATGGACCAGAGCTGTTTCGACTCGTTGGGGTTGCCCACGGATGGTGCCGCCGCTAACCTCTCGTCGTGGTGCTCGATCGTGCCGAGCTTGTCGACATGGGAGGAGCCCAAGTACGACTCCCTTGATTCGTTCCCTGACGACACCCTCAGCCTCCATGACGGAATCCTTGCCGCCGATCATGACTGGAGCGCCGATTGCCAAGGATTGGAAGCTCTCTACATGCCGTAATTAAATATACAGTTGCAATTCTCTTTTTTTTTTGGCCAATTTGTTGTTATTTTTTGTCAGTTTGTCCCTTTTTTCTTTCTTTCAATTTGGTTTGGAGGAATTATATATAGATAGATATAATGTATGTTCTGAGGGAGGAGGGGTGAGGCGGTAATTAAGTACTCATATGTGAAGAAATTAAGGGTCGGTATACTTGTGAGATAGATGTAATCAGGCAACACAATAAAGTTTGAAAATATTTGATTATATCGATCGTGTAAAATTGACATATTCTCATCAGTATTTTGTGCAAGCTCCCCTATAGAACATTGTATTGAAGCTGCCTATCCAAATCTAGGAGTAGCACACTGATACTCCGGTGAGACATTGCTTGCAAGATTTGATTCTACTGCTGTAACCCCATCTTACCGCAAATTATTCTATATAGAAGCAATGACCATGCAAGCTCTCGAACTAATTAGAGTACATGGCGTATTATCTAGCTTGCATGGTCGGCATTGTGAACAGACTTGGTTAATAAGTGGGAGTACCTATGTGGCTTAATTTGTGGAGCAAATGATATCTTGCATGACAAGTATTCAACAGTGCATGTGTCCCTTGTCTCCCTCGTGCTCGGTGGAAACGGTTAGTCAAACGAAAGCTAGCGGTCCAATTAAATTCAGAGTGGGGGGAGTGGCTGCCATTCAGCCATTGCCTCAATTATGAGCTAGGAGAATGATCGTCTCGGTAGAATCGACCCACTTGTGTGGATCACTTCATATCTTTTCTACTCCCTTGATTTTGGGCGAAATGTTTTGTGCACCACATTGTGTTAAATCAAAGAGGAGCAATTTTAATATGATCCCTCTTATTACCTCGTCTTTTCACATGGGAGGTAAGAAGGTAAAAGTTCCTCAGACCCACTGTTTGATGAAATTAACGTCTCAGATATATTATCTACTCTTACCTCTCACGTGAAAAGATGAGAGAAGAGGGACCATGTCAAAATTTGCCATCAAAGAGATGCCTTTTCTAATTTCTCCACTTGTTGCAATCCATTTATATTGCACAATCAACCAGTGTAGCCATCAAAAAAAAATAAAAGAAAGTACACAAGCTGAAATTGGAGGAACATTTTTGGGTAAAATATCTAACACTAAGAAACTAGCTCGGAAAAAGCTGTTAATTTCTTGCTGCATTGATTAGACACCCCCCCCCCCCGCCGAAAGCTATCCATGGTTTCCATCGAGTCGGCATGAGTCTGTTTACATTTTTTGGGTTTTCTAGCATACATTCCGGTTTGTGTGAGATCAGTCGTGTGATGTTCATTGCCGGCTAGATCTTAGGTGGCTTGTGTGCGTACTAAGGTGGATCCCTTCTCCTGGGGTTCGATTGTGTGGCAGTGAGCTTTATACTGGAAGAGAACTTTGCCCTAACTTCTAACTGGGATAAGTGTCGATAACCACAATGACGTCCATGCGCATTGTTTCTCCCCTTCAAGGAACAGTCGAAGAATCACATTGGAAACTTGCTCTTGGTGGATTGTTGCATTTTTAGGTGGAGTTCGTGGAGGCCAGACCAGTTGCGGTGTCGGCTATGTGAGCACGGCTACTTTCAACACACATAGGACACAACGACTTGCTGGCGTGGTAGTTTTGTTGGGCACTACTCCATGCCTAGTTTTGATAGGTTGTTCTCCACTGTCAGGGTTTTACATGGTTGTCCACTAATCAACAGCGATGTGTGATGTTTTCAACCTAGTGTCCTGAAAGTGCAACTAATCCCCTGTGTGGTTTTGGTAATTCATAACAACATATAGCTCATTGAACAATTATCCATTCAAGTATAATATTTCAGAAAGTTCAATGAATGGCATGGCATGGACTAGGAATGTGGACCCCTCAAAATGCTAAGGACACATATTGGCAAAAGCTCAAGACTCTTCATTTCTATTTTAGTGATCCAAGATCACATTGAGTCCATAGGAAATCCAATACTATTAAAAGGGGATGAGGTGTTGCTTAATGGTCTACTTGCTCAAAGTGCTCAGTGATATTGCTCCAAAGCCCTCAACAACTTTCTCATTCCAAATATGTCCAAAACCTAGAGTCAAACTCGACCCACCGATTCTTTCTATCCGGCGCCACCGAGTTCATTTGACATAGCCATTGCCAGAAACCCTAACACTTCGGTCACACCGATACTGATCTCGGTCTTACCAAGATGGCCCTACAAACTCTCTATTTCCCTTTTCTAACATTTCGGTCCCATCGAAATGAGCGATCGGTCACACCGAGTTTGCTTAACCAACTCTCTGTTTACTCTTTGCTGAAATCAGTCTCATCGAGTTCACGCAATCGGCTCCACCGAGATGAGGTTTTGCCCTAGCCCTGGCACATGGATCCCACTGAGTTGTTCCAGTCGCTACCACCGAGATTCCTAACGTTCACATTTCAAACTGAATCGGTCTCACCGAGTTCTTCTATTCAGTCTGACCGATTTGGGTCAAATGTGTGTAATGGTTGGATTTTGTATGGAGGCTATATATACCCCTCCACCCCCTTCTCCATATGTGAGAGGGCCATCAGAACGTGCCTACACTTCCAGCTTTCATTTTCTGAGAGACAACCACCTACTCATGTGTTGAGATCAAGACATTCCAATCCAACCACAAGATTGATCTCTAGCCTTCCCCAAGTTGCTTTGCACTCAAATCATCTTTCCACCAAATCCAACTCTGTGAGAGAGAGTTGAGTGTTGGGGAGACTATCATTTGAAGCACAAGAGCAAGGAGTTCATCATCAACACAACATCTATTACCTTTTGGAATGTGGTGTCTCCTAGATTGGTTAGGTGTCGCTTGGGAGCCTCCGACAAGATTGTGGAGTTGAACCAAGAAGTTTGTAAGGGCAAGGAGATCGCCTGCTTCATGAACATCTACCCGAGTGAGGCAAGTCCTTTGTGGGCGATGGCCATGGTGGGATAGACAAGGTTGCTTCTTCGTGGACCCTTCGTGGGTGGAGCTCTCCATGGACACGCATAGCCGTTACCCTTCGTGGGTTGAAGTCTCCATCAACGTGGATGTACGATAGCACCACCTATCGGAACCACACCAAAAATCTTTGTGTCTACATTGCGTTTGCCTTCTCGAAACCCTTCCCTTTACCTTCATATGCCATGTTTTACTTTCCGCTGCTACACAGAATTGCATGTGTAGGTTGATTGCTTGACTTGTGCTAGTTGCTAAAATCTGCCCACAACTAAAATTGGGAAAATGTTAGATTTTTATTTGGTCAAGTAGTCTAATCACCCCTATCTAGACTTACTTTTGATCCTACAAGTGGTATCAGAGCTTTGATCTCCATTTACCTTGATATCCATAGCTTTGGTGATCATAGCCTTGGTTTCACAACCTAGGAGAGTATGACATCTAGCGAGGTAAATTACAACCATAGATGTCCTTACTTTGATGGTAATAATTTTGCTAGTTGGAAGCATAAGATGAAAATGCATATTCTTGGTCATAACCCCGCCATTTGGGCTATTGTGCGCATTGGCTTGCAAGGTGATCTCTTCGAGGGTGGAAGAGAACCGGATCATGAAGCGTCCGCGGAAGAAATGAAGATGTTGCAATACAATGCTCAAGCTTGCGAATTCTCTTTAGCAGAGTCCTCCAAAGAATTCAACAAAATCAGCCGCCTTGAGAATGCAAAGGAAATTTGGGATACTTTGGTTGATATGCACGAAGGTACCGAGTCCGTCAAGGAATCCAAATTGGATGTGCTTCAAAGTCAACTTGACAAGTTCAAAATGAAGGATGGTGAAGGAGTCGTCGAAATGTACTCTCGGCTTGCTCTCATCACAAATGAGATTGCCGACTTAGGAAGTGAAGAGATGACCGACAAATTCATCATCAAGAAGATCCTAAGATCCTTGGATGGAAAATATAATACCGTGTGCACCTTGATCCAAATGATGCCCAATTACAAAGATCTCAAGCCCACAGAAGTCATTGGTAGAATTGTTGCTCATGAGATGTCACTCAAGGATAAAGAAGATCTCCACAACAAGTCAAGTGGTGCTTACAAAGCTTCAAGTGATGCTCCTACAACATCAAGTGAGAAACAATTTTCCAATGAAGAATTGAGCTTAATGGTGAAGAACTTCAACAAGTTCTACAAGATTAGAAGCAAAGAGAGAAGCTCCAAGTCAAGATCCTACAATGACAAAAGATCTTCTAGTCGTGATCGTATTGCTACAATTGTGGAAGACCCGGATACTACTCAAATGAGTGTATGGCTCCCTACAAGAAAAGAGAAGATTCAGCAAAAAGGAGAAGTAAAAGAGATGAATCACCACCAAGAGAGAGGAGTAGAGATGATCCTTATGAACGAAGACCCTCTCATAGAAGCAAGGATTCAGAAAGGAAGGACAAGTCATCAAAAAGCTACACAAGACGAAGTAATCAAGCTCAAATTGGTGAATGGGTATCCTGTTCCGACTTCGATAACTACTCCGAGAGAAGCTATCACTCCGACTCCGAATATACTCAAGATAAGGTGTTGTCGGTCTTACACTTGTGTCATCCAACTCCTACGACTTATTTGACTCACCAAATGAAGGAATTGGAGGGTGTTTCATGGCTAAAGCCCTATGGTATCACATCCCGAGTATGTTGATTTCAATAGTGATGAATATGATTTTCTAGGTGATGATGATTTACTTATTGACAACACTAGTGATGAAAACTATGATGAAATTGCTAGTATTCATGCTAATCAAGATAAAACGAATGACAATGATAAGAAGGAGATTGAGCGTCTAACTAAAGAACTAAACACTCTTAAATTTAGAGCAGGAGCATGGGTTCCTAAAAGAAATCAATGATGATCTTTGAAAGAAGAGTTCTTCTTACATTGCCAAGCATTTACTCTTGTCTACTTATATGCCACAAGTAAAATCTAGCAATAAGAGCAAGAAAGATTCTTCTTCTAGTAGTAACAATAACCATGTTAAATCCAATACTGTTACTTCTAGTAGATCTCTTGATTCCACTAATGATTCTATTAGCCAAGTTACACTTGAGCAAGAAAATAGCTTATTGAAGGGAATTATAGAGAAATGTGTTTACAAGAGCCTTGCCAGAAGTAAGCAAGTTGAGGAAATTGTACACAAGGAAGGAAGGCACCGGAAGAATCAAGGTGTTTGGTTTTGAACGAAAGTTCAATGCCAATGGAGTTGAGTAGGAAGAAGAGCAATACCCAAGACGAAGTTTGTTCCTCAACAAGAGAAGTATGACCCTACTTCTTTCAAGGGAACACAAGCTCAAGATGATCTTCCACCACAAGACCACAAGCTAAAAGGCAAGGACAAGCTTTAGGAACAGAGTGATTTATTTGAAGAAGCTCCTAAGGCCATGGTCAAGTGGGTTCCCAAGACTACGTCAAGTTCCAGTTCATCAAGTACGACTACAACTCCAAGGATTCCCATCAAATTGATGTGGATCCCGAAGAAGAAGAACTAGAGTGTTCTTGAGGGTGACTCCGCCAACATACTTCACTCATATTCATTTTGGCAAGGACAAGTGCAATCAACTTTCATATCTTGCACTAGTTCATGGAGTCACGAACCCTCTTGTTGGTAAGACAGGGACAAGGTAACCTAATGCTTTCATAGACATCGTCATAAGAATGTTTCACTCTATGTCTATTGATATCACTACAAAAAAATACACTTCCGTGATGATACATGTTTGTCACAGTAGGTCGCGTTTTCTATCATGCATGTACATCCATGACGATTGAAAGAACATGCGGTGCCCCCATGTTTGGTTTTGGTAATTGATGACAATCTCTATGGACTAATGGTTGTCTTGAGTTATATTTGAAGGTTTTGTCCATAGGCTTTTCTTGGAGTACATGTGTTGGTTTCAAGGAGAGTTTGTGTCGACCAAGGTGCTTCTCAAGGAATTACCTAAAAGATTGGTCTTGTGAGAGGTTGATCAAGACTAAGTCAAAGAGTGAATCAAGCTGATCAACACACAAAGCATAGAAGATGTACCGAGAGGGATCAAGTGATCCCATGGTATGGTAAGCATTGTCAATTAAGCTTTGTGTACTAACCCATGGTCTTCGTGAGAGTTCTTTGTGGGGTTAGGATGCGGTGTGCAAGTTCAAGTGATGCATCATGAAGAGATCAAGTGCTTGAAGCTTGCCGTCCATTGTGGTGACAATGGACTTGTGAAGATGAGCCGAAGAGTGGCTCACCCATAGTGGACTATGGGGGAGCAATCATCTATTCTTCATCGAGCCAACGCAATCAAGAAAGGTGGTCCAACTTGAGGGAGTCAAGATCATCATCATCTAGCTCAAGTGGACCATGTGCAAGGCAAAGGTTTGCCCTTGATAGGTTTTCTATTTTACCGGTCTCATGGTGGTAGTTGGGAGACCGGGTTATAGGATCGATTGTCATACTATCAAGGGGGGCTCTTGATGAGTAGCTTGATCGTATTATTCGTAGAGAGCTCAAACCACATCATCCTTGCATCATCTTTCTTGGTTCTTGTTCGGTTCTCTTTGTGAGATTTGGAGCTTATGGTCATCTTGAAGACAAGCTCGAGTTCATCGAAAACGGAGTTCACATGCATCTTCTATGATGTTTTCGATGTTGGAGGTTCTGCCGGTTCTTCTCTGTTGGAGGTTTCTCTCCTCTTTTTGTTAGGCATACCTCCCCTACCTCTTCTTACTATAACCAACAAGCTTGAGTTTGATGCTACTCATTGGAGGTTCTTCGTTGTTTTGATGCTACTCGTTGGCTTGTATCCAACAAGCTTGAGTTTGCTCAATTCGGAGCTCATTTGCAGAAGTTATGGCAGTTCTGGTTTTATTGTATCCTTCTGTTGTCTTCTCTACAAAATGAAGGACTCCTAGTGTTGCTGTTCTGGGGCATGCAGTAGTACTGCTATCCGGAGCAGTAGTATCGTAGGCCCTCGCGGTAGTACTGCAAGTGCTCACGGTAGTACCGCTCTGCGGGAGCGGTAGTACCGTGGCCTTAGGCCAGGCGCAGCTGCTCGAGCGGCAGTAGGGGCGGATGTAATTTTTTACATTTGCGCCCTATGCAGTAGTACCGCGTGACGGGCGCGGTAGTACCGTGGTCTCTGGCTAGGCATAGCAGCATGAGCGGATGTACGAGCAAATGTAATTTTTTATATCCGCGCCCTACGCGGTAGTACCGCTCCAGATGTGCGGTAGTACCGTGCCGGATTTTTGCGCAGGTCCTCCCTCAGCAGAAGTAGGTAAGGAAGTAATTTTTTACTTCCGTGCTTTCTCTGCGCCTAGTGTTGCCTTCCTTACGGTAGTACTGTAGGGGCGCACGGTAGCACCGCTCTGGCGGTTCTACCGCTCGTTGCCCTGTGCAACAGGCCTTCATCTGGCCAGTGCCGCACAAGCGGTAGTAGCGCAACCAGCAACAGTAGTACCGCAGCCAACCGCGGTAGTACCATAGTTTGGTGCGGTAGTACCGCGTCGTGTGGGCTAAGTGAGGGGATAACAATTGGATTTTCCCCTCCTATAAAAGGGGGCCTTCTTCCCCATTGAGCTTTATCCTTTGAGCTCGTGTTCTTCCCCCATTGTTGACCTTGTCCGAGCTTGCTATCTCCAAATCCCTCCATGGATTCTTGCTAGTTTTTGGGGGAAAAGAGAGAGGAGATGTAGATCCACATTTCCACCAAACACTTTCTCCTCTATGCGAGGGGAACCCCTTGGATCTAGATCTTCAAGTTCTTGGTGTTCTCCTTCTTGTTCTTCCTCTCATTTTCCTCCCTAGCATTAGTTGCTTCAATGGGATTTGGGAGAGAAGGACTTGGGCACTCTACGTGCCCTTGCCATTGCATTTGGTGCATCGGTTTAAGTTCTCCACGTGATACATGGAAGTTACAAGTTGAGAAGCTTATTACTCTTGGGTGCTTGGTACCCTTGAGCTCGTTACTCTTGAGTGTTTGGACACCCTAGAGCTTGTTCCTCTAGGGTGCCTGATACGTCCATTTTGCATCATGCTTTTATATCAATATTTATTGCATAATGGGCTATTATTACACGTTATATCTCAATACTTATGGCTATTCTCTCTTATTTTACAAGGTTTACCATGACGAGGGGGAATGCCGACAGCTGGAATTCCGGCTGGAAAAGGAGCAAACATTGGAAACCTATTCTGCACAATCCCAAAAGTCCTGAAACTCCACGAAACAACTTTTTGGAATTATTAAGAATTTCTGAGCGAAAGAAATATACCAGGGGGCCCACACCCTGTCCAGGAGACAGGGGCGCCCCCTATAGGGCACGCCCCCTATCTCCTGGGCCCCATGGTGGGCCTCCGGTGTCCGTCTTCTACTATATCATCGCTTTTACCCTGAAAAAAATCGTGGGCAAGCTTACGGTACAAAACTCCGCCGCCACGAGGCAGAACCTTGGCGGAACCAATCTAGGGCTTTGGCAGAGCTGTTCTGCCGGGGACACTTCCCTCCGGGAGGGGGAAATCATCACCAATGTCATCACCAACGATCCTCTCATCGGGATGGGGTCAATCTCCATCAACATCTTCACCAACACCATCTCCTCTCAAACCCTAGTTCATCTCTTGTATCCAATCTTGTATCCAAAACCACAAATTGGTACCTGTGGGTTGCTAGTAGTGTTGATTACTCCTTGTAGTTGATACTTATTGGTTTACTTGGTGGAAGATCATATGTTCAGATCCTTAATGCATATTATTACACCTCTGATTATGAACATGAATATGCTTTGTTAGTAGTTACGTTTGTTCCTGAGGACATGGGTGAAGACTTGCTGTTAGTAGTCATGTGAATTTGGTATTCGTTCGATATTTTGATGAGATGTATGTTTTCTTCTCCTCTAGTGGTGTCATGTGAACGTTGACTACATGACACTTCACCATTATTGGGCCTAGAGGAGGGCATAGGGAAGTAATAAGTAGATGATGGGTTGCTAGAGTGACAGAAGCTTAAACCCTAGTTTATGCGTTGCTTCGTTAGGGGCTGATTTGGATCCACATGTTTCATGCTATGGTTAGGTTTACCTTAATACTTTTGTTGTAGTTGCGGATGCTTGCAATAGGGGTTAATCATAAGTGAGATGCTTGTCCAAGTAAGGGCAGTACCCAAGCACCGGTCCACCCACATATCAAATTATCAAGGTACCGAACGCGAATCATATGAGCGTGATGAAAACTAGCTTGACGATAATTCCCATGTGTCCTCGGGAGCTCCTTTATCATTATTAGAAATTGTCCAGTCTTATCCTTTGCTACATAAAGGATTGGGCCACCTTTCTGCACTTTATTTACTTTGTTTACTTGTTACTCGTTACTATTTATCTTATCACAAAACTATCTATCACCTACAATTTCAGTGCTTGCAGAAAACCTTACTGAAAACCGCTTATCATTTCCTTCTGCTCCTCGTTGGATTCGACACTCTTACTTATCGAAAGGACTACGATAGATCCCCTACACTTGTGGGTCTTCAAGACTCTTTTCTGGCGTCGTTGCCGGGGAGTGTAGCGCTTTTGGTGAGTGAAAGTTGGTAAGGAAACATTTATATAGTGTGCTGAAATTTTCTGTTACCTGTCACTATGGAAACTAATCCTTTGAGGGGCTTGTTTGGGGTATCTTCACCCCAACCAGAAGAGCAAAGAGTTGCTCCTCAACCTACTTAACTTTATGAAAATATTTATTTTGAGGTCCCTTTGGGTATGATAGAGAAACGGTAGCTAATCCATTTGCAGGAGATGGAACATTGCATTCCGATTTACACCTTATCTTTGTGGATGAAGTTTGTGGATTATTTAAGCTTGCAGGTATTCCCGATGATGTTGTCAAAAGGAAGCTCTTCCCCTTATCTTTGAAGGGAGATGCATTGACATGGTATAGGCTATGTGATGATACGAGATCTTGGAATTATAAGCGATTGAAGTTGGACTTTCACCAGAAGTTCTATCCTATGCATCTTGTTCATTGTGATCGTAATTACATATACAATTTATGGCCTCGCGAAGGAGAAAGCATCGGTCAAGCTTGGGGGAGGCTTAAGTCAATGTTATATTCATGCCCCAATCATGAGCTCTCTCGAGAGATGATTATTCAAAACTTTTACGCTCGGCTTTCTCTTGATAATCGCAACCTGCTCAATACTTCCTATGCTGGTTCTTATATGCTAAAGACTATTGATTTCAAATGGGACTTATTGGAAAGAATTAAATGCAACTCTGAAGATTGGGGTTCCGACGATGGTAAGGAGTTAGGTATGACACCTAAGTTCGATTGTGTTAAATATTTTATGGATACCGATGCTTTTCGTGGATTTAGCGCTAAATATGGACTTGACTCTGAGATAGTAGCTACTTTCTGTGAATATTTTGCTACTCACATTGATCTCCCTAAAGAGAAGTGGTTTAAATATAATCCTCCTGTTGAAGTGAAAGTAGTTGCACCTATTACAGTCGAAGAAAAGACTATTACCTATAGTGATCCCATTGTTCCTACTGCTTATGTTGAAAAACCTCCTTTTCTTGTTAGGATAAAAGATCATGCTAAAGCTTCACTGTTGTTCGTAAGAGTAATATTAGGACTTATACACCTCCTGAGCAAATTAATGTTGAACCTAGTATTTCTATGGTTAAAGATCTCTTGGATGATGATTTAGATGGGCATGTTATTTATTTCTATGGTGAGACTGCTAATATTGCTAGGCCAGATACTAAGACACGTAGATCTGTCGTAGGCATGCCTGCTATTTCTGTTAAAATAGGAGATCATTGTTATCATGGCTTATGTGATATGGGTGCTAGTGCTAGCACTATACCTTATGATTTATATAAAGAAATTATGCACGACATTGCACCCGTTGAGTTAGAAGACATTGATGTCACTATTAAGCTTGCTAATAGGGATACCATTAAACCTGTTGGGATTGTTAGAGATGTTGAAGTTTTGTGTGGGAAGGTTAAATACCCTGCTGATTTCCTTGTTCTTGGTTCCCCACAAGATGATTTTTGTCCCATTATTTTTGGTAGACCCTTCTTGAATACAGCTAGTGCTAAGATTAATTGTGAAAATAATATTGTCACTGTTGGCATAGATGGTATGTCTCATGAGTTTAATTTCACTAAGTTTAGTAGACAGCCTCATGAGAGGGAACCACCTAGTAAGGATGAAATTATTGGTCTTGCTTCCATTGTTGTTCCTCCAACTGATCCGTTAGAATAATACTTGCTAGACCATGAAAACGATATGTTTATGAGGGAAAGAGAGGAAATAGATGAAGTGTTCCTTAAACAGGAACCTATGCTGAAACATAACCTTCCTGTTGAAATTCTTGGGGATCCCCCTCCACCCAAGGGTGATCCCATGTTTGAACTCAAACCTTTACCTGACAATCTTAAGTATGCTTATCTCGATGAAAAAGAAATATATCATGTTATTATTAGTGCTAACCTTTCAAAGAAAGAAGAAGAAAGATTATTGAAAACTCTGAAGAAGCACCGAGCTGCTATTGGATATACTCTGGATGATCTAAAGGGTGTTAGTCCCATGTTATGACAACACAAAATTAATATGGAGGACGATGCCAAACCAGTTAGAGATCCTCAAAGACGATTAAATCCCAAGATGATGGAAGTGGTAAGAAAGGAGATACTAAAGATCCTTGAGGCAGGTATTATTTATCCCGTTGCAGATAGTGAATGGGTAAGCCCTGTCCATTGTGTTCCTAAAAAGGGAGGTATTACCGTTGTTCCTAATGATAAAGATGAATTGATCCCGCAAAGAATTATTACAGGTTATAGGATGGTAATTGATTTCCGTAAGTTAAATAAAGCTACTAAGAAAGATCATTACCCCTTACCCTTTATTGATCAAATGCTAGAAAGACTATCCAAACACACACATTTCTGCTTTTTAGATGGTTATTCTGGTTTCTCTCAGATACCTGTGTCAGCAAAGGATCAATCTAAAACTACTTTCACTTGCCCTTTTGGTACTTATGCTTATAGACGTATGCCTTTTGGTTTATGTAATGCACCTGCTACCTTTCAAAGATGCATGATGGCTATATTCTTTGTTTTTTGTGAAAATATTTGTGAGGTATTCATGGATGATTTCTCAGTTTATGGATCCTCTTTTGATGATTGTTTGAGCAACCTTGATTGAGTTTTGCAGAGATGCGAAGACACTAGTCTCGTCCTGAATTGGGAAAAGTGTCACTTTATGGTTACTGAAGGCATTGTCTTGGGGCACAAGATCTCCGAGAGAGGTATTGAAGTTGATAAAGCCAAAGTTGATGCTATTGAAAAGATGCCATGTCCTAAGGACATAAAAAGTATAAGAAGTTTTCTTAGTCATGCCGGTTTTTATAGGAGGTTCATATTAAGGACTTTTCTAAAATCTCTAGGCCTCTGACTAATCTATTGCAAAAAGATATTCCTTTGTCTTTGATGATGATTGCTTAGAAGCATCTGAAATACTTAAGAAAGCTTTGATCACTGCACCTATTGTCCAGCCCCCTGATTGGAATTTACCTTTTGAAATTATGTGCGATGCTAGTGATTAAGCTGTAGGTGCTGTTCTAGGGTAAAGATTCAATAAGAAATTGAATGTTATCCAGTATCCTAGTAAGACTCTCGATATTGCCTAGAGAAATTATGCTACTACTGAAAAAGAGTTCTTAGCAGTTGTGTTTGCATGTGATAAGTTTAGATCTTATATTGTTGATTCCAAAGTTACTATTCACACTGATCATGCTGCTATTAAATATCTTACAGAAAAGAAAGATGCTAAGCCTAGACTCATTAGATGGGTTCTCTTGCTCCAAGAATTTGATTTGCATATTATTGATAGAAAGGGAGCTGAGAACCCCGTTGCAGATAACTTGTCTAGGTTAGAGAATGTTCTTGATGACCCACTGCCTATTAATGATAGCTTTCCTGATGAACAATTAGCGGTCGTTAATGCTTCTCGTACTGCTCCTTGGTATGCTAATTATGCTAATTACATTGTTGCTAAATATATACCGCCTAGTTTCACATACCAGCAAAATAAAAAGTTCTTTTATGATTTAAGACATTACTTCTGGGATGACCCACACCTTTATAAAGAAGGAGTAGATGGTGTTATTAGACGGTGTGTGCCTGAGCATGAACAAGAACAGATCCTACATAAGTGTCACTCTGAATCCTATGGAGGACACCACGCTGGAGATTGTAACATCCCAAAATTCTAAATTTTGGAATGTTATAAACAAATAGATAGATTTGATTGATTGCTTGATTGATTGACTGAAAGTGAGTGAATTCGAAACTTTTTTGAAAGTTAAATGAGAGGGAATAAAAGGACTTTCCCAAACTTTCATATTGGTTTTCTGATCTTCGTGAATTCAAATTCTTTTCATCACAAAACCCCGGAGAGAAGATGACATGACTTCTTCCATTTATTTAAATGACAAGGGGTGTTGAGAATATTTGAATTTCATTTGGAAATATCCCAATTCTGAAACTTTATGCGACTCAATGATTTTCACGAGAGAAGATAAAATGACTTCTTCAAATTATATGAAATATGAGTTGGGAGTTTCAAAGAATTAAATTCAAAGCCCCTTTGAATTTATTTTCAATTTGGAATAGATCATCATGCATATTTTATTTTCTTGCATTTTGGTCGATCCTAGAAATTTCACGCAACTCAAGGACCCTTGGAGAGAGTTGGAGATTTCGTTATTTTCATATTTGAGAGTTTTCTCGAATTGAAAAGAGGATCATTTGATTTATTTATTTCATCTTCAATTATTTTTCCGTTATCAAAAATATAAGAGAGGGAATAACATGACTTTCTCAAATTTAGGAAAATGAAGATTTAATAAATAGATCAAATTTTGTTTGCCGGAGTTTTATTTGCATTTTATTCGGATAGGGAAAATTTTGCGTTTTCAAAATTTGCTTTTTAGGTCCGGAGAAAAGTTCATTTTGTTCGGCTCATTTTTAGGAGTCGGGGAAAATTTACTTTATTAAATTTTGGAGTTCGTTTAGATTTTCTTTTATTTATTTTTCTGCGCGCGAGACCGTTTAAAAAAAAAATCCGCAGCGCCTTGGGCCAAAGGCCCAAGCCACTAGCCGCCGGCCGGCCAAGAGGCCATAGCGCGCGTGCACCAGGGAGCCGCCGCTTCTTGCTTTCCTAGTCTTAGTAGGACTCTTGTCCTATGTTCGTTTATTCCGTATCTATTTCTAGATCTTTTCCTTTTGTTTCCTAATCCTAGTCTATTTCTTGTCCCCTACCCCAAGCAAAACCCTCCCCTCCCCAATATAAATACCCAAGCACCCCCCCTCTAAACACATCAAACCAACACCTCTCCTCTCCTCTCCGCCGCCCCACGCCGCGCCGCCACACCCACGCCGCGCCGCCGCACCACCCAAGCCGCGCCTCACCCCGCGCCTCTCACCCGCGCCGCCGCCCTTGTGCATCGCCGCCGCGCCCAACGCCGCCCAACCCCGCGCCCTAGTGCCGCCACCGCCACCATGCGTCACCGCGCCGCCGCCGCCCTGCGTCAACGCCGCCGTCGCCGCCGTTCGCCGGAGGTACCGCGCCGCGTCTCTTCTTTCCCTCGGTTCGGTTTTTCTTATAAACCGTTCCGATTCTTTTCTTCTCTACCGATTCGTTTTCTTTCCGATTTTTCGCTAAACCGTTCCGGTGTTCTAGATCGGTTTTTCGTTTGATCTCTTTTTCCGAAAACCCTAGATTGGTTTTCGTTCTTCTTTCAGACCGTTCGTCTCAACGAACGTGATCACCGATTATTTCCCGGTTAACGACGTCTGTTGGTATAACCGTTCTTCTTTTTCTTCTCGTCGGATTTATTCCGCGATCGCGATCTCAGATCCGATCTTCGTTCTAGTTTATCTTCTCGCTCGTTTATCGGAATCAGGTGATTCAAGCGCCTGGAGTTTCATCTCGAAACCGCCGTTTCGTCTAATCAACTTGAACAAGCTTTTGCTACAGTAAAATTTTGACCTAGATTCAACTTGCTAGAACCGAGTTGTTTTCTTCCGCCGTTTGTTTTTCGTCGTTTGTTCGGCTCGTTCTTTCTTTGCAACCGGAGTTCTTAAGTTGAACTTTCTGGTTCGTTCTCTTGTTTGATTTTTCCCTGTGCATTAGATGAGTACTTATTGTGTGGTTACTATTGCTTGCCTACGATAGATTGACCGGAGTATGACGATTAGATCTATCAAGAATTTTGAGTGCGAATCATCTTCATCAACATTGCAGGCAAGTAACACTTGATCATACCTTTTCTGCAACCCATGTTTTATTGCATTAGATCAATCCTCTCACATTGCATTGTTAGGATCTAATTAAATTGTGGGTTGGGAAGTAGATGAGGTAGTACCTATTACCTGTTACTTATGAAACCTTGGGAGTTACTTCTACGTTTGCTTATTATGCTATGCTATGCTAGTAGACGTGGATTGGGTGAGTGAATATCCATGACAGATGTGAGATTGTTAATTAATGGCTTATCTAAGGTGGCAACCTAAACACACATCTGGGTGGATTGAGGCACCTGATGTCTATCAGGACTTGCCTGTTTTTTTTTCGGACCGCCACCCAGGCTCTAAGGGATCATAAGATCTTTCATGCTAGAAACTTCCGTGTGCAGCCACATGCTACTATGGGCTCTAGCATAGTTGACTAAGTTGTGCGAACTCTTACGGGGTAGACTAGCAGATGTAGGGGATGTAGGTGTATCGGTTTACCCCACATGTAAGGTGCTAGCGCTTCTGAAAGACTATGTCTCGGTCATCCGTCTTCTCAAACACCATGTAGTGCGAGAAACCAAACGGAGGCGATCGAGTCTTGTGGGAAAAGTGCGCAAACCTCTGCAGAGTAACAAACTAATCATGATTAGCCGTGTCCCCGGTTATGGACATTTTGAGTATCTAGTTCTTGGATTATCCTGTTGATCTCAACACGTTACTTATTATAATTTGTTTGGGTTTAATGAGTACTTTTAATTGGGATTGAGGATGCTGTCAACCATTCTCAATGTTTAACAACCACCATGATAGTTAAATAAATTTTATTCCTTTGAAGTAGGGAAAAATTGGCTTTTCGCAAAAACTGTAATCATAGAGCTTTCCACCAGCCATATATGCATGTAGTATAGCCTATTCTTTCATTACTCTCTATGTGTTACATTGCCAGCATATTCCATGTGCTGACCCGTTTTCGGGCTGCAACTTTTCATGTTGCAGACTTTTCAGACGACGAGTAAGTGGTACGTTAGGGTTACGATTTCCTATACTCAACTTTGCCGTTGGTGTTGATGGGAATCCACAACCTTGTTGCTTCCTCTATATTTTGGATTGAGGTAATAGTTTTTACGTTACTTTATACATGTGATTTACCTCTGTTATAAATCCTTCGAGTACTGTGTGTGTCAGCATACCGATCCAGGGATGACACGAAAGCACAGAGACTTGATCCATTCGGGTCGGGTCGCTACAGAGATAGAACTGCACACAAGGTACTACAATCTGGTTTTATTGGCCTACTCTCTCCAAAGATGCTCGTAAGTTTGTCTTATCTTGTGATGAATGCCAAAGAGTAGGTAACATTAGTAGACGTCAAGAAATGCCTATGAATTACTCTCTTGTTATTGAACCGTTTGATTTTTGGGGCTTTGATTATATGGGACCTTTTCCTGCCTCTAATGGTTATACACATATTTTAGTTGCTGTTGATTACGTTACTAAGTGGGTAGAAGCTATTCCAACTAGTAGTGTTGATCATAACACTTCTATTAAAATGCTTAAAGAAGTTATTTTTCCGAGGTTTGGAGTCCCTAGAGATCTTATGACTAATGGTGGTTCACATTTTATTCATGGTGCTTTCCGTAAGATGCTTGCTAAGTATGGTGTCAATCATAGAATCACATCTCCTTATCATCCGCAGTCTAGTGGTCAAGTAGAGTTGAGCAACAGAGAGCTCAAATTAATTTTGCAGAAGACTGTGAATAGATCTAGAAAGAATTGGTCCAAAAAACTTGATGATGCATTATGGGCCTATAGAACTGCATACAAAAATCCTATGGGTATGTCTCCATATAAGATGGTTTACGGAAAAGCATGTCATTTGCCTCTTGAACTTGAACATAAGGCATATTGGGCTATTAAAGAGCTCATCTATGACTTCAAACTTGCCGGTGAGAAGAGGTTGTTTGATATTAGCTCCCTTGATGAATGGAGAACCCAGACGTATGAGAATGCCAAGCTATTCAAAGAAAAAGTCAAACGCTGGCATAATAAGAGGATACAAAAGCGTGAGTTTAACGTAGGAGACTATGTACTATTATTCAACTCTCGCTCAAGATTTTTTGCAGGAAAACTTCTCTCAAAATGGGAAAGCCCTTACGTTATCGAGGAGGTCTATCGTTCTGGTGCCATAAAAATTAAACATTATATTTCAGGTAATCCTATCAATGTTGAAAGTAATATTATTGAAACCGTAACCCCTGAGGAATACATAAGGGACTCTTTCCAGAACATTTCAGACTCTGAAAAGGTATAGGTATGTGGTACGGTAAGTAAACCGACTCCAAAACAACTCCAATGGCAAATTTTATCAGTTTTGGAATATTTAAGAATTTTAGGAAGGAAGAAGTAGCCCGAAAGGGACACGAGGCTCCCACGAGAGTGGAGGGCGCCCCCCCTACTGTGCGCCCCCTGTCTCGTGGGCACCTTGTGTGCCTCCCGGACTCCGTTTTCTTGCACGTTACATATTTTGGTCAGTAAAAATTCATTATATATACTCCCGAAGGTTTTGACTACCGTATCACGCAAATATCCTCTGTTTTCGTTTCGAGTTGTTTCTGCAGCAGCTTTGGAGCAAGATGTCGTCCCAAGATTCGGAGGGAGAGAGCTATGTGGCTGACTATACCGCAAACCCAAACGCATATGGGGATGTGGAACATTATGGCTGGACCACGGAGGAAGAAGAAGATTATCATCAAAAGGGGAAGGAGGAGACAAGCTCCGATGAAGAGGACGATCCACTACCTCAACCTGGCGATATGCATGTGGAGTTCAAGAAGTCAAGCCTCCCTAAGGTTCATTCTACCCCACCACATTTTTTGCAGGACACCAAGGCGGCATTATGCAAAAATATAATGAAACTTGAGCTCGAGAATGAGGATCTGAGGGAGGAAAATTTTAGCCTCAGACGCAAGCTAGAGAAGAAAAATGCAACAACACCACCACCTCCATCACCTCCAAGGAAATAATCACATGGGTATGGGCACTCCCCTTGGCAACTGCCAAGCTTGGGGGAGGTGCCCCGGTATCGTATCACCATCACACTCCTATCTTTACCGTTTTATTTAGTTCGATACTTTTAGTAGTTTCTTGATCTAGTAGATTGAAGTTTTGATATCAAGTAGTTTGAGTTTTGCTTTATGATCTCTTTTTGTAATCGAGTCTGCAAGCTATCTATAATAAAGATTAGTGTTGAGTAAATGGCTTTGCTTTGTTGCTATGATCTTGAGAAAGTAGAAAGAATAAAAGAGTTCATATTGATCTTATGGATAGTGATAACTTCACATATAGGAAGTATGAGGCATAAAAATTGTTGAGAGTTGATAAACTTAGCCTCGGTCATCGTTGCAATTAATAGGAAGTGATAAGGAAAGAGGGGTTCACATACAAATATATTATCTTGGACACCTCTTTATAATTGGGAGCACTCATTAGGTATGACATGCTAAAAGAGTTGACGTTGGACAAGGAAGACAACGTAATGGTTTATGTTTTCTCACATCTCAGTTAAAGTATATTTTTATTGACCTTCCAAACATGTTGAGCTTGCCTTTCCCCCTCATGCTAGCCAAATTCCTTGAACCAAGTAGAGATACTACTTGTGCTTCCAAATATCCTTAAACCAAGTTTTGCCATAAGAGTCCACCATACATACCTATGGATTGAGTAAGATCCTTCAAGTAAGTTGTCATCGGTGCAAGCAATAAAAATTGCTCTTTAAATATGCATAACTTATTAGTGTGGAGAAACTAAGCTTTGTAGGATCTTGTTGTGGAAGTAATAAAAGCGACGGACTGCATAATAAAGGTCCACATACAAGGGGCAATATAAAGTGACGTTCTTTCGCATTAAGATTTTGTGTATCCAACCCTAAAAGTGCATGACAACCTCTTCTTCCCTCTGCGAAGGGCCTATCTTTTACTTCATGTTTTTCATTTTATGCTTGAGTCAAGGTGATCCTCACCTTTCCCTTTTTATGTTTATCCTTTGGCAAGCTCCTCATGTTTGAAAGATCATGATATATATATATATATATATATCCAATTGGATGTAAGTTAGCATGGGCTATTATTGTTGACATCACCTAAAGGTGAATACATTGGGAGGCAACATAATAAGCCCCTATCTTTCTCAGTGTCCGGCTGAAACCCCATAACCACAAGTATTGCGTGAGTGTTAGCAATTATAGAGGACTACAAGATAGTTGAGTATGTGAATTTGCTAAAAAGCTCTATTGTTGACTCTTTTTGATGTTACGATAAATTGCAATTGCTTCAGTGACTAAGATTATAGTTTGTTACTTCCCAATGAAGTTTTTGAACCATAATTGACATTGTGAATTGATTGTTACTCGAGCATAGAAATCATATGATAAATCCTATATATGTTGCTGTTATAAGAATGATCATGATGCCCTCATGTCCGTATTTTATTTTTATCGACACCTCTATCTCTAAACATGTGGACATATTTTTCAACTTCGGCTTCCGCTTGAGGACAAGCGAGGTCTAAGCTTGGGGGAGTTGATACATCCATTTTGCATCATGCTTTTATATCAATATTTATTGCATTATGGGCTGTTATTACACGTTATATCTCAATACATATGGATATTCTCTCTTATTTTACAAGGTTTACCATGAAGAGGGGGAATGCCGGAAGATGGAATTCTGGCTGGAAAAGGAGCAAACGTTGGAAACCTATTCTGCACAACCCCAAAAGTCCTGAAACTCCACGAAACAACCTTTTGGAATTATTAAGAATTTCTGAGCGAAAGAAATACACCAGGGGGCCCACACCCTGTCTAGGAGACAGGGGGCGCCCCCCCTATAGGGCGCGTTCCCTATCTCCTGGGCCCCCTGGTGGGCCTCTGGTGTCCGTCTTCTGCTATATCATCGCTTTTACCATGGAAAAAATCATGGGCAAGCTTACGGGACAAAACTCCGCCGCCACGAGGCGGAACCTTGGCGGAACCAATCTAGGGCTCTGGCAGAGCTGTTCTGCCGGGGACACTTCCCTCTGGAAGGGGGAAATCATCACCAACGATCCTTTCATCGGGAGGGGGTCAATCTCCATCAACATCTTCACCAGCACCATCTCCTGTCAAACCCTAGTTCATCTCTTGTATCCAATCTTGTATCCAAAACCACAAATTGGTACCTGTGGGTTGCTAGTAGTGTTGATTACTCCTTGTAGTTGATACTTATTGGTTTACTTGGTGGAAGATCATATGTTCAGATCCTTAATGCATATTATTACACCTCTGATTATGAACATGAATATTATTTGTGAGTAGTTACGTTTGTTCCTGAGGACATGGGTGAAGTCTTGCTATTAGTAGTCATGTGAATTTGGTATTCGTTCGATATTTTGATGAGATGTATGTTTTCTTCTCCTCTAGTGGTGTCATGTGAACGTCGACTACATGACACTTCACCATTATTGGGCCTAGAGGAGGGCATAGGGAAGTAATAAGTAGATGATGGGTTGCTAGAGTGACAGAAGCTTAAACCCTAGTTTATGCGTTGCTTCGTTAGGGGCTGATTTGGATCCACATGTTTCATGCTATGGTTAGGTTTACCTTAATACTTTTGTTGTAGTTGTGGATGCTTGCAATAGGGGTTAATCATAAGTGAGATGCTTGTCCAAGTAAGGGTAGTACCCAAGCACCGGTCCACCCACATATCAAATTATCAAGGTACCGAACGTGAATCATATGAGCGTGATGAAAACTAGCATGACGATAATTCCCATGTGTCCTCGGGAGCTCCTTTATCATTATTAGAAATTGTCCAGTCTTATCCTTTGCTACATAAAGGATTGGGCCACCTTGCTCCACTTTATTTACTTTGTTTACTTGTTACTCGTTACTATTTATCTTATCACAAAACTATCTATCACCTACAATTTCACTACTTGCAGAAAACCTTACTAAAAACCGCTTATCATTTCCTTCTGCTCCTCGTTCGGTTCGACACTCTTACTTATCGAAAGGACTACGATAGATATCCTACACTTGTGGGTCATCAGTGCCTTGGCACCCTAGACGGTTGGAGTTGTTCAGAGCTCAATCATTGTGGTGTAAAGCTCCAGGCAAGCGTCGGGGTCTCCAATTAGGTTGTGGAGATCGCCCCGAGCAATTTGACGGGTACCGGTGACCGCCCCCAAGGGTTGCCAAAGTGTACGAGTTCGGCGACCGCCCTCAAGGGTCCCTTAGTGGAATCACATCATCTTGCATTGTGCGAGGGCGTGAGGAGATTACGGTGGCCCTAGTGGCTTCTTGGGGAGCATTGTGCCTCCACACTGCTCCAAACGGAGATTAGCATCCGCAAGGGTGTGAACTTCGGGATACATCATCGTCTCCGCGTGCCTCGGTTATCTCTTACCCGAGCCCTTTACTTATGAACTTTACTTTGTGATAGCCATATTGTTCTGTGTCATATATCTTGCTATCACATAGTTACTTATCTTGCTTAGCATAAGTTGTTGGTGCACATAGGTGAGCCTAGTTGTTGTAGGTTTTGTGCTTGACAAATTAACCGCTAGGTTTATTCCGCATTTGTTCAAGACTAAACCGTAATTATTTTAAAGTGCCTATTCACACCCCCTCTAGGCGACATCCACGATCTTTCAACGATTTTATGACAAAATCAAGATAGTCATACCTGTGCTGTCGTAGAAGGGTTCCATGACATTGCCAAAATTATCATCACGGAAGTGTACACTTCCATAACAATAAATCGCGCGTAACAGAAGTGCTTTCGTCAAGGGTGACCGACACATGGCATCCACCGTAACGGAACGCCGTTAAGCTATCGGGTCTGGTTTTGGATCCGATAACCCGTTAACAGCCCTGACCAATGGGGATTTTCCACGTGTAAAATCATCATTGGCCGGAGGAAACACGTGTTGCCTCACCATTGGGACAGATGTCATCCACTCATTGGACAGGAGGCGCCTATGATAGGTCAACATGTGGCATGGCCCAACAGTGGCCCATTCCGGTGAAAAAGGCCGGCCCAGTAAAAATTAGCAGGCCGGCCCATATAAGGCCTACTTGTGTCAGGTCCATTTAAGCCCACGGCCCATACGAGATGTGCCAATTCGGCCCGTCAACATTGCATTAAAGATTTGACACCATTGCAGCCCGTCATCAGTTCGAACCCGTTAACAACCCACTATATATTTGGGCTCAATATCGGCCCGATGATATTTCGGCCTGTTAACGGCCCATTCAATGGATGGGCCAATTTTCAGGATGTACATCTTTCAGCCTTTTAGCGAACCATTTAAATGTTGGGGTAATTTCCGGCCCGGTGTGTCTTTCAGCCTGTTGACGACCCATAAATCAGTTGGGCCATTTGTAGTCCGACCTGAGTTTTGGCCTTTTAGCAACCCATTTAAGTGTTGGGCCAATTTCCGGCCTGGTGTGTCTTTCAGCCTGTTGACGGCCCATAAATCAGTTGGGCCATTTGTAGTCGGACATGAGTTTTGGCCTTTTAGCGACCCATTTAAGTGTTGGGCCAATTCCCGGCCTTGTGTGCCTTTCAGCCTGTTAACGGACCATAAATGAGTTGGGCCATTTGTAGTCGGACCTGAGTTTTGGACTTTTAACAGACCATGCCCTTCATGGTCCAATACCAGCTCGGTTCTCTTTCGGCCTGCTAAAGGCCCACAACACAGTTGGGCCATTTACAATACGATTTGACTTTTGGCCTCTTAGCGAACCAAGCTCTTCATGGTCCAGTACAAGCCCGCTGTCTCTTTCGGCCTGCTAAAGGCCCACAGTATAGTTGGGCCATATGTAGCCCGAACTTAGTAACGACATGTTAATGGGCCGTGAAATCAAATGGGCCCACCTGTTTCCCACTTTGATGTTGGCATGTTAACAACCCGGGAGGTAAGAGGGCCGACCATTAACTTTCGGCCTGGTAACGGCCCATTAATTTAGTGGACCCACTAAAGTTCGTACATGTCTTTAGGCCAAATTAGATAATTGTAGCCCATTACGACGAGAAATTATGCACAGGACCAAAACCGATCAAGCAAAGGTACGACATACAGGGAAAAACGTTGCACATCCAGTGGGCAATCAAAGATTGATGCCAGTGCAAATAAATGAACAGAACCTAATGATCTACAACGTCACAATCTGCAACCTCAACACGGATGACGCCCATAAGTATGTGGGCAAGTTCTTGTTGCTTTGCTACACTGTCTCTGAAAACATTGATCAGTTGTTGTTGCACACGAATCTACACCTCTGATTCCTTCACCATTTCCATCATTGCTTCAGCCCTTAATTGGTTCACAAACATACATTTTTTCCGTTGCATTCGAGATAGAGGATATTGAACAGATTCAGATGGCAATTTTGGCAGGTTTCTATTATTGATAGTGCAGAGTGTCTCAACCACTGCATCATAACATAAATTAGGAGGGGAACCAAATAGATTAATCATGAGTTATTGCCATATTGCCTGGCCTAGATTTATTGGAAAGAAACAATGGGTTGCTTGCTGTTTTCGGAGTTTGTCTTCTTATCTTTAGTAGCCTGCACCAAATTAACACACTAGCATTGCTATCATTGGCCAAGTCAGATAATAGGAAAGCAACATTTACACAACGAACATTTGGGCAACTAGCCTACACCAAATTAACACAATATGGCACAGCTATCATCAGCAAGGTAAGGTAATACAAAAGCAACATTGGCACAATGAATGAATGGGCAACCAGAGAAGCACTACAATTCAGTAATGTGTACGATATGAGATAGTACACTCATGCAGCTCAGTATGCAAAACTACCAGGTAGTTTCCTTTACAAAAATCAACATTGGCGCCTTTAACATTTTGCTACAACTAATTTTGTATCAGATAAAGGTTGGATTCATGCCGATTAACAAAATACATGCTGATGTAAAAATATAGTGATATACAACAGGTACTTACATCAGCATTGGAGCACAGAGAATTCCTGCAAGATATTTTCCTCGAATACAATCCCAATGAAGGAAGTCTTCTATCATTTAACCGTATTTTATAAAAGAAATATGGGTAAGAAACATGTAGAAAATATGATCAGAATGCTATAAAATTTCATGATGCGAGGATACACACACGCTTCTTAGAATGGAGTTGAGATTCTTTTACTCAACTGGAGCGGACTAGTTCTTTGGCCATTGGAATCTGCTTATTATCAATGGGAGTTGGGTTTCTCTGTGCTGGAGCAGTATCTATGAAAAATGGAGTTGGTTTATTATCTCCTGGCATTTGGATCTTTTGCAAAGACCTAGTTTGTAACCCTTCAGATTCTAACATAGCCATCTTCCCCTTGCATGCCTTATATAGAAGAATGGTGCTTCAATTATAAAACATGCTACATCAGAGATGGAATAGGTACTGAAGAATACAAAGGCATGACATATTGAAATGTATTCCCTCCATCCGGAAATAATTGGATGGGTCTAGGTGTATTTCACTTCTAGATACATTCAGTTTTATCCATTTTTGCGACATGTAATCCGGACGAAGGGAGTATGATGTAAGAGCTAGGGATACGACAGGACAACACCGTAAAAAAACACCAAAACCCCACTACAGAACCAAAGTATTCAAACCCACTGATATGAGATAGTACACTCATGCAGCCCAGGATGCAAAACTACTAGACATTTTTTCTTACAAAAATCAACATTGTGGCCTTTAATCATACATTTTGCTACAACTAAATTTAGATCAGATAAAGGTTGGATTCACGCCGATTAACAAAATACATGCTGATGTAAAAATATAGTGATATACAACAGGTACTTACATCTACATTGGAGCACAGAGAATTCTTGCAAGAATATTTCCTCACAGACAATAGCAGTGCAGAAATTCTTCTATCTGTAAAGCTTATTTTCTAAAAGAGAGATGGGTAAGAAACATGTAGAAAATATGATCAGCATGCTATAGAATTTCATGATGCAAGGATACGCACACGCTTCTTAGAATGGAGTTGACATATTTTTGCTGGACTGGAGCGTACTAGTTCTTTGGCCATTGGAATCTGCTTATTATCAGTAGGAGTTGGGTTTCTCTATGCTGGAGTAGTATCTATAAAAACTGGAGTTGGTTTATTATCTCCTGGCATTTGGATCTTTTGCAAAGACCTTGTTTGTAACCCTTCAGATTCTAACATAGTCGTCTTCCCCTTGCATGCCTTGTATAGAAGAATGGTGCTTCAATTATAAAACATACTACAACAGAGAGATGGAATAGGTACTGAAGAATAGAAAGGCATGACATAACATGTATTCCCTTCATCCGGAAAAAATGGATGGGTCTAGGCGTATTTCAGTTCTAGATACATCCTTTTTTATCCATTTCGGCAACATGTAATCCAGACAGAGGGAGTATGGTGTAAGAGCTAGGGATACGACAGGACAACATAGTAAAAAAACACTAGTTGAATGTAAAATTGTATGCTAGCGGAATACATACAGAAAAAACTAAGGCAACATACACGTGTATGATTGGGAAACTAAGATGGCATTGCAACAAAGCACTAGAACAATACTTCAATGTAAAAAACATGGTATGGTAGACAGATGAAGTACATACTGATGAATAACAATGCATAAGATATTTAGAAGCATGATGTCCAAATTAAGCAGATGGCATTGCGATAGAGTAGAATGACTGTACTTGAATTTGAAAACATGTTATCATGAATGGAATAGGTATTGAAAAATAGGAAGGCATGCCATATTTACGTGCATGATCATCATGCTAAGCACATGACATTGCAACAGAGTAGATACACTCTAGGACATTATATGTGTGTTGTACCCATATCACGGGCCAAGTTAGAGCAAGTGCCTCATGGGGTGAAGAGGATTCATCATCTTTCTGCAAGTCTTCTGAAGAACTGGCTTTACATGTTCCATCATATTGGATATCAATGACATCAAGTTTATTGGCCTTTACATTGCTCTATGAGGTTCTTGTGGATATATCAGTGTGTGCAATTATATCTGACATGCATGGAAGATAACTAGTAGTTAGATTTATGTAATGAGTTCCTGTAGGAGACGACATAAATAGTAGGACTGGGGTTAACTAGCAGCAACAGGTCTAAAAAACTAAAGGGAGAACACAGATGAAAGCTACAGAATATGTATCATTTGTACTCGAGATTAACTAGATGGCACGCAAAAGTATTAAAGAACAACATAGGTAATACTAGAAGTGGTATAATACTATAATCACCAGCCTGTGGGATAGCATTGGCTGATGGATGACAACTATGGAACAACGTTACCTAAAGAACAAGTATCTTAACTGAACTATGGAACCACGTTAACTTCTGAATAAGACCCGTAAGAGATCAGCATGAATATACAGTGAAATGTGATAATCTATTTTCCATGATTAGATGAATAACAAAGCCATAAATGTTGCACACAAGCAAGATGAGGGTACAACCTATCTGGCCGCTATCCATATGAGTGAGCATCATGTACTGACTTGCCGATGGCCCTGCAATTGTTGTGGCTGTCCATGTCGGGCATGCGCATTCGATGCAGGGAACTGTTGAGTGGGGACTATAGCTCCCTTCTAGTGTATGCTTCCCTTGTTGGAGCAGTTGCGGTGAGTCGGAAGACGGTGTGGCTGAAGATGCAGATAACACATAATGTTAAGAACGACACATCTCTTTGATCTAAAGAAATACACTAAGAGATCAACAACAAGGTACGAGAGTGGTCACATGTCTGTTGACTGAAGACTAAATTGGGGTCACATGATTTTATTTTATTTTGGTATTGTCCGATCTACGCCGGATGGCTTGATGGCTGTCTTGTGCCTCCCGGCTGACACTGTTCAGAATCTTCCCCGAAGAACCAGCGACCAACGGCAGAGCAGCCTGCCTTCGCCGTCCGTGGCCCCGGGCCAAACCCCGCTCCCCGCCCCACCGCACTGCCGTGGTTGCGCCGCCCCCGGGCCAATCCACAAAGACTTCCCGTCATCCAGATCCGGCAGCGGCAGTACCTTCAACCCACGCAAGTCTAAGATAGCCATCTAAGCGCTGCTTCTACGGCGAAATTGCGGCGCCGCACCCTTATGTTAGACACCAGCCAACCGGCAGCCTAGGAGCTCCGCCGCCTCGAGGGGTGCTGCTTCCCGTTGGGAATCGATTGGCCCAGAATAAAAATTCAGACAACTTACGCCTAAATAGAGTGATTTGAGATGAGTGTGTGACCTATCTGGTGGTATGGTGAAGTAGGCAGCTCCAGCTGCCGAGTCGGTGAGGCTGGCGCGGTTGCGGTGGCGACCAGCGGCAGGGAAGCAGCGATGTCGCGACGGTCGACGGCTACGGGGAAGCAGCGCCGGGACTCCGGTATGGTTCACGCGGCCGTCGTCGAGGCAGCTCCAACAGCACGGAGTAGGAGGCACACGACCCAATGCACGACGACAAATGGACAACGCCTCCGGCATTAGGGAGGAGAGCGACTGTGAAATTGGTGCGGTGGGGGCGCCATGGAGGAGGGGCTGAGGCTTCGCGGCTCGGGAGAAGGGAGCTTCTAGGGAGAAGGTAATTTGGCGCCCACGAGGTATGAATGGGGGGCATTGGGAGGGGAG